>NW_024526933.1:2305874-2419166 GCF_017590135.1 Pyrgilauda ruficollis
GCCCGCATCACCCCCGGGCCGGGGCCCAGAGCGCCCGGGGGCGGTGCGGGGTCTCCCTGGGGGCCCTCCCTAGCGCCGGAGCCGCTGGGTTGGGCAATGTTTGTCCAAGTATTTGCTCCGAGTACTGTGGGGCCGGAGATAGTGGCAGCACGCAGGTGGAATTTAACCCGGAGGGCCTTAACATGGGCAGAAAGAAGGAAAAACTAAGTCTGGAGGCAAAGAGACACGAATGGCGGGGTGTTGGCAGCCCCAGCGCCGTCCGTGTGCTCCGCTGAGGGCTCCTGCTCGGGTCAGGCTGTTGCGGCGGCTCCCGTGCTGCCCCGGTGTCTCTGGCCCTGCGTGCCCCGGCCCGCTCCTCGTGGCGGGGGCAAATGCTGCCTTTGCACCTCTGCCAGGGGGCAACAGCCGGCAGGGCCATTTCCATCAGGCTGGCACCCGGCAAAGTGTCTCCCACTGGGAGCAGCAGCATGGCGGTGACACTGCTGCCAGAAACATTTCCAGGAAAGTCCTTTTATTCCCCCATGTTTTAGTATCTGAAAATTGCTGTGTTGTTTTTTCTTTGGGTATTTTGTTTTGGCGTTTTGGTGTTTTGTTTTTGGTTTGGTTTGGTTTTTTGTTTTCCGTTTTTTATTTTTCTGCTTCTGGGCCCAAGTTTGGTAAAAGGTGTTTTAACACCAGTGGTGGCTAGTGTTTATGTACATAACATCCAGTAATACCTACTGGAAAACACTGTTGACATCAGGAGTTGCTGCACAGATGAGATACTAGTGGAATAGACTTGGTTTTCATGTAAGCAGTGGTAGACAAACTTTGATTTTTAACAGGGAACTTGTCTACAGTAGTAGAATAACTGCAGGTTGTGTGAGGTTCACCCTTAAATCCTTGTAGAGGCAGCACTGCTGATGGCTGTAGCTTATAAACTTTAGAACATATAGTTAGTGTAAAAATCTGGGTTTGCAGACTGTTACACAACAGTGAAAAGGAAGAAATCATATGATACGTACTTCTCACTTTTTTGATGTCTTAAGACACACAGCGTATTGCTAAAACAAGCAATACATGTTTCTTTACCCAGATAATCTCAGGAGCATTCTTTGGCCTGAGGAAACTTGACAGACCCAAATACATACATATATATTGGAGGAGTTGTCTTGTCTTTTTCAAGTACTTTTGCAAGTTCTCTGTGTATTTGTATCTTTCCAGCATAAAACTTTTCACTTCATAATCAATTCACATTTAAATACCTCAGGAGACTTAGATATAACATCATCTAGTTAATTAATTTATAATAAGGGATTTAGTGGGTTTTGGGGGTTTTTTGAGATGTGTGGCATTTGAAAATATTTCACTTAACAGCTTTTTGCTGATTTTTTTTTTGTGCAATTGGATTTCTCAGTCCTGTTTAAGTCAGCTTTGTTTATGCAATTGTATCTAGTATTGACTGAGCATTCAAAGACTACAAATAAATTATCAATGAACTATGGACAAGAAGTTTTTTGTCTTAAAGGACAAGATGTTTAGCTGGCATGACAGGAGGTAATGTCTAAATTACAGAAGGTCTTGCACCATAAGTCACATGTCTGCTGTTCCGTAATGTGCCCTGAGATGCATGAAGACAAACTGATGCTTTTCTAGATGATATGAGGTCTTGTCTCTTTGGGGAAGTTACCATGCAGTCAGCTAACATATGATACCACTGTGCTATTCTCTCCTCCTGAACACTCTTGGTGCACACACGCAGGCACATGCGCACACACACACACACACACACAGAGGAGTCAAATACTATTTCAATACAAAGATAAATTCACCCTACCAGTTTATTTAACAACTGTACATAGGGAAAACTTAGCTGAGAATTTGTTGAAATCCTTGAAAGAGACAGGAATACTTTCAGCATGTTGACTTAGGCTTGTACTGAGTCATAAGGGTTGTGTGGATATATCAATTCCCTAGTTATTTTGCTAAGGACATTTGAGAGCCCAGGTGGAAAAATGTAAGCATATGCAAGGGAAATCAGCACAGCAACAGCCATGGTCAGAATTTGGTCATCACAAGAGTGGCCATTAAGAAACCTGTGATAGGAAGCTGAACTAGAACCACCTCCAACTCCTGGATGCACATTTCCTCTCTGAGAATTTTATTATAACGCATCAATGTGAACACTGACAGTCATGTTGCAGCAGCTGTTCATTATTTCAAGGTAAAAACACCATGTTACACAGCTACTAGGCATCCCTCTGTTACTGTCCCTGCTGCTCCTGCCTGTGCACCACGATGTATTCACGAGCCAGACTGTAAGCCCAGTGTGGTGATGATCTGCTGAAGTGAACAGAGGGTCAGTGGTAGCAGTTACAGGTAATAACTGGGCAGATAGTGATAGAAGTAATTTTCCATCTAACTGTGCAGCCTTGTGACAGTATGCTGCAGTCACACCAGCCGTAGCAGCCTTTGCTATAATGTAAACCTCTCCGCGGGGACTGAGCAATGCACTCCTTCTATGTTAGCAGAGAGAAGGGGTGAAATCAAGAGCTCCTTCAGTTCCTCTGCTTAAAAGCTCAGTTGAAGCCATCCAGTCCAGAAGAGACACAGCTTGCCGTGCTAATCACAGTAATCAGTGTTGTGTCTGCAATGATCCGAAGATCAAAACTTGGAAGGAAGACACTTGTCCATTACTTTAAATCTCTCTATTTCAGAGGATAACATTCCAAATTGTTTTTTTAAAAAAACCAGCTTTTGAGGAACTCTATATATGCAAAACTCTAGGTATTTTGCCAAAGGCATACCACTCTTCTAAGATGCAGCAACAACACCTTTTAATAACTAGTCATGTCACCATTGCAACAGCCAAAACGTTTGCCAACTACACTGCAGCTATCAGGCCCTACAAGTTACCAGATAACAGAGTCTATACATTTCTAAATAGTGCAAAGAACTTGCATAGCAGTGTGTTGCCCCTGAAGCTGAAGGAGTCAATTCAGCTTTGAATCTCCAGGGACAGATCTAATCAACATGAGATGTGCTGCTGCAGGTACAAAGTGTGGTTGGTACTGCACAAGTTGCTGTATCACAGATGTGCAGCACAATGCTCTCTCCCCCTTTGGAACCAATCTACTTATTGGAATCCAGGACTTTAGAAACTTTTTTGTTACTTTTAAATCCTTGCCGTTGGTTCTCCTGGTACAAATACACAGAGGAAGGGACCAGTCTGTATCTGCTAGAAGACAGCCCAGCAATCAGAAAAGCTAAGCTCCTTTGTAATGGCAATTGACTGGCCAAGCTACAGGAGGCTGGCAATATGTGAAAACCATCTGAGCAATGTAAACAGAATAAGCTATGTCACACTCAACTGTGACAAGACTGTGTGAACAAGCAGCTCCCCTAGACCAGCAATCTCGAGATAACTCATGAGCCATGATCTTTACTGAAGTAAAAACAAGTGGCTTGTTTGCATGCCATTTTATCTGAATAGCAAAGGTAGGACATTTATTTCATTTATTGAAAGTGCTGGAGATCTCAATTACTATTGAGACTAAATTCAGGATTTTTATTCCTGAAATAAAAATATTGAACTGGCTTACTTAAAAAGCTATGCATGTGACCATGTTTGTTTATACAAACATTAAAGTCCTCTAGCTTACAATTTAATTTCTGTCATTTCACCACACTACACTATGGCTTAAAAATAGATTCCTATAGGAGTATGGCCTCAGTTAAGATCTATTTCAGTGTTTATAACCTAAAATGCAAATTACTGTAATTCATACCAAGCTTTTACTGACCAGCTTCCATTAGATGCTACTAAAACAAAACAAAATAAAACAAAACGACAAAAAACCAAAGAAAATAGAAACAAATCTGAAAATTCATATGTACTTCTGTTTAGCGAAAAATTGATTCGGTTTAGAAAATCAGAGTTGCATTGCAGAGAACACTGTGCTCATTTTACATCCCAGAGTCTGATTTGTGTGTAAGAAATGCCAGTCATATTTGTCTTTGGAAAAATGAAACTTCAAAAAATACAGGCCAACTTTCTTTTCTAAAAAAGAATCACGATTTTCTTCTACCTTATAGTAAATGTTCTTCTTGCAGGAAAAAAGCATTGTAAATTTCCAAAACCAGAGTGACTGCTTCAGAAAGCTGGGAGGATTTGAGAAAACAATTACAGTAGGGATATCCCTACGCTGTTTGCTTTAATATTTATTATTAGTGGTACACTCTGAAAAGTTTTAGGAACTGCAGATATTTTTTACCTAAATTGATTTGAGCATGCTTGGGGAAAAGACTACCAAATAAACATGAGTGATTTCTCTTCTTCCATGCAGTTCCATGAAAATAACCAACTTTCTCCCCCAGCCTAGGCATTCCTCACCACAGAACTGAGGTGGCTCCTGAGTTTATAATGTCTCTCTGGGATTAACAACGTTTGTTCATAAGTAGCCTCTTAAGAATCTTTTCTTTGGATTCTCCCTAGTAAAATATAAGGTTCAAACTGTTTCAGCTGGAGCATAACCCATAATGAGGTTATTTGCATCATTATTAGGTTAGAAAAGGAAGCAGGATTTGCTTCTAGGGAACCCAGACAGAGTTCTGTGAGTGTTCCGAAGACCTGGGAGATGGCTGAGGAGCAGTGACACAATCCTTCTGAACTTCTTTGTTTTCAGTGGTCTTGTGATCTACCAGAATCACCATTTCCTCACCCAAGTGCTAGATAAGAAACCACATTCCAGCTTCTCTGCTGGCCCACAAGGCAGAGACGACTTCGTTTGCATCTCAATGTCTCACCTAGTCACAAGAGTTGGGAAATGATGCAAGGGATTGCTTGCCTTGCAAGAAAGACCGGGTGGGGGTCCTCCATTACTTCAGGGTTAGGGTTTCTCATAAGCTATACTGATTTTCTGTGAGGTTTTTTGATGAAGGCATTTTTTTGTGTGGGGAAAAAAAGAGTTCTAACCCTTCTTCTTTTACCTTGTTGGTGTTTTTTTTTTTGTTTTTTTTTTTTTTTTTTTTTTTTTTTTTTTTTTTTTTTTAAATACAGTTAAAATACTGAGTTTGAAGTCAGCTTTGAAGCTTTGACCATTGTGTAACTCACATGCTTAAAATTCTAAACTTTGATTGATTTCTGATACATTACTCAATGTCTCTTCCTGATTTCTGGCAGGTAGTAATTTCTGTGTTTTGGGAGATTTGAAAGCTAACCGAGGGAAATAGTGGGAGTATGCAGGGAAGTATCATCATGAATTGCTGATATAGAAGTTTACCAATATAGAATAATTTTCACATTGTATTGATGTTTGTCTAAAATATAAAGGTAATTGGTGTTTTTTCCTCCTTATACTAAGAAAGATATTAAAAAAACCTCAAAAGTATTTACCATTTCCTGACTGTCCTAATTTAAAATTTTATTCTAACAAGTTGGAAATTGTAAATCCAATCAGTATTTTAAGATTCCTCTGACCAAAATAAATTTTTTACTGCCCATCAGTACTCTACAGATCACAGTGAAAGCATTTTAATGGATTTCAAAGAAGATGTGGGTAGGATTCCACATACTATTTAATATTTGAAATCACATTTTGTTTTCATTTAATGAGCCAGCATTTCTATTTTGAGACAGAAACTGTAGTAAAGTTCAGAGAAGTATAAATCTTTCAGTTTGATTATGATGTTTGTGCTTCTGCAAACCATTGTAAACAGTTGCATAGCATGAAAGACAAATCTGTCTCTTGGAGCTGGAGTGTCTAAAGTGCAAGCTGACATGCTGGAAAGCATTTCCCATGATAAGGTTAGAGACTGTGAGTGAGGTGAGGAATTATTTTTAAACTTAAAAGTTACAGGCTGGGCTTCATTAACAGATCATGTGAGAGAAGGTTAAACAAAAGCTGCTTGCAGAAGAGGAGAGAGGCTATTGAAACAATCAAATACAGGTCTAAAGTTTGTTTTCCTGAAAATCAGGTAAGAGCAAAATGACTGCATGTGCTTTTGAGGTAAGAGCAGAGGTGACTCACACCTGCTTTACAAACAGAAAGACTGAGGAAAGAAGAAGCAGGAATGTGCAGCTGTGGCCATTGAAATCAAATTAATGACTATGAACAAATCACTATAGGCTCTTCAATACCATGATTAGCCATGGTAAATTGTAATGCATCACATCTCTTCTCCTACTTCAAGTCAAGATAAATGCCAGGGTTACCTAGTTTGGGGAATATGAACATGCATGTGATATAAATGAGTGAAATGTGCATTGCCTTGTCAGTCTCTGAGACTCAACTGAAGCATTGTCAGCCCATTGATCCTCAGGATGCTGGCAATTGCTGCCAAAGTTACATTATAATTTCAAATATTTTAGTAACTTCTTAATCACTGTGGCAGACACACTACACCAGGTCTTTTGTAAAACTTTTATGGCTCCAAGGACGTTCTTCATTTGAATCTTTGCACTATCAGTAGAGCAGAATTTCTTTTGATCTCTCCTTTGGTCAGCCTTAGCCCGTGAGGCATCCTAAATGTATGCCACAAGCTTCAGGACAGCACAGCAGAAGGCAAATGACTTCTGCACTGGTTGTTCATTTGCCACTGAAGGTGAGTGTGTGCAAGAGATCGTTCATCTGGATATGAGGTGAAGCTGATTTAGTTAGTCGCCAGCATGAAACAAGATACTTTAGGAAACTCTTTCACATCACAGCAGTGTCTTGATGGCTCCATGACAAGGCCATACATAGCGCAGCAGCTGCAGAGCTGAGGGTCAAATGCTGCTTCTCAAACTTGTCTCCTGAGCAGCTATATATAAGCTTATGCAATTTCCTCTTGCTCCATATGGAAACATCCACAGGGATTTTACTAGACCTTGCCCACGGGCTTGCAGAAGAGCAGAGTGAGTGACTGACGGAGTATTCATAGAATCACTTCTCATCTTTGTCACCAGAGTCTTCCTCTGCTCTTGTAGCAGGCTATCTCATGGTGTGCGTGCATTACCAGAAAAGTGGGCTGACCTGGAGTGGTCATGATGGTGCCTACAGTAGTTACAGCTGTGCTAGACTGCCTAATATTGGGGCCTGCTCAAGCCAAGCCTCACTATTCACATTACAGTGTACTCCACCTGCAGATTCCTCCCTCCCTAAGTTCTATTGCTCAAAGTCAGACTTGGATATTAGCTAAGTAAGCTGTTTTACACACTGGCCTGCAAACAACTCATTACTGACCATATCCATGATCTAATGCAAAAAATTTGGCCTTTGCCCATGGCTGGAAAGGTGGTGATGAAACCCCTTTGTTCAGAGGCTGTCCCAGTGCTGTGTACCTGGGTTGCCTTCTGCTCTCTGTCCCCCTGATAGTGGTCCCAAGCTCTCCCATTAGCATGAAGGGCAGACACTTGAGCACACAGTGCAATCCAAACGGAGTGTCGCCTGTTTCCTCTCCCCCAGCTGACTTTTTTTAAGGACTTTGTTTTTAGGCTAAACAAATAGCTGCTCAAAATAGAGGCTGTGTTTAAGGCTTTTGCCAGTCTGCTCCAGCTACTGTGTCTGTTAACAAAGGCTTTTCCTGGTGCAGGTTTCAGTGCAAATCTTCAGAGACCCTCAGTCCTGACACTTGGATCTAGAACTAGGTACATTCACTGCTGCCTGCAAAAGATTAATCCCCAAATACTGTGATGAAGACTGACACAGAGGAAGGAAGGGAGAATGAAAGTTAAGAAATATACAAAAGAATCAACATACTGGCAGTCTAGAGTTTACCTAAAACACCCTTATTTTGTGGCCATTTTGACTATATGTACAGTGGCAATGAATGTAAATATTAAGTGTAAATTAATGTAAATTTTAATTTTTTTTTTTGTACTTTTTTTTTTTTTTTTTTTCCAGGCAGTACTACTACATTAGCACAGCTAGACTTCACTCTAAATAGTTTTACATTGTAACAAGGCAAGGGCACCCAAGAATGGCTGCATACTGGCACAGCTATTCTCTTCCTGGGTTTCATGAAAAAATATATCCAGAATTCAAATATGAGATCACACACATTATTTCATCTGTTGTTCAATAGACTGAGTTTGTACTGTCCTAAACCATTCACAGATTGTAAATTAAAGTTCCTAGAAAGCAGGGTCAAGCAGGTTATTAATGGAAAAATATACTTCAGTGATATTCTGTATTTAGTTTTCTATAATAAATTAAAATGCTCCATTATAATATTACTAAAAATGTCTCCCCTTGAAGCAGTATTTAAAACTAAACCAACAGTATTCTCTAATCAAACACTGGATGAGACTCAGTGAGTTTTCTAGTAAGTTTTCTAATACCATACAGAAAGCTATTTTCCCTTCTTTACTTCTCACTGAAAGAAAAGCCAAGCAGAAGTGACAAAATCCAGCTGGGACAAGCCTACACTTCTTCCTGTATTTGGCCGCATTTAAGATCTACATTGCCTATTGCCCAGTATGCAAGTCTTCAGTTGCCTTGTTTGTCTGAAGGGGACTGGAGACATTAAATCAGAGAGTCATCAAAAAAAGTCTTTCAGAAATAGTTTAGAAAACTGACTCAGACAACTGTCTGGTTTTTCATGTTAGCTTTCAAGCTAGAATCAATATGAACATATTTTTAAATGATACCAGAATGTCTAGCATGGATATGTCTGCGTGTTTTAGCTCTGGCTGTAACATGCCCTTTTCACCTGGACTCGAGGCAAATGTTGTGCCTGTCTGATGATCCTGTACAAACCCAGTGCCACTGAGGTTGTTTGCTCCTCCTGCGGTAACCTCAGTGAGGTAGAAGTCCATCTCCTCAACCTTGAGCCCCTCTGCCGCCAGTGGTCTTTCTCTTAATCATCCCTCAGGTGACTAAGGTTGTGTGCTGACAGTTCCTGATGCAGAGTGAAAATGAAGACAAAGGACAGAGTTGCTAGAAGTGACTGATAGTTGGCTTAAGCAGAATATATGGGATTTTCTAATGTTTCCCCTGACTCTTCCACCCATTAAGTCAGTTCATAGTCCTTTATAGTGTTCTTTTATGCCTCAAATTCTTCAAAATAAAAATAGCAAAAATAAGCTCTTCCTCCCCTGTACTCAAGCTTTATCACCAAGACAATTCACTCTGTCAAATTTGATTTCATTAAGTGTTAGCCTTACCTTATCACTATCCTTTGAGGAAAGCAGAGGTCAGCAGCCACCCTAGATATTGCGTTAATGCACATTGTGTGTTTTTTGCTAGATCTTGACTGAAGATAATCAAAACAAAATAAAAAAGAGATGACAAAATACCTCACTGTAGTTGTATCACTACTACAGGCAATGTTTTGCATTGATTAAACACCTTCCTCTTCCATGAACATTAACTAAAAATACTTTGTTAACCAAGACCTGTGAGGGATAGGGGATCAAACCTGAAAATAATTTAGGACTAGTGTCTCTATAAGACCTGCACACAGCTGTCAGAATTTGTTTCAACATATTTTCCCAGCTAGAGCCTGGTTGCAGAAACAAATTTTCTGCGCTGACAAATCAGTGTATGTGCTGCTGCAGCACTGCCCAAACTTTAGTGGAAGAAGATAAAATCCAAAACCTTTTTTTTTTTTTAAGGTGAATTGCTAGTATGTTCTTTGACAAGGGCTTGAAGCATTTTTAATGCAAAACACTGGAAAGAAAATACAAAAATCATCTACTGTGCTTGTAATTCAGTTCAGCTCAGATGTAGTTCCACATCCTGAATTCACTACAGGCTTGAAGGTGAAAATAGCAGACATGGCCCAGTGAGGTTTTGGCTGCCCTTTTGCTGTTCTCTTCCTCAAGCAGAGAAATCCAAGAGTATACTGTTCACACATACTGGAGCAAAGGTACATTCACAGCCATTCAGCTGCAGGGTGCAGTGAGTTTTTTTTAGTAAAACTGCAGATACTAGGGCTGTGGATGGCTCTTTATGAATGCTAAGCAAGGGAGATATATCATAAATGAACAGTTTTATCCTCAGGTCCCTGGACAACCTTATTCTTACCTTCAGTTGTGTACTTGCAATAGTGTATATGCATAATTCACTTGCTTGTTGCCTGTTTTCCCTGTATTTCCATTTTGTTCCTCTCTCCCATGATTCTGGGAACCACCAGGGCTACCTCACGTTTCTCAAACAACCTTCCTAGTCAAGAAAATCTGCAAGTTTCACATGAATCATAGTGAAGCACACAGTGCCTTACCGTGCATCCTTACGTAGGCTGAGCTGAAAGTGTGTGAGTAAGAGTTTTGCTAGGTAGGCAATGCAGAATAAATGGTGAGATTCACACTTGTCCTGCTCCCACTCCCTTAGTCAGACCACCAGTACCTTGTGTTTGTTTTTCCCATAGAGAATATAAGGCCAAGGGCACCATATCGTCCACGTGTCTGTTTTCCTGCTGTATCTTTTGACGCGATCTTGAATCTTGTGATTAGCCATCACAAGTCAGGTGTGAAAGGGAGAAATCTCCAACTTGCCTGGAAGGCAGCTTTTTGATAGGAGAGAAGAAAACCAAACCAGAGCCTCTGCTGGGGGAAAGCCAGGGAGACCACAGCTGCCACAAACCAGTTCTTGGCAGCTGCACTGCAGTGTTCCCTGATCTGAGCATCTGTAGCTCCAATCTAGCACAGTTTTCACTCACTCAGTCAGGATGGGAAGAGATACAGGGAGAAAAGAACAAACAGGAGACAAAAGTGAGTCCCAACATAAAGAAAATACATTGGTTCCTTACAATACTTTTTCTGCCATCCATGTGTACATCTATCTCCACTATTGCTCTCTCATTTACTTGCAAAAGATCCCACAGCTACCTCTGTGTTATTACTGAAGTCTGATATATTCTTGGAATTGATGGGTTGTAGCTAAGAAGAACAATTCCTACGTGTGCTTCTTTTGTAAAGAAACTGAAGTATGTTGAAGTAAATGGGCAGTGCAATATCCTTGCTCCTACGGAGCTCAAGACTTCGCACTGCAAACAGGCATCCTACAGACAAAGAAGGAGGCAAAGGCAGGATGAGTTTTGCTTTTCTGTTTGGCTGTGTCTGATTAGGTAAATCTGGGGTAAGTGAAATCACTAAAGATTGAGCATCCTGCTACTGCCAAGTATGATGTGACAATGTGCTTCTCATCAGTAGCAGAAACCCACGATGACAATAAACATCAATTTTTTTCCTAAGAAAGCATCTTAGAAAAGCAGTTAAGATGAAAGAATCATCACTAAAGGTCAATATATTGCCTGAGTAATCCATTATTCAATATACTTTTTAGAAATAGACGACTTTCCCATTTCTACAGGTGTCATTTCTACAACACTTGGCAGGAACTTCCAGTCATGTTCTGAAGACACTGAAAAACCATGCCTTGTATTATTATCTACAGAAATGGTCTCATATAATTCTGTCAATTCACTCACACGAATAAACTACACACACACATACACACACACTTTTGAATGTTTGCAGGACTAAGCCCTAAATACCTAAGTTCTCTGCTTCAGTGGGATGGAAGAATTATTTTTTTCTGCTCAAGGAGTGGCTGATAACACTAAGTCTTTTATGCACTTGCGATGTGCTGCATCATTTTTTTTTCCCAGCACTATACTAAATTTCAGGAAGACTAAAGTAAAAAACTTATTATAGGGCACATATATGCAGTATGCTAACTAAAGTGTCTTTTGAAGAGTGTATAATTTAAGACAGTATTTCTCAGAAGACTAAATGGAGAGTAACCTGGCATTTTTTTGACACCTGACTTGAGAAATTAACAAATTTCAAAGAGTTGTGTAAGCAAATTGTATGCTATGGAGGCCATGTGGAACTGTTAAGAAATTTTCTTCCTGCCCCAAAGCTACTGTGAAGACCACAGAGCAGTTTTTGCCAGGGTTACTTTCTGCAATGAAGTGTATGAGGATCACTAGTGTTTTGTTTCAACTTGTACTATACAAATATATATATATATCTCCAGTGTCCAAAGAGTCCAAACTGCGGGCTTAAATTAGCATCACAAGCTGAACATTTTCTTCAGGCAAGAGTTGATGAAGCTATGCCGCTCACAGATGAGATTAGCAGTCATATTACTTGTACATGGAAACCAGCAGGGTTAGGGCAGAAGATCAAAGCTGTTGTTTTACATTGACCTTCTTATGGCTTTTTTTTTCACTAGTCTTTGAGCCTTGCTTTATGCTTTCTTGTCTTACTGTCTCTGTAGAGTTTTGCCACTGGAATTTGATTTATTTTGAATTATTTGATTTCTTTGGAGCTTCCTCAGACTGGAATATATTTGGTTTGGTTTGTTGTCTGTCCCCCTTCTTTTTGACTCAAAAGCCATCCCCAGTTCTGTAAATATCCCTGCAAACCTTTCCTTTCCTTCTTCTCATGTTGTTACCTAGCTCTATCTGCACAGAGGAGGTAACTGAAAGCACGCAGCAGAAGATGGAGTGGAGAGCACTGTCCTCTATACTGTGTTTGGTACGGAGCCTGCTCAGAGGGTACATCCACACACCACTAACATGGACAGATAGGGTATCTAGAATGCTTGATCAAGAAAGGCATTATGCTTCCCTTTGAGAAACAACTCTCAGAATCTTCTTGCTCCTGCAGAAGCAGCATGTGCCTAGATGCATTCTTATCCAACCAAGCCTTCGCAGAGATGTTTAAAAGTGTGGAGCAGGAGCCCTGCTAGCACGGTGACTTTAAATGCATGTGCCCACACATGACTTACTTGGCTAGCAGCTATTGCAATGAAACTAGTTTTGCCAGTAGCTTGGGTTGACATAGTCTTTTTCCCATTAAATAGGTCACAATGTTGTTTTTTGATTTGTGCTCTTGTTTACCGGATTCTTACCGTAGCTGACAGCCTGAAGGCACGGTGTTGCAAAGGGAGAGTGGGATGACTTGAGGTCTGATGAGAGATGTGTCCCTCTTGCTGCAATGCCCTTTGTATCTCCCCAGAAGCCCCTGTACAGACAGACAGAAGGTGAGAGAGGGGAGGAGATGGGGTCAGGGCAAGCTGTGCTATGCAGTTTGATGGTTGTGCAATGCTGTGTCCCCAGGCAGGGACTTAAATCAGCGCAGGAGCGGACTCCAGGGTCTCCCTGCACCAGACACCTCCCCTTATTTTACCAGGATGCATTGCACACGGGCTCTGCAGGAAATCGGATGTAATAGATTTGTGGTTATATTGCAGAAAAAAAAAAAAAAAAAAAAAAAAAAAAAAAAAAAAAAAAAAAGAAGACTGTGTGAAATCAGCTTGTTTGTTTCTCTTATGGAATGGTCATATGAGAGAGCCCTCACCTTCTTTCACCGGTAAATTGTACAGATTGTGCCTCCAAGGGTCATGAGGGACAAAACCAAGACCGTCTCTCTCACCTCTCAACTGCAAGTTGCTGTCAGGAATTGAGGAAGAATTGTAAAACAGCCAAACAAAGCAGGAATTTGGCAATGGTCATTTTGAAATAAACCTGTTTGTGACAAGCAGTGACTGTGGCAATGTTTATGCTATGATTCATACCAAAGTGCAGCACCTGCAGTTCTAGTCTGGATGACTTTTAGGATAGAACCAGCACCAAATACTATTCTAACATTTAATAATGAGCAAGCAAGCATCAAAGCTGTTCTTGGCTCTGGAACTGTATTAAGTTAGAGTAGCGTAAAGAGTTGGCTGGAAGCATCTCTGCACTGCCAGGTGCATGTTACTTGTAACTGACTCACAACAGGCTGGGGTTTGCACAGTTGCCCATCACTGTATTCACTTGCAGTCCCTTCTCTTTCATGTGACAACTGCTATTACATGAAACTCTTAGCTGGCATATACCATATTAGAGTCCTTTGAGGATGCTCTCTAAAGTCCTTTATACTGCCTCCCCCTTCTCACTGATGACAAGACTGAAGCTGTGTCTGTGCTAAAGAGCCAGCAACAATGCCTGTGTCTGCAAGCTGGAGGCAGCTCCTGGAAGCCTCCTTACAGAGAGATATGGGCATGTTATTCTCTCAGTGCTACTGGGTAAACAAACTGCTACAGCCAGGAAAACATCAGAGGTGCTTTGTATGCCTGGTTATTGATGCTGTCAAAAGGCAGTTTTTAGAAAGTCGTCAAATTCCAGTGGCTACTAGTAGGAGCTGCATGTTTTTACACTGCAAAAGCAACTCTTCTGAGCAAATCAATCAGGTTCCTGTTTCTTTACAGAAACTCAGCTTCAGAATACGAGACTGTTCTCCCTCTCCTGCCCTAATAATACTGATAAATACCTAACTAGTGAAAAAGCCTGGCTTACTTGCTGTCTTAGGAGGGGAAAGTGAGACCAGAAAAGGGGCTGTCTACAGATTACTTTCTCCAAGAAGATCTTTGCTTCCAACAAAATTTTCAACATTTGGACTTCTCAGTTTAGTCCTCAAAGGTACTTAGTGGGTTTGTCCTACCTAAAGTACTTGCGCAGGGAAGTATCTTCACACAGGCAAGTTGGGCGACTCCTCTGCCCAACCACGTTCTCTTAGTTTTTCCCTGTACTCAACTGTTGAAGCAGTTTTGAACAGTTTAAAGAAAAAACCCATAAACATCTAAGCAGGAAAAAAAAAAAAAAAAAAAAAAAAAACCCCAGTTTTTAAAACAGAAAAATTACTAATCTAGAGCCTGGAAGAATTGCTTACGTGACAAACCTGCTTGCTTACATTTTGCCTTCTCACCTGTCTCTACTTTTTCACTTGAATGAAGTCTTTGTGGGAAATGCAGGCACAGAAAAGCTTCCAAGGCCTTGAGCATACAAGCTCAGAGATAGAGATGGATACAGTGTTTGACCTTAGACCTTGAAGAAGGCTTGAAGGTTTAGAATAGACTAGTGAAACAGACATGAAATAAGAATAAAGATTTGTCGTTTAAGCAGAAATATGTTTTAAGCAAGTAGATGTAGGCCTCATATAAATGAACAAATATGCTAAGCAAGATAGTAGAATACAATTAAAGTTTCACAATAGAACTTGTTGTAGAGTTGATAAAAAGTAGAAGATACAGCAATAAGTTTCTGTAGAGTCATATGATTGATAGAGAAGATGCATTGTAGCAAATCATGTAAAACAGCAATTAGAAATTGGTTATGAAGATGCTAGCAAGCTTTGTGGAAGTTTAGAATAAGAAATTTATGAAAGACATTGTAACTAGAATTATAACGGCGTCTGATACAAGGCATCTAATGTGTGGCTTCTAATGTGATTATTCCATGAGACTGATTTTGCAATAAACCATCTTTTAAATGCCTCTTCAGTTGACCCCATCTTTCTTTATCCTGAACAATTCTTGTTTCTTTTCATTTCCATTTCATGTTTATGTCTCTTAAGTCATTGCAAATGTATCTCATATCCTAGCTAGTGTATTTTTTTAATTGCTGGAGAGGTAAATGTTCTACCTCTGCATTTTGGAAGTGGGCCGAAAGGCTGCTGTTATCTACATCTGAAGCAATGACAGATCCTTTGCCTGCTGTGAACTGGACAACTTTTCCCCACAGCACAGCCCAGTCCTTTCTACTTATTTGTTTTGATGGGTCTGTAGATTTGCTTTATACGTGAAGAGGAAATAATTCACAAATTCAGATTTCCAAAGCCGCAATAAATTAGTGTAAACAAAAGTAAATAAAAGACAAAACATGCATGTTAATACAATTAAAAATAGCTGTCTGTACTCCTGTTTTTATAACACGTGATTTAGAGACATGAAGATGCTGGAAGTTGTAAAAATGAATACCATCTTCCATTCACATGAAGTGTCATTTTCCCAATCTGCATATCTTCCCCACAGTGCAGAAAACATCTGAGGGCAGGGAGAAATGTGAGGAGGATGCATCATTGGTAAGTCTGCAGCTGATACTGTTACAAAAGGATGCCCTCTTCCCAGCAAGCAGGGTCATATTGTGAGAAGAGAGGTGCTGTAAATTCTTTAGTAAGAAAACGTGGGCCACTCAGAGAATAAGTTCACACTAATCTACAGAAACAGTTTAGCTGTGGTACTGTCCACAGTCTGATATCCAGCTGCAATACCTGGGAAACCCACCATCCAAAAGCAATGCCTTAATTCTTGGTCACACTTGACCTGGTGTTGGGGTCCAAGCTGACCTCTGCTCTAGCTGTCAGCGTGGTGACTTTCTTGGAAGGCTGGTCCTGGAGCATGGCCCCTGCAGACACCTGGAGCCATGTGCCAGCCTCAGTATGGCAAACCCCGCTGCTTTGAGGGCGAAGAGTGAACAGATTAAATGAAGACCGTTCTTCAGAAGCAGGATCACAGAACATCCCTTAAATTCATCAGGGTTTGTTCAAATACAGGAAGATGCTTTCTGACTCACTGACAGAACTAGCATGATTTGTTGGCTTATTTTTTTTATGGATAATTGAACCCAGACAGAATGATGTAGACTCAGGTGTTGAAACCACCAGTGGTATTGGGTGTGCAATAAATGGAACATTGAGTCTTGCTTTGAATTTAAAATTAAACTTGGTCATTATATTGGTTTAGGAAGCAACATTTGCATCAGCTGCTGCCTATGTGTTTTTTCCCCTTTCTTTTCAGACTGAAAGCAATCAATCTAAAAGCCAATAGACTAAAAATATCTGATGGATATAATGAAAAAGATGAAGGGGGACAGATGACACACAGATGAGTTTTGCTTAGCAACATTTAATAGTGAGTAGTACCACATTTCTTCTTCATGTTCTGTGCCTTTTCATCCACACCTCCATCTAGCCTCTCTCCTGCCAGTGCTTGTTTTGTTGCAGCCTGTAAAGTCCAGACACTGTTGAGGTGAGGTGGTAATGGCTCAAATCTGCACAGGTCCTGCACCTGTGAAGGTGCTGCAGGACCTGCATAGCCTATATAGCTCTAAAGAGCTTAGCAAAAGTCATGGTCATTTGAAAGCTCAAGAGCTTCTGCAGCACTGAGACTTGAACTAGTTTCAGAAACATTCCCTCAGCTGAGCTGCAGCCCAGCCCTTGCAGGCAGGGCAGGACTGTCAGCACACCACAAGAGAGCAGGGTCCAGGAAGGACTCTGCGACTTCAGCACAGGAATCCTGTGGCGCAAGGCAAGAGTACAGAAAACTTCCTTTTCCTTTCTTCAGTACTAACCCTGCCTTCATCACCAAATAGACCAGAATTAGCTGTACCCAGGTGCTTGAGGAGAGAAGGAAAGGGCTGTGGATGTCACTCTCCATTTTCTAACAGGAGTAACCTGGTACTGAAGAGAGTGCCGTGAGTCAGGAGAGGTCAATCCCATAGTGCTGCATTTGTGGTGCTGTCCTCTCCAGAGAAGGTACAGCTGGTACTCAGGTCTTGCCCATGAGGTTGAACATTCTCCAGGTACAGGCTTTCCCAGGTCACATCTCTAGTATTTCTGGATTTGGGATAGCTGCTGTTTCCCTGGAAGTGGGTAGAGGAACATTTTGTATTCTGCCAAGAGCTACTTGCATCTAGACAGTTTAACCAGAGCTCATGGAAATACTTTTAGCTAAAACAAATACTGAAGTTAAACCTTTGTATAGTTTGAAAGTATTTATGGGTGTGGTTTACCAAGCAGTTCAGGCTGATTTGAACAAGGATTAATTCTGAAAAAAAGACATTCTGGACTTCCCTCTTCTGTCAATTCTCATTTCTGATCTAAGCTGTAGCAGCAAGCTCATTGGCCTGCAGACAATGCCCTCAAAGCCAAATGACAGCTTCCTCCTGATGGATGAGTGAGCTGAACTGGCTGAGCATCCCAGGTATTAGTGTGGACCCAAAAGACTGCAAAGCAAGGGTGGATAGGACAGGTCTTGCCCTTCTGGTGCAACACAGCATTAGATTAATTTAAGAAACCCAGGAAAAATGAATGATCAAAATTTACAGTGTTGGGACTAGAGTGCTGACTTATGGCAGAACCTGGTTAAAATCTCTTCTGTTGCAGGCTAAGCAGAGATTCACACCAACCAGTATCTAATACACCTAGCCTTACATATACACATCCTATATAAACTCTCTATTACTCTCTCTCCATTTTTGCCCAAACATTCTGGACGTAAGTAAAACTAAAAAGTAGAAAAAAGCAAAACGTGAGAAGCACAGAAGTTGCTGCAACAGCGTACCTAACTGCTGTCATCTCCAGTTATAAACACACATGCACTCTCACACACCAACAACAAACAGGTGACGTCAGCCTTGGTCACATTTGTTGATCAGTTGCCAGCAGTCTCCTGATCAAAACACATGGACTAAGGCTTTGAACTGTGGCTATCATCCAGAAGAGCACCTGCTCTTCTCTGCCCCAAACGTGGAGTTATGTTAGCTGCTGCATGCTTAGTTTTGTTTACTGTTTCACACTAACTACACATTTACAAGACAGCTTAGGTAAGCTGAACACAGCACTTAGTAAGCTGGCAGAATTAGACTCCCTCTTACAAAACAGTCTAAAGGGACTCTCAGAACTGGATGTACAGGGCTCTCCAGGAAACCATACCAGAACATGGGCTGGCTTTAGAAAGTGTGGCTTATCTTATTTTCCAGGTGCCTTGTTTACCCGGACTGCGGATGAACAAGGGCCTCCCTTTTCCAAGACTCTGCATCATGGGGAGTAATGAAGAGGACTTGTCATTGCCTCCAGCTGCCATTTAAAGCTGTCTCTGCTCCTTGCAGAAAACAGTGGAGATGTTTTCCAAAGGTGAGTGCCGTTTTCTAGTCTGATTATTTCAACACTTAATTATTCCGTTCCCATTCCTCAAAGCGTTTTATTTACTTGGCTTGTTGGAGTTGGTAATCACAGGTAGTCTTCAGGGAGCAGAGATTAGGAGAAGCACATCTGGCTTCCAAGTTTTGAAACTGTCACTGTAATTCGATGCCCTGATGGATTAAAAGCTGGAAGGAAGGACTAGAACTATTTATGATATAGCAAAGCTACACAGCTTGTGAAATTTGTTCCTTATGCAAGAAAATGAACCTTTTTTTGACCCTAGACTCTGATTTCAGTCCTTAGCATCTGAACACTGCACCTTTGATCAACAGCTACTAGTACATAATATACTAGTTCATAAAAGCATTCAACGAGGTTTAGAAGCCACATAATTCACACATCTCCTTCTTCTTCACATTCCCATTCTACCTTCAACACCAGTTTCCTTCCAAATAATTAACAGAAGTAGCAGGAGATGACAGAGGATATTGAATAAAGTCTCACTTATGGGTTACACTGCAGCCCTCCTCTCCCCATAGGGGCATCCAGGCCAGTCCCTTTGTCATGTCAACTACTGCATCTCTGCCCATCAGGAATAAGACGGTGCTATTCCTGGCTGATGCTGGGAAATGTGAGGACACAACATGTCATCTGAACTTCCCTCTGCCATAATACTGTGGCAGTGGCTGTAAATACTTTTTACTGTAAAACATGATTTGGACAACACTTCTCATCAACAGTGGGACTGATTCAAACACTAATAAGAGGAAGGACATCCTCACAATTAAGCATGTGTCAGATGAAAACTAAGTGGCAGAGGCAGTTTAATAACCTTGCACCACACCCCGCCTGATGGCAACAGAACACTCAAAAAATCCCTGTTGTTGGCAGTGCTAATAAAGACCTTGTCAGAATTACAAATGTGACACCATGTGTCTCCAGCTGGGATTTTTAAATGCTGGGAACCTCCCTCTGGTCCACAGTAGAGAGTCTTCTGCTGGGCACGCAGAGGAAACACATACCAAGCAGAGGAGGCAGAAATCAGACTCTCTTGGCATGGAAGACTGTGCTCTTGGACAATATTTTCAATGAGCAATTCCAGCCCAATTTCTTAGTTGTCTCGTTTCACAATATAGCCAAAATCACTTGCACTACAAGATTTCCATACTTCATTATGTTTCCGAGATTTGAAAAAGACAAATTAATTCACCTGGCAGATAAGTTTTAAAACTGGAAATTGGAGAAAGAGGATACAAACAGCTTCTTGTTACAACTCAAATTACTGTATTTGCAACTGATCTGCTTCCCAAAATTGTCATTGTTTGCACACTTTACTTTTTGAGGTTAACCTCAGCACTGGCATAGAAAAGTAAACCCTTGAGTTGGCTGAGATTAGGTCTGCAGATCAGTTTCTCCAAGCTACAAATGGAAATTGGCTTTAGCTCATGCAAAATGTGGCTCTGGGCTGGGTGGATGTTAATAATAAGGTTGCAGTGGCATAACAGTCTTCATACCTGCTGTGTATGTGTGTATGCAAGGCTCTAAATTCCTCTTAGGGAAGGTGGTCTTCCTTCAGCCTCTGCTGGTGGCAGGGAGAGGTGGGGCTGAGTGCTGCAGCGGGCCTGCCTAGGTTGTTCTTCCACACCTCCCACATCATGTCTGAAGGCGTGGCTTTGGCAGGAAAACCCAGCTGCCCCAGTAGAAAGGTGCAATTTTGCCTCCCCCTCTCCACTGGGAAGGGGTTGGGAAGCACTGTCCTCGGGAGCCCCCCCTTCTGTTAGCCCTTGTTCTGGACTGGTTTAGGGCATGGGAAGGTTGCCATAGTGCCTTTGTCTGGGGAGCCATGTGGGTGTGACCTGTGGGGAGCACCTGCTATCTTGTTTGCAAGAGGGTGAATACATTTCTGTATGTAAAACACCTTCTCTCTTGGTATACTTTTGGTATTCATTTTGTTGTTATTGCCTGTTTCTTACTCCATTGTCTTTGGCATTCAGGAAATTGTTATCTCAGCCCATAGCCTCTGCCTTTGTCCCTCCGTTACTGGAACCTTTGGGGGTCAGGGCAGTGGTTTATTTGGGTTTAATTTCCTGCTGGTGCTAAACCACCCTAACTTCTGTCTGTGATGCAAAGGCACACTGAACTCATGACTCCACTGTGGTATCGCTATGTAGATGTGTAACAAGGAGTTGTTGCTTCAGATTGATAGTGGATTGCAGGAGTGTTTTAATACCAGTTTTTGAAACTAGGTTTTCTAACAACAGAAACAATTTGCATATTACTTCACTTACCAGTCAAAGTAACAGTTGGCAGAAAAGTCTCTTTTAGGAGATTATGGACAATTTCTGCCAAAGATTATGTTTTTCTATTGGAGAAAACTTTTCTTTTCGAGATTTCATTGAAACACACTAAAAACAATGTGCATCAGAGATGATGATGATAAATATTTGCTGAAAACAAGGGTTTTCCAGCAGTTTTTATATATGTTGGCTTCACTTCTGGAAATAAAAAGGTGTAGTCCAATGAACTCTGAAAGAGGAAGGAATGTTCCCCTTAGTGCTTGATGCAGTATTGCAACTACACACGAACATCAAACTTGAGTTTAGTGAGACCCCTTTGTGATTATGAAGTCTGCTCCTGAGCTCAGTGGTGCAATGTGAAAGATGCTTTAAATCTAGCACCCAATAAAACATAAAGAAAGAAAGAAAAACATAGAACAGTTGCGTCTCTATTCTCCTCACCAGATGCTATATTTTGGTGTTTACAGGTATATCCATGGGAAATTCAGTGATCACATCCACACTGGTGAATTTTGGTGTGCAGGTGAATTTTGCTGGAGCTGGGCACATGGTTGAACTGATAGAAGAAAGAGGCCCTTAGGACCATCATGTGTATCTAACAAGCACCCAATGCATTTGCTTTGACCTGTGCTCTCCTTCTATGCAATGCCTGGCTCACCTGGTGCCACAGACAGTGTTTCACATGAGTGATGAAGCACTCTTTCCTGCAGTGAGCAATTTAAAGCAGAAAGGTGGCTCTGATAAGGGAATTGTGAAAATACTATGCTAGCAGGGAAGACTCAATGTTTAAATAACTGAACATCCTCACTGAAGATGAATGTATAAAAAAAGGCAGAATTTCTCTCTGGCATGCTTTTCTTTGGTAACTGTGGGAGTTCTGTAGAGCTTTCCTAGCCATGATAGTAAGAAACAGGACAGCTGCATGGTGCTAAGTCACAGTTGAGGAGGTTGTTCTTCCTGTAACTCTCCTTCACCTTCTGCTGAAAAATATTCTCTCTGTTTTGCTAAGTACAAACCAACAGTATGTCTTGGAGAATGAATGGCAAGTGGGAGGTCACATGGTAGCTTTGCATTCATCTATTCATATCTGTCCTGTAGACCCAGACTGGCACCTGGATAGGTTCCTTTCTGTATTTTCCTGGGATGGCAACAATAAGTGATTTACAACTCATTTCTCAGGCAGGTGTTATTACCCAGGATAAAAAGGCTTGGAAATCTTCCTCTTCACATTAGCACTTGCAAGCTTTTTGCCTTGATTCAGTTCTTGAAGCCTACATGGAAACTGTGCTAATCCATCAGTATAAACATTCATGCAGCTCCTTTCTGAGTCTCTATAAGCAGATTGATACTGCAGATGATGCCTTAAGCTTCCTCTAAAACCTGTACTGGTACCTGACTACCAGGTCTAGCAGCTGCAAGTGATATTCCTTCTGACTGTGAGCAACTGAGGAAATTTAGCCCATCTTATCTGATGGTAATTTGGTTATGGTGACTCACCTTCTTCCATGTTTTCCAGGGTAATTGTTACAACATTCTCTAGCTGCCAGCACAATCCCCAGGGGTCTGTAGAAAATTTTTATTTGAAGTGTTCTAGTTGTAGAGGGTGGTTGTTAATCTCTTAAGTATAACCAAATCCGAGTCTAATCCTAGCTATCAGGTGTTACTGGGAAACACTTCTAAAGAGATGTCTTTCCTGCTTCTTCTGCAGATACATACCTTAGGAATGATGAAATAATCCATACTATAGCTTAGGAGAATAGGATATGTTTCTGTCCTACAACTTGTCTGGACCTACACAGATTCTCATATGCACTGACACATTGCCTTTGGCACAAAATTTCAGACTTTTACCTGTTGTTTTTCCAGTAATGAAAATTTTGGCTTAGCAATAATTGATTGCACACAGCACTCTGCAGAGTACTTTTTTTCTCACATTTGCAGCCAATAGAAAGATGCAAAAATGGTACAAAGTTAAAGAGCTATATAGGTAAATTTAGTGATGGCGGGATTCGCTACTAACCTTCTCTCTGCGCTTCTTTTGCTTAGCTGATTGCTACATCTGTTTTGACTTGTAAGCAGTCCTGTGTAGGGGGTCTGAAAGTGAAGCTGATTCATCCTTCATGGGAAATGGACTAGTCAAACTGTACTTCTTTGTGGCCAGGCTAAAAAGTTGATTTTGCAACGTAATGAACAGCTCAAAAAGTGAAGCAGAGGATGACTCAAAAGAGTCATACACATGCTGTCTTTTAACATCAGCAATCTAGCCCCGCTAATGCAAGAGCCTTCCCCTCTCTCCCACGTTTCTCTGACAGCAGTTTTGAAAAGTACAACTTCATCCTCCCCTCCCTGTGCACCACATGCTGGTGTCTCACTCAGTCCTTACTCATGCAGATTCCAACCCTCTCCCCCAGCCCTCCAGCTTCAATTGATGAGGTGCAGCAGAAGCATCCTGACTATACTTCCAACACATATAGTCCAGATATAAACACATACTTCCAGTTAACTTCCAGATAACACATATACTTCCAGTCCACTTATAGTCTCCAGGTATATCAGCTGTGACTGCGCCTGAATCCATAGGGAACATATCTCACCAAGCTGCATTCCGAATCCTGTGCAGATACAACAGAGTGCGTACTCATGAGCCAGGACACAGAGCCACCAGATATGCCTAGACCATTTCAGCAGGTGCTACATTTCTGCAGGAGGAGTATGTGTAGGCTCAGGCTATTGGCATCTCTTTGCCAAGAAATCCATGTAAGATGCAGCACGTCCAAGCAGTCATTCCTGTTTGAGACCCCTCGTCACCCTGCCCTAAATTTTTCTCTCTTCCTCTCTGCCTAGTGTATGCAAGTGCATATTGCTGTCCTAGGCTTGGTGACAGCAGGAGCCAGAGTTTGGGCAAGGTGGTCCAGGTTTGTCTTGTCTCAGGGCAGGTCAGTGAATTTTAAGATACATCCAACTGACTCAGCAACAAAATTGCTTTCTAAAAAATGATTTTTAAAGATGCATGTGTTGGATTTGGATCTCACCCAGAGTAGTCTGGCTGGTGCAGAAACGCTGGGTCAGTTTGGTTAATGCAAAACTGAACCAGATCCACTGAGATCCTTAGCTGGCTTTGAGGCAGCATAGCTGCTGGTCCCACTGCTCTGTAAAGCTTGTTATGATAAATGGCGTAGCCATACAGAGGAATACCATCAGTTCCCTTCTATATACTGCTCATCTGACTTTTGAAGAACCAAGTACTTCTACTTGCAATGTCTGAGTGGCTTGGCTATAACCCTTTTGGAAGCCTTAGGCATTGTTGAAAACCAATTTTCTTTCTCTTTTCCACCCACTGCCTTGTCTTCTGAGTCAGACAATGCCTGAAAAGAAATGTGAGTGATTTTTTTTTTTTTTGACACAGTGGACTGAGTTTAACAAATGAAAAATCAAACAGAAATAAATTTCAATATCGTGCAGAGTGCTTCTAGGCTAGCTTCAAAGATACTGCAATGCTCCATCTCCGCTGACTTAGCCAACAGCATGCTTCATTTACTTTCTTTGGAGTTACAATTCGGGCATTACTCCTCCATTTCATTGTCAAAGTTGAAATAATGATGCAATTCAATTGAGGCACCTGTTTTAAACAATAATGCTGTAACACAGCATCTCTGCAATAAAAAGGTTTCAGTGAATTAGGGAGGTAACTTCTCCTTTGAGGGAGGAACACAGCCAACAGAGGTTTAGGACATGGAACTGGCTCCAGCACAGTCAGCCCTAAAAACTTCACTGTTGCTCTCTGTAAGGCCTGACCATTTAGGAAACTGGCTCCTTTCTAAATCTCCTTGCTCTGTCAAGCATGTGACATTTGGGAGTTTCTAAGCTCTTGTAGTTTCATAATTTTTTCAATCACTTGAATCCCAAAGGTCCTAAAACCTGTGACTCTCTGCATCTTGCACTTTTCTCCTCATCCTTTCAAGGTGAGAAAAAGTCATAAATATCCACCTCCACCTGAGGCTGTCTCTGGATGCCCTTGGCCTACCTTAAAATCATTTCCCTGTAACCACTGATCTCTTGTGGCTTTCTAAACTCAGCAGTTAGGTCAACAACAAAATTTCCAAAAATAGTACAACCAATAACACCCAATAAAAATAGTCATATGAAGCACTTCTTTTATTCGATGCATGCTGCTGCATGCTGGGGAGAATTATTGGAAAAATGGCCTACACTAAAGTGTTTCCTTCTTCCTTATCTTCTTCAGAAAATTTCTTCAAGATTTGAGTCTGGGTGCCAGTAGAATACTTCTCTAAACTGCAAGATAATCTGTAATGCATCTTGGCCTTGAGCAGCAAACTTCAGAGTTTGTCTGTATTATGGATTTTGAAGACAAAATGAAAATTGTCATTCATTGGTTTATCCGCAAGATTATGTTTCAGCAGCTCTTCTCTGAAGCTATAAGATCAGCTTCCAGTTTCAGTTATTTCACAGTCAGGAGGTAAGCTCATAATGTTCCTTGCAGGTACTATACATTCTGTACATTTATGACTAAACTCTCTTGACTTTGCAAAGACCTGCATTTTCTCCATTTCTGGAGTGAGTCAGGGCAGGATCTGTGCATCTTTTAAACCCAGTTGTAAAAACTGTAGAATGAAGCTTTGCTCCTAGTCGCATTCACAAAATGAAATAATTAACAAAAGTGAAGCAACGGAAGGGATGCTCACTTGTAACATTTGGCTAGCCTTTTTTTTTAATCCCCAAATTGTCATATAGGAAACAATTTTTTAATTTTTTTGGTCAGTAGCACAGGATTTATAAGAAAGGAATCCAAGCTATCCTGTGACTCTGATTCACTTTCCTGAGCCTATTACCATGAAAACTGTAAATGATGCAATAGGCTGTGACTGCTAGCCAAAGGCTCATCATAGAGTCCACTAAGTAATTTATACTGCCAGGTCTGTATTTTACAGTAAATGGAAGCAAGGAACTGTGAGAAACATGCTGTTGGGAAGGGAAAAACAAAAAGAAAGTAAAAGGTGTTTGTAAGTTGACCACACATCTCAAGTGTGCATAAAGCATCTGGGGAGGTGGGCAGGTGAGGAAACCTTTTCTAGTAGAAACCCAGGAAGTTTTATGACACAAGAAAGACCCCTCCACTTACCAGAATCTGACAGAAGTCCTAAATATGTCTGCGTCTGGAAGCTGAAATATGGTAGTGGCCATTAATTGACAGAGGTAAATACAGGCTGCATAGAGCTGGGCTCTGCACTGGGGCACTTAGAGCAGTGGTGGGAGATGCTGAATGCAGTTTGTCAGGAGCAGAATATCAAAACACAGACAGCTCAGGGTAGGATTGCTCCTAAACCATCCTTCTTATTGAGGACTAGACTCAAAAATGGTTAACTATGGAGCCCAGCAATAGCTGGGACCTGGGGAAAGATTTAATTAAGCAAGGGTAAAATAGGCAAAGAAAGGCAAGGGGAAACAGCAACTAGCATGTTGAGAAGATCTTGCTTAAATCCTTTGCAGCACACATAGAGCAGAGGTAAACTGCTTGCAGAGTGTGCCATATCAAGACTGTGCAGCTATCAGGGAGTAATGCTGAGATTTTTAATAAGCAGCACCAGCAGAGTCCCCTGTGTGATTAGGGTATATTTAATGTAAAGGACAATTATTGCAGCACAAGTTCTAATGCAGTGTCCTCTCTCTCTGCAGCACAGCATTATTTGGAGAATTGCTGATGACAGACTCACATTTGCTGTTTTGGCTTCCATTATGAAAAAACCACAAAGGAAAAGCTATGTAGCAAACTACTTTGGCTCGCCATTTGTTAAAATGAATGCAGATTCTTCTGCTGTACTGGGACCACCTCTGCAATTAAAAAAAAAAACCCCATATATATTCCCTGAAGCATACTAAGAAATTCTCCTGAAGTCAAACAGGAAGCTCCAAGAACTTCAGAAGGCAGGCATTGCCTCTCCTCAATTATGACTGTAAAGAAAAGAAGTTTTGATTCCCTTCAGCAACAGAATGTGATCAACAAGGATGCAACAAGCAACAGTTTATTTGTAGAAAAATCCTTTAAAATTTACTACAATGTAAGATTAAGGAAAAAATAGTCTTAATATATATACATACAATATATATAAACAAACACATATCGCACCATGAAAATTACATGCTTTTAAGAACAGAGAATGGGTCATATTCCCTCATATCACTTTAAAAGTTATCACTGCAAGAAACCTTGCTTCCTTTTTTTTTTTTTTATCCCCATCAAAGTGTTCAAGTACAGGAAGTAAGTAATGCAGGATCTAATAATAGAAAACCTTTGTTATACACAAATTACAACTGACAGCTAGACAATATTATTCTGCAGTATCCAACACTCGTATTTTTTGAACTCTATTATAATGATATGAACTTTTACCTGAGGTGCATGGAAATAACAAAGCATGATAATTGGCAAGTTTAAGAGATTTTCACATTATGATTTGACTGTAATTGAAGTTGATTAGGTATCACACCTATACCTATAGTACTGGCACAAGAATGCTCTGCGTGAGTCATCACCAATGACTTGGAAGTGCAGGAAAAATTAACAGGCAAGCACCACTTGCAATGATAAGCATGCAGACAATTTAAGTGAAACAGAGGTAGCATGTTCTTGTAACTCCAGCAGGGTCATTCAAATCAACTGCACCCTCCCTCCTGCAAAAGGCACTCACTTTTTCAGCTAAAAACGATGCACTTAAGTTTGGTCAGATTGACCGCAAATGGTGGATTTCTCTCCTTACAAATATAAAAAGAAGTTAAGCAGAGGACACAGTGAAAAGAAAAAAAAAAGAATGTAAGAAACAGACACATAAGGTACTATGTGCTATTCCTCTCCCCCTACCTTTTATGGGGAGAATTATATAAAACAGTTGCAGTACGTAATCCAAAAGTTAAGACTTTCCAGTTGAAATGGCAGTATTAAGCAGCACATTCTCAATCAGAAATAGTTTTAAACCACCAGAAGTACACCAGTCTTTTTAATAAAGAGCAACAACTCACAGTTAGGAGTAGAAAGTTATGCACAAAAAAGGTGGTGCCAGAGAAGGATCCTCTGATGCAAAAGCTCATAAATTAGTATGCACTGTAACTTTTATACTGTATCTTTTATCCTTTCTGCACTTTGAAAGGATATCCATGCAAAATACCTCCTCTTACCGTGACACTACAGAACTAATTGAGTTGTAAGATGTGCCACTGTTGCAACTGGAGGCATAAGCCTCTTGACCATTAGGATCTAAATTAATTTTGAATACAGAAGATGCCTTCAGTAAGAAATCTGCTGCATCTCTGCGACCTAATTCCCTCAGCTTAGACATTAGTATGCCTACAGTGCTGTCAGGTGCATTACTCCATTCCTGCAGAAGGGCATGAACTGGGCTTGAGAGAAAGTAATTTTGTGTTCCATTATTTGTATTGTATTTTGCAACAAGATCAGGGAGGCCCAGGTTCATGGCAAGAAGGCACCAGTCTTTGCCCATTGGATCAGGTGGATCCAAAAGTCGACTTAGTTTTCTTCTGGTAAGTAGATTCAGATCAGAAACATGAATATCCATTCCTAGGCTTCCCTGGGAGTAAACATCAAGACACCCAAAACACAGTATACTGCTAAAGCTCTCTTTATATCCCCCCATAGTGTTAGTTAGTGATGTCTCCTTTTGACTCTGTGCACGGAAAAAGTCTCTAGGCTGGTAGACCATTACTGGTTCATGATGTTCCCTCAGCTGCTGAGGACTAAGGTAATATTTCCCAGTCAGGAGACCTGGTAAGGTTGTTGCTATTAAGTTATCAATGGTGCTGCACACAGAATCCAGAAGTAAACAGCACTTGATCTTCTCTGTTTCCAGTCCTCTAACTTGAACCTCTATACCCTGCCCATGGTTGACCAGCAGCACTAAAAGCTCAGCTCCACGATTCATAATCTTTGATCCATTTACCCACAGACGTATATCAGCATCTCCCTCTGTGCTCTGCTGATGAATCCACCTGCAGAGATTCACCTGAACTTTATGAAAAATTCCACAAGGAAATGGGGTAAGATGTTCCACAGGAACGATTCTAACACCACCATAAATCAGCACTTCATCCTCCTCATCTGTCCAAGACCTGTGAAGATTGTCAGTCTTTATGAGAGCAGGAATATCCACCATTGCTCCACTGCTAAGGTCCCTTGCACAAATATCCATGGCATCCAAAATCTGTATCAGTTCTTCCACGTCACTATCTGTCACCAGCCGCTGGATGTCCTCTATGGTGTACCGACCTCTGTAGTGATGGAGGGCTTTTGGGTTCTCCACTGACAAGATTTTTCCAAGGACATTAGAACAGAGCCAGCGAGGATCCAGAAGCACAACATCTTGGACAGTTTCACTCTGCATAATGTTAATCTGTTTATAAATATGAAAGTTACTGTTTACATCTTGTGAAATACAAGATGATAGCCCACCTTCTCGCCATCCTAACAGACTGACCCGACATTTTGATTAAAACTGCTCAGAGGAAAAAAACAACAGTGCATTTAAACATATGGCAAATACTCAGAACAAAAACCAGATCTTGTTGTTATTTTCCACTAGTAATGAGATGACTAGAGCCCAACAGCTGGAAAGCCTAGTCATGCCCTGGAAGCTATTTATGCAAAGGTATTATCCTACTACTCAATTTCCAGTGGACACATATAAATCTCTCATATGCAGTGAATACTTCATTGAAGGTGATAACATAGTGATCCTTTCTGGGTATTTTATATTCTTATAACTATAGCAATAAACTGTAATTGTTCCTGTCTCAAAGAGATTCCTTTAACAAAATAGAAGCCACAAGACATAATGATAACAGAAAGTGGTAATAAGCATTCTCTACTTATGATGTCTTAAGAGGAAGAGAAAAAAAAACAAACAAATTTGGACATTTGCTTAAATTCATAAAGAAATATTCTACCAGAACAGTATCTTGCAAATAAAGAAATGTAATTTAGATAAAAATACTTACTTCTCCTATGCTATGCAACTGCTGTGCAATATGCCGTAGGTCATTTTCACTTGCTAGGGGATTAAGATGTTCCTGTACATCATACACAAACTGCTGCAACGACATCAGCTGGTTGGGCCCATTAATTTTTCTCCAGGAAGGCAGTGTGGAGATTATTTTTTCACATAGGTGAGTCATAGGTGGGCAAGTCTTAGAAAAGCACAGAAAACATCCACTTGAGAATAGTGGTACTATTTTTTTTTTATATGGACGTCTACTCCATTTATAATGAATATTCAGATCTAAAGAGCTCCCTTTGGGCTGGACCCTTACTCTTTCATGTGGCATTCACTTGCCATAAGATCTATCTACCTTTTCTTAAAAAAGTTAATTGCAGAAACTAGTTTTTCACTGAAATAAGCAAATTTTCCAAATATCACCATGAGTTGCCATCATGCATCTGTAAGTTAATGCTTATTTCTGAAATTATGAGAATTTATTTAGAATATGTACTCATCAATATCTTTACAGGACCAATTTACTTCAAAAGGTGAGACAGCAGGGTACTAAATAAGAAGCAAAAATGGTACTTTGATGTATTGATTGCCTTAGACTTCACTGATGCCTTCTTGCTCATTCTCAAGCTACAGCCTCCACTGCTTATGCAGTAAACCCCTTCAGATTTCAAGCTAGTGACTATAGCTATAATAAAGCTTACAAAATCAAGAGACCATCAGAAATGTAAAAAAGACTGAATTTTGCATGAATCTAAATATTTTCCTCAACCCACAGAATTAACTCAGTAATACATCCACTTTTTAATCAATTACAAAAAAAAAATGTTTCAAAAGTAGCTGCAGAAAATCTTGTTGGTGTGTAACGTGATATTAATCCATTTAGCACAGGCTACAAAAAATTTGACTTGGTCACCCTTATTATGGAAGTCTCCATGGATTCATGGTGATAACATCAGAAACCATGGCTACATTTTACCTTTAGTCTCATATGCATATCCCTAACATACAGATACAACTGCAAGCAATATTTTTCAATTAAAAAATGCAGTCAAAAGTTAATACATATTCAGTTTACATAGCCATATTCAGTTTACCTATCCATATCTGGAATTATCTTTCTAACAGTTCAGAAAACTATTCTACTCTGGTGGGTTTATAAGTGAAAAAACTTATTTTCCTGAAATATATTTATAATGTATTTCTCTGTTTCTCTATAATATTATGCTGAGTTAAAAAAAAAAAAAAACAAACCAAAAACAAAAAACAACCAAAAAACCAAAAGGGGGACCAATACTGGAATCCAATTACTGCCAATAAAAAACGAAAATTTTTACTTTAAACTGATATCTTAGATTGTCTCCTTTCAACAGAGAGTGTTTTGCTCATCTGCTTGAAAGAGCTACTATTTTCAAAATGCTGACTGAATCTTTGATGTCAAGGCTTTGTTTATCACAAGACCTGTCAAGTGTGCTGTTACAACATTGGAACAACAGTGGTTTCTGTATGCTTCATTATTCTAAGTTTGAAATTTACAGTAGATCATTACACAAGACAAGTTCACATTTTGGCTCATCCAACTCAGAGTATTAGACACTACTTACGGAAATTATCTGGCTTCTTATTTCTTGCAAGTGATTTCGGAGCAGCTTCATATCTTTAGACCCGGATGCTCCAGCATCCAGGACAAATAACTTTTCTGAAATTTGCAAATCATTTCCAAATCTAAACAAAAATAATTATTATTAACTTAGCCCCAAATCCAGTTTATTTCTTAATACAATTGTACTTCAGTCTTACATTATACTAGAGTTGTTTTTCCTCAAGGAATGATGACGTTTAAGTAATGATTATACTGAGATATTTTATAAGCACAGACACTATAGTTGCTGTGTAATTTTCTTGAAAATAAGCAGAGGTATTGAGAGAAAATTGTTTTCTCTCAGGATGAAGAGTGAGTATGTGTAAGAAAATTGTAACTGCATCACATGACCTGTAATTACAAACCAAAACATTTTACTAGAGAAGAGATTACAGGAATTTATTTGTTTTAAGGTCTTAATGTCTGTTGCTTGCTTTCTTCTCACTTTAAATAGTTCAGTAGTCATTGCTGTTGACAGCTCTCTCTCCACTTACTTTCGAGTTTCCAACCACCCAAGCCTGCTTGCCTAGCTCTGGAGATGTGCATTTAAGAGCACTTACAAAGATGACACACAGGTATTTTCCTATTGGTTTATTTCAATTGGTTAAGATACTGCCCCCCTCTACAACTATTGTGCTGGAATTCCTACATCTGTTTCTTGTGCAGCCCAGACAAGTGTCCATATTTGCAGGCATGGATGATTTCTCATACCCAGTGTTTCCCACTTACATGCTCACTCTGAATATAAGGCATTGTTACTTTAAACAATTGTATGTTTATGGAAAATTTCCCATTTCCATCTACCATTAGCATGTGGTCCAGATATTTGCTGAAGAATGCTATAAGTTTCGCTAACCTCTGTGTCCCTCTTGGGTGACCTTGTCACCTTGTGACTCCACAATGTCCAGCTTTTTGCAAACTGTGTGGAGAGTTCTTACAGACCTCATTTAAGTTTTTTTCATAGCTATCCTAAATCAGTAAAGAGCTAAGGGTAGTTCTCTGGTAAAGTTTCCTTTTTTGCATCCAAAGTTTTTAGCTGCAAATGGCCTGCTTTTCTGAGACCGGTACAAAATCTGAGAAGCAAGATGTTAGACAGAAAGTTGGAATGGGTCTTTGGATGTAGCCCAGTGTTTACAGGGTGAGACTGCCTACATGACAATTAATTTTGACACCACTTGGCTCATTTTAGCTCACTCAGGGCAGCTTACTCACTGTAATATTGGTAAATGTTTCAATTTTAGCACAACATATGCTTCCTGAACATATTCAAAATATCATAATATATAAGACATATAAAAACCTTTTACCTCTTTCAATGCATTTTGGTATTTTTCTTTCTGATTAGCATGTTCAAACACTATGTATAAATATACTTCCCACTTACCTGTTCCTGATTTCTTTCAACAGAGAGATGTCTTTGTCATACCAGAACTCTCCCCCAACAGGCCGGGGCAGATTCACTATGTCAGCATGCGTGGCAACCAAAACAACACGCAGGGGACTTTTCAGCTTTCCACCAAACGCTAGAAGAGAAACAAGAGGACTCCCTCACTATGAGGCATGCCTATGGAGATGGCTGATACTGACCCAGAAAAGCAGAAATACATTTCACATTCTTCATACCAACCAACCACTTTTGTAGTTATTTACCAACTCTAAGCACAGCCATTCAACAGTGTAACTGCTGATGGTCTGGCAATTATCTGCTTGTAGGACTGTGTATATAAGGCCCAATTTTAATAGCTAGACAATTTGAATAACATCAGATACATTTATATTGTGTTACTTTATTGCTTTAAAACACTAGTAATCAGCAGCACTAATGATATAGCTACTAACTACAAACGATGATAGTGTGAGGGGAACAAAATTAGAAATAGCAGCTTTTTGAAAGGATTTTGCATAATCTTTGCATAGTTCTTAATATTACAGATGCAGAATAGAATATTGTAAGAACACAAAATGTCTACAACATTCATATGTTGATATGAATGCTATTTTGCAGTACTTACACAAACAATGACCTCTCACTTAGGTGAGAGTTAAGTAGGAAAGCCTGGCAGAAGCCATGAAAAAGAATGAGAAAGAAAGAAAGATTCAAATGGCATGAATGAGGCGACAGTACAGAACACAGAGTTTTCAGTCTTTTCTCAAACTCATATTCCAGAAATTAGAAGACTTCATTAAACTATTTTTAAAAGAGACGGTACACCCAATTATGCTCTTTTAGCCTTAAAAAAAGGTCACATGGGAGAAGCATGCTTACATCACTGCTCACTTCTGATCAACTAGGAGCTACATAATCTTGATTAATTCATAAAAAGCCACATTTCCCCAAATCTCTGCATAACACTTTCAGGCAAGTATTTTGCAATTATCTTCTTTTTATTTTCCTTTTTAATTGGCAGCTAAGGACTTAGACAAAATAACTGGAAAGTAATTCCAAGAGTTTTAACTTTTCTGCACACATCATTTACTGGATATTACTTGAGAGATTTGTAACAATGCAGAAGATGGATGGGTACCAGCCTGAGCTGATCAGTATAAACACAGATTTAAGTGAAGTGTCTAAATAATGCTGATAATCAGATAAGCAAGAAGAAAAAATCAACTGAGACTGAGGAGCAGTGAAAAGCTTTCAGCAGTTGCAAATTAGCTGTATTTGCAGCTTTGTCATCTTTTTTGCAAATTTCTGAGCTTTAACTTTCACAGGCAATTTATTGTTGATTAGATCCAAATGCTGATATTATTAACATTGTCATTTGACCTAAAACAGAAAATAAAAAAATGCAGATGCCTGAACTGAAAACCAAGGGTTGGCCTTGGCTCATTGTCTGGCTGAGATAATGCATACAGAAAGAGAGAGAAAATAACTCTTTGCACAATGTTAAGTATTTAATACATTTGTCTGATGAATCCCTAGCATTGCTAAAAATGTCCTTTAGTGCTGAGTTAGGTCCATCAGCTGGAATAATCTTTCAGATCATGAACCAAGACACATGCCAGAGCTTGGTTAGTCCAAGAGACTGTCACAGTCTCCAGACCAGTAATCAGCTACAAACGCAAATAAGTTCCTGTATATACATCTGGACTACCAGATCTTTTAAGAAAAATATTATTTAAGTTAATTTAAGTTTGCCCACCAAGTAACTTTCAGTAAGCCTGAATATAAAACAAATAAAATTACTTAAAACCTGTGCAAAATTGGAGCATATGTGAAATTTACAAGAAATACTGATTTCTGTGCATCAGCACCAAAAAGTTACTATATCTGAAGTCCAGATAGAACTTTAGTCAAACACATGAAAGTTGCACATACTGAGGAATAATGCTGTTCTATAATACTGTTCTGTCCTGTTGTCACTGACAAGACTAAATTTATACTGAAAATGTTGTTTCATGGGGCTAGATATAAGAGGAATTTAAGCAAAGTGTCTAAACTTGGTGTTGAATGGTTCCAGCCCTCTGAAACATTCTTGATAGCTTATCTGACATAAAACTTCATTTGCTATGTACAGATGTAATCCCAGTGCCACAAGACATTGCACTGTACTTTGTGACATTTTTATTTGAACTAAGTGGTCTGTGCAACGCTTCTGGCTCCTTCCACGGATAAAATTCTCTTTTGCCAAGAAACCTAATGTAAAGTTTGTTTGCATACATGGGAACGAAGACACCAAACATAGATGATGTACAGAGTTGCAGAGAAATACAAGAAGCTTTATATCTCTAATACTTCATTAACAAGCACAAGAACATACCTATTGGCTCCTCAACTGGGACCAGTGATTTCAGGAAATTGAGCCAAAAGGTCACTTGGTTTAACTGGATTTCATAAGGCTCCTCAAGGCTAAAAAGCACTATGTGAATTGCAGTGTGATCATTTGCAGCAAAATAATCATAACAGCAGAAGTACACAGGATTCCCAGAGAATTCCCAGATGCTGAAATCCCCAACTCCTGAAAAACAGACAAAAAGATGAAGAGATCATCAGTAAGCATGAAACATCTTCTGGCCATGGAAATACAAACAAAACATTTAATCTGATTTAAATTGTTACAAACATAAACTGTATGCATGTGAGAATGCAAGACTGAAAATGCAATCATGAACAAAGAGAACAAGTTTCAGTCAGTTTTAGGGGTTTAGCAGTTGGACTCTCAAAATCTGTTCCTCCCTCACATTCCTTCTCTAGGACATTTAGCCTGATTCCGTATGTAAGCACCTGTGTTAAAAGCATATAGTCTTATGCAGTTAAATTGATCTTTGCTTTGAACAACTGCAGCAGATCTTGTAATTGTCTTGAAAACCAAGAATAATGGCTCCCATTCTTTCCCTATTCACCGCAAAAAAGCTTATTATTTTTATTAATTATTCTTCTTAACATGCCACCACTGATTTCAAAAATCACTGAAGCACATTCTAAGAAGAAGCTGTTTTGCTTTACAGAACTGTATTATTCACATTGTGTTGATAAATCAGGGCTGAAGAATTACCATGTTAAGGGTTCCAAGGCCTCCATGCTTCTTTTTGCCATCTCTAGCTTTGGGTGACAAAAGTGTTAGTATGATGCACTTCCAAGATGCACCATCTGATTAGGGTGATGTCTGCCTCACCTGTACTACTTGTAAATAAATACATGGTGACTAAGATGCACCTCAAAATTCTAGAAGGAGAGAAGTCAGAACACTCCAACTTGCTGTTATGAGTACAGCTACTCAGAGTTCACCTGTGTGTACACTTTGTTCTGTATAGTACAGAACAGAGAAAGAAAATAAAGTCCTTCTGACAGTCCATGGCACAATGCTGTTTCCCTGCAGAATTTGACTGGGCTTCAAATTATACTGAAGGAAGAAATTAGCCTACACAAAGACCAGTTTTAGCTACTTGGCAAACTCTTCAGCATCTAGGATAAATGTTTTGTCACTGCACTTGTTATTATGCACTGATGAGCAGGTTTCTGTTTCCAAGGTAAACTCTTGATTAATACTAACTCAGATTCAAAATTGCAGCTGCTAAGGCATGCAAAACATTTTCCTTATGAAGAAGAGATCTGACTACCGATATAAATGACAATTAGTGTGGCTGGTGGAGACAGTTTCTGTGGTCTCAGAGCCAAAAGCCATGTGTGTACTTAAGACACCTTCTGTGATTGACCCCTCTTACTGCTAACTGGTTTCAACTGCAGAGCAGTTAGTTTCCTTGCAAAAAAAGAAATTAAATCAGAAGCTCCACTCACAATGACTGATGAGCTCCAGGGCTCACCAAAAATGCTCCAGTCCTGACATGGAGTGAGAACAGTATGTCCTCTGCATAGCTGGGAATATACTTAAATGGTGAGGACTAAATGGGACCAGGCTAAATCTGATAAAATCCCCAGATGATGTCTAGCATAGGTGAAGAAGCCTTCACACCAGTAGCCACATTGCTGACCTGCTCATATCATACCAAATCCCTCTTTTCTACTCTCCCACTTACCTCAGAAACATTTCTATGTAATACTGTAAAGATCTGACATGAGTGATTAAAATGTATATTACAACAGCTAAAGAACTTCAGGAAGATTTACTTTCTCAAACAAATTAAATCCCACCAGTGTTGGATTGTAAACACAGTCACTACTATGCCAAGTCAGACTTCCCCCCCATTTCTATTTTAAAAAACAAGTTAAATGGCATTAGCTGTTCTACATCATTAAGGCACCCCAGCCCAGGGCTCTTCTTACCATACAAACAGGCATTCTGGATGTCAATGGCCTTGGTGGATTGGTCATCAGAAGAGAAGTGAGAGTGATGAGCAGGTGATACGAAAGTTTCTAATACCCCTTTGGTCAGGCCTGGCTCAAACATCATACTACGGCTTCGCACGCTGACATTTTCACAGCCAGGATAAAGATTCGTAATACTTACTGAAACTGGGTCAGGGAAAGGAAAATGAGATTACAAACCATGTGAAAATCACAACAAGATCACTTCAAAACAAGTATGCAAGCCATAAAAGCAGATTAAAAAGCCCAAAGTGCTCTTCAAAGAAAGGACATGTCTGTGAAGCTGTGGGTGTACGCAACTACATTCTTATTCTGAATGATTAAAAGGAGAATATTAGAATGATCCTATAAATCACTTATGTCCATTAGCAGATATACCTCTGAGTGGAAAGCACAGAAGAAGACTGAAGTTTATGTGTATGAAAGGTTTGAATAGTTGAAGTTCTGTGTTTCAAAATATGCTGTTTTTTTTTTTTTTTATTTTTTTAAGCTAAGGGCTACAGTTTCATTGCATGACTTATTATTGGCATGGAAATGTCAGATTCATATTATTGATTCCTGTAAGTAATGATAAAAAATATCATGTGTAACATGATATATGGGTAACAAGTGTCATCGGGGTGGTGGGGGAGAAAAGCAGGCTCGTAACAAAAATTATTTTACTAATAAGCAAATTTTAAATTCTGGTTTATTCAGCTTCCCAGAGTGCAAGAGAAACAAAAGAGCTTTTTAACTGACTTGCACCATCTAGTGGATAAATATTTCTCTCCTCCACTAGATGGCAAATTCTAATGTCCAGGTTTTACAATAGAAAGAGATTACCAGTTAGTTGTCAAATTACTCTTTCATGTTTGATATCCTAGGGTAATATTTTAAATCTTTTGGCTCTTGTAAATAAATACTTAGTGAATTTGCACACTTATTTTTACAGAATTTAAACAAACTCATAAACAAAGAAATCTTATGTGACCAAGTACAGACCAAATTGTGCTGATTTAAATATTTTTCTGATTATGTCACTCAGCCCAGAATATAATTTACATGCTATATAATGATTTACATCCCGAAATAACATATACTGAAAGAAATAAAACCAAAACTTCCAAATGCTAAAATAACCCCATAGTACCTTTGTATATATACAACTGCATGTCTTTCTGGCTTTATAGGTAAGCTCCAGGTAAGCTCTTTTGAAGGGCTCCAAACTCACCTTTATTTTTACACTGATTTGCCAGTGTGACTGGCAGTCTGTCTGATTTTATGAGGTGTGAGCAGATAACACCTCTTCTTTGGTTCTGTTATTAACCAACACAAAAAAATCTAACTTCAGTCAAAACCTTCCTGTACTGCCTCCAGGAACTGATAATCCTTGAGTGATTTATCACCCTTTGTATGACACAGTAAATTACGATAAATAAATCAAGAACTTTTGATTGATTAATTTAATCAAGTTCTTTTTTCTGTTGTCACAGATGTGAGGCCCTTGTATTAAGCAAACATCAAATGCAGTAACAATCTCTGTGGTATGGGTCTGGCCTTGTTAAGCCACTTTGTGAATGCCCTATAGCTTCCTCAGGTGAATAGAGAGAAAGTAGAGATGAAAACTACTACTAGCACTGTTCTAATATTACTTAAAAATAATGAACAAAATCCAAACCTGCAAGTATTATCCAAAGGTTTTTTTTTAAAAAAACCTGTCCTCACCTAAAGCTTACATAGTAAGACCACTTCTAAACATCAATTTAAACTTGAGCTCCTCAACATGCTTAGCTTGCTCGTGTAGGCTCCCAGTGTTAGAAAAGGGAGCTGGACACTGGTCTATCCACTGTCCCCCTGTGGCTTCTTGAAAAACTGGGCACAGGCTTAAGCATAAACCTATCTAGTTTCTCTACACCTTGTAGCTCTTCCCACTTTGCCCAGGCCAGCTGGTGCTACACGAGCAATCTATTCCCTAATATTTGTAAACATTTACTTCAGTCTGGAAAACTTCCATTTTCAGCTTGTTTGAAGATGATTTTAGACACCACTAAATGGGTAATTCAAACCTGTATCTTAAGGAAAAGCACTTCAAGGCATCAGAGGCAGTTCTGAAACCTGTTACTACTTAAAAATCACATAGAGGTGCAAAAACCGTTCCAATTTTGCAGCATTTATTGAAGTTCCTCCAGCAGAAGGAAGCTAGTAATGACACTGATGTTTGCAGCCTAGGACTTTTTGTGGCAAATAAGTGGCAGTGTCCTCTGTGACACTGCCTTTGTGACAAATAAGTCCTGTCCTCTGCCGTGCAAGTTCACTTATGCAGCATGTAAGCAAAAAACCCTTAACTACTCATGTATACTTCACACTCGCTGGTACTCTTCCTCTTACTTTAGGAACAAACCTATGCACAGAGAAGTCAATCCCTTCTCCCCTTTTCTTTTGTTTCTTATATGATTAGGCTGTCCTGTCTTCTGCAGTGCAGCCAACAGCTTCTTCTTAGGAGCTTAGAGAATAAGGGGAAGCTGTTTTCTCATACAAAGATTATGGTTCAAAACCATACCTGAAGGTTTGGAAGACAGAGGTGATGGGGGGAATCTGCTTGAGTTTGTGGAGGAGAGCCTAGGCCTGCGTCTTCGGAAAAAGCTTCGTAACAGGCCACATTTGAGGGACTCCACCAGGGTGGTTTTCCCAGTGCCAGAGTATCCAAACAACTTCAGTTTGATCCGGGGCTGTGGATTCTGTGTGTGCCTCAGCTGCTGGATAAAAATCCCCCGGTGCGTATCCTAAAATTCAACACAAAGAAGAAATCAGAATGTGTGGCAGGGAACTTCTGCCTCCCAAAAAACTCAGTGTGGGGCTTAGATAACACTTTCTTGCCCAGCTGCTGTTCCCCTGGTTCATTGTGCAAGCCATCAGGTACTGGACAGGCAGACAGGAGAGCTTAATGCTCACTCTCAAGAGTCGCCTTGATGTTTTATGAAAATCCCATGCCTTCAGGCTCAAATCAGTGAATGGAATTATTTTGACCTCCAGTGGAGAGGGCAAAGGTGTCAAAACTAGCCTCTTTCAGGGCCCCTTCTCCTAACCCATCAGTCTCAGAAGGTTAACCAATATACATACTCTTGTGGAATACACATGCAGCACTGAAGCATTTTGATGTGACAGCTATTACATGAACCATCCAACAACTCAATGTGCATTTCTTCTTTTCTTTACATCAACTTTTTCAGTGCTTCTCCTGTTTGGGTGAATTTCAAGGAAACAGGGAGGAAGCAGGAAAGTGTAAGGGCAAAGGAACTAGGTTAATCTTCCCTTTCTTCATTCCCCCATTTGGAGCTGAGAGAGAGGCTCTGTTGTTCTGCATTTGCTCCTAACTTACATGTAGGATGAGCCTCCCTGAATTATAAGCATGCAGCAACTGAGCTGAGAAATTTGACAGAAACAGTAGTGCATACAAGTTTGTTCCTTCCTCACCAGCAGGCATTTCTTTAGTAAGTTAGCCACAGTGTAAACACTGCACTGTTACAGCTAATACTGAATCCCCCACAAGAGCCACTACAATAGTAGGTTCTTCACATGTCTGTATTGGAGGCAAAATACTTCACAAGCACCAAAAATAAGTGTAAGGTATGCTCTGTACTAGATGATACTGACCATTTTAAGTAGTACTAGAATATTTTCAGTGGTTAGATATAATTTGTTAATTTCAATTGATCAGATTCTCTGTTACAAAGTAAAATGCATTTTCCCCACATGTACAGAGACAGGCCTTCAGTAATGTTATGTTCCACAATCATTCCACAATCAGTAAGAGACTTACAGTTTACTAACATTTCTTTCAAAAGAGATCTGTCTGACCTTCTTCCTTTGTTCTAGGTCAATTTGTATTATTTTCATATTTATATTATGAATAAATAATGAATTTACCTGCCTGTATGTAGACACAAATAAAGAGTTTGGTGGGAGGATGTAACTATGCAAAATGGAACCTATTATGACAAACTTTACCAAAGCTGTCATTGCAAAGGAAGTCTGAACCTTGCACTTTCTCACATCTCCACACACATGTAGTTTACAATCCTAGGAAGTATTGATTTGCTAGCAGGCCCACATGATTCTACTTCGAACTTGGCAATACATGATGGCAATACAGCATCTTCTATTAGCAATAGAAATGGTCATTTATTTCAGTTTCTCCAATCACAGACTCATCACTGTAACTATAACAGGATTATTTTAATTGGTCTGGCTCTTGCCTGTAATCTCCAGGCAAGTAGGCTCTGAACCTTCCCAGCATGAGTGATACTGCCTATCTGATTAATCAGTGTGTATCAGATGTGTCAGACATGATGCCTTACAACAAGCCCAGATCATCTTTTTGTTCTAGTTAGCAAGACATTTGAATATACTGAAACCGCACAATAAAAAGATGACATTGAGAACTTATGCAACTATTTCATATGGTATTGACATTTTTGTAAGGGGCACAAACCTCCCATCCTTCATAACCTTTATCTCAGTGAAATGGTGATGGTGAGGAAATAAGTCATCTTGAGGAACGTGCTAATTCTTAATAGCTTATTTTGTACTAAATACCTTAGATGCTTTCCTAGGCTCTGTCTGACACTGATAGATATAAATCAGTGGTGCATACTTGCTTAGCCAGTTTCTTGAATATGTACATATTTGCTTTAATTGAGGGCATAATTTCAAACTAAAAATATAAAAAGGAAAAAAATACAGCATTGCAGCAAGGAATTTTGCAACAGCTTTTACAATGTCTTTGATGAAAACGTCACTTAAAATTAAAATTATTCCCAACCTTTTTAAGTCTTGCAAGCAGACTGGCTACATGTTCATGCTGCTCTGCTCTGGCGAGATCTTCTGCTGTTTTCCCATCCTGTTAAAACACAAATTATTAGCAGCAGTTCCTTCATTTTTCTTTTACAGATGGGCATCTGGATGCCGCTGTCACAAGATAATTTGAATTCAGAGTCTGAGAGCAAAGTCAACCCACGTCCCACTGAATTCCATCTCTCTTCTCATCAATTAGAGGATGATAGTGATTTCTAGATATTGCCCACAGAATAGATTTAAAAGGTCACAAAGAAGGGACACATCAGCATATTGACTCACATGAATAGCAGGTGAATGTTTGTTTACCAGTGGATAAAGACTGACACTGGCATATCAGCCACTGGAGGATTCCAGAAAGCAAGAAACTTGTAAGTTTAAATTGCATTAGCAAGTTTAAAAAGAAGAGCAAAACTCCCTTCAGTATTCTGGTCTTGCCATTTAGTTATCTATGATCACAGATCAGCAGTTTAATATTAAAAAGGCTAAAACAAAAAATTGCTCACTATTTTGACTCTTACAGCTATCTTATGCTATTCTATTGTTTTAAATTTTGGTAAGAGGTAATTTAGGAGTACTTTGCTTATTTCACTATCTCAGATAAGAGAATTAGAAAATACATCCGCAAGCAAAATAGCAAGTTATTTTCCTATTCAAGCTTTCCTGAAAAGTACAGAGCATCTACATACTGGTATAGCAGTAGGTAAGGAAAACTGCCATATAAAAAGGGCTTGGTTTCAGGATCCATGAAAGCGTATTTTGCACCTACCGGTAAATTTCATTACAATTGCTGACTGGCTCCCTATATTGCAAATCAGACAGCCTGAAAGAGCTGATGCTGAGTTCAAGTGGCATTTGCAAGCATCTGCATCCAAAATTTTTAATCACTCTGACAATTTTAAACTTGGTTTAGAGACTTCCATGAGGAGAATCCAACAACACAGTGCCAGTAAACGTGTGAGCACAACAGATGTTTTGGGGCAATTTTCAAACATTTTAAATTACTGTATGCTCCAGGAGGGGAGGCTTTACTAAGGTCACTTAACACCATCCAAGCAATCAAATTAAAAATAGAGTAGTTCCAAAATGGGCTTTAACCCAGAAAGAAGGCAAGGAATTCATAATACAGCCCAGTTGCCTAATGGTGTTGGAAAAGCTAGGTCCTCAGGAATGGCATACTGACAGAAAAAAAGGGCCATTAATTCTACCGCACTGGCTCAGAAAGAGCTGTTAATAGACTTTTCAGAACAGTTTAACATCCTGCTAGCAAACCAATGCAAAACTGAAATATTAAAATCACAACATGCAAGTTCCTTTGGTCCTCTCCTCCTTTTTCTTTCTCTCTGCCACCACGCTGCTGAAATAATGGATGGTTATGTATATTCAATGTACTGCTTCTGCTAGATTTAGTATCAGCACTATTTATTTTGTTATGCCCTTCAAACTGACCTAAACTGAAGAGACAAAATGTACTTTTATCTTGGAAGGACAGTGTCCACACAGGCAATTATACCAACACAGCTGTCATGACATGAATGAAGTGCAACAGCTCAAGAATTCCCCCATCACCCTTTTATTTTATCTCATCTCTGTGTAGTAGTACAAATACATACACACAATGGGATGTAACAAACAAACAAAAAAGACAAAAACAGGTGACAAAGGAAATATGTAGAGCTTCCCACCAAGTCCACTGTATGCACATTTCATTATTATTAACAGAGGACACAGCAATATACAATCCAACAGTTATTAAAAATTATTACATCCTAACTTTGTTTAAGCCACAATTCCAAGTTTATTTGCATTCTCCTCCTACATAGGATCTGTGCTTAAAAGAAAAAACTGCAGTGCTAAATCTAGAGGAAAAACCCACAAAAATTAGTATTTTCTATCAAATGGGTAAAGCAAATGATATAGAAGTTTTCTTTTTCTTCCCTCCATTTCAGCCATCTCAGGAAAAATTTGTTAGGAAAAGAACTCTGAAAAATGTGGACTTAACCAAAATCTAATGGCAACGTGTCTTCCTCATACAGAGCAGTAGTTATTTCTAAGCAGAATACACTGGTTACAGTTAGTAGCAATGTAAAATGATCCGCTGCATTTGAGTACAAAACATGGTTAGTTTGTTCAAAACACGCGTAATGGTGTGCACGATGTCTATAATTTATCGTGCATATGACAAAGGACACTTCATTCCTGCTGTGGGTATGTCATTAGGAGGATGTTTCTCACCTTACTGAGAATCAAAATGCCTTCAGTGCTACTAACAGGAAGCAGTGTGCTGGCTGATCTGACATGAATGATTTCGTTTACAAGGATACTCTCATGCTAGTTCACTCATTCATGCAACCCCTTTAAAGCAAGAAAAATATTTGAGATACATACAGTGCATTTGTATGTTTCTCAAATGTGAAATGGCGTACATCTTAATGAAGTGACTCAAAACTCATAGAAACACAATGATACAAGTAATTCTTAGATGAAGAAATTATTAGGGGTAGACAAAGTGGTAGCTGTACTGTACCTTAATCAGTTCCAAATTCAGTTGCAAGAAGGGAACAAGTAGACAAGAGAGACAGAACAAATTCCACTCATGTTGTATAACAGGCCTTTTTTTTTTTACATTTCAAAATGTGATGTCCTTTTCCTACACCTGTCTATGAGTTCTCTTTCAACGATCATGCATGAAAGAGGAACAGCATCTCTCAATACTTACAGAGGTTAATGCTTCTACATTGGCACCAGTCAGGCAAAGGAACCGGACAACATCAAGAATGCCATTGTTTGCTGCCAGGTGTAAAGGTGTTCTTCCATACTAACATGAGGAAAGAAGTGTCACTACATTAGTCAAAGAACTTCACTTCAAATGTTAAGAGTAATAATCAGGCATATTATACAATTATACATACTGACACACAGGATGGGTTTTGCAAAAACTGCAAGAAAAAGTATTTTTGATTGCAGCTTAAGCACAACTGCCAGAAGTGCAATTAAAAACAAAGGCTGGATGACTATTTAAAAAATGGGGAAAAAAATTTCTAGCTAAATCCCTCGTAACTGTGGAGGAATCCTTTAGAGGGTTTTTTGGCTATATTTGATAATGTCTTTTAATTCCAGAAAATTTAATGGCCTTTGTACTTAATTAAATACGAACCACTAAAACAACACAATTCCATAACCTTTAGACCTCTGGGTTCCACTTCAACCCAAGTACTACTTGAAGATTAAATATCTCCCCCTTTCACCCAAAGAAATAAAAGGAATGAATGAAAGAAGTCAGCATGAAATAATATTTTTTTTTTCAATGAAGAGGGAAAGTGCTGTAAAGTATTGCTTATCCAATTTTTCTTTTCTCTGTGAATCTTTTCACTGACAACAGGTCCTCATGACACCCACTTCTGGTTTTGCATGTTCAGAGCTACTGTTACAAAAACTACCATTTATTCTCTGCTGGTACCCTATTATTACTTCACATTTTTATGCTTTCAATACTGTTCTTTCTCTCTACAATCAGAAAAAAACTCATAACATTTATTGAAAGAAGTATTTGAGAGCAAAGCCAGCTTTCTGACAACTGGAATCTGAAAAGATGCTCAGATTCCTCCAGACCCTACACCTCAAGTAGCATCCTGCTTGTACTACAAACAGCGTGTCCTGAGAGACCAGGGCAGTGATTGTCCTCCTGTGCTCGGCACTGGTCAGGCCACACCTCAAATCCTGTGCTCAGTTCTTGGCTCCTCATGACCAGAAGGACATTGAGGTGCTGGGCCACGGCTGGAAAAAGGGAATGAAGCTGGTGAAAGGTCTGGAGCACAAGTCCTGTCAGGAGCAGCTGATGTAGATTGCATTGTTTAGCCTTGAGAAAAGGATGCTGGAGGGAGGCCTTGTCACTCTCTAAAATAGCCTAAAAGCAGGGTGCAGTGAAGTGGGTGTTGGTTTTCTTGTGCCATGAAACAAGAGACAGGACTACAGGAAATGGCCTCAAGTTGTGCCAGAGGAGATTTAGACTGGCTGTCAGGAAAAATGTCTTCACTGTAAGGGTTGTCAAGCACTGGAATGGGCTTCTCTGGGAAGTGGTGGAGTCACCATTCCTGGAGGTATTTAAGTAATATAGGTGTGGGACTTAGGGGCATAGTTTAGTGGTCGGGTTGGCAGTGCTGAGTTAATGGTTAGACTCTGATATTACAGTTATTTTTCAGCCTAAATGCTTCTGTGATTCTATGATTCTAAATGCATGTGATGTTCTGCTACACTGAATCTCTAAAAGAAGCAAACAGTGCCTTCAATCCGTATTACATACATGTGGGACAAAGCCAGATGTTTGGATCAAGGACAGAAGTTCGTTTTGCTAATGCCCTGTTAATACAGGGTTTGCTCCTGAAGAGGAGAAGTAGAAATTAATATGCTCTATTTAATAATACTTAAACTCCCCATTTCAAATACAGGGCACTTTAAAAATATCTCCAGAAGACATTACTCTTAAAAGAATAACAGCAGAAGAATAACTACAATCACAGCTTCTGTAGCCATGATCCCACTGAACATTTGAAGGCTAATTATTTTTTCCACAGCATGCCAGGGGTGATCCCAGCTCAGCACTCTCCATTAGCAAACAGGACAACAGCCTTATGGTCTATTAACTCGACTTCTCTAACATGTGCTCTTATCTGTGTATCTGGATTTAATTGCCTAGTCAATCAGATGTGAGCTGAGAAGTGGGACTGGGGAGCACATTGTTTTAACTTTTTTCATTAGATAGGTGATGATTTTAATTGTTGAAATTGTGCATCAAAAGTGATTGCACGGACAATCATCGAAAAACCCGATAATTTTCTTTGGCTATTATCTGGCCAATACAATGTAAGTGCTTCGGTAATAAATAGAAGTGTTAACTAGGAAAAAACAATAAGAAGCTAAAATACCTGAATAAAAAAATTGCAGATAGCAACATAAAGATTCCTATAAGTAACTTTTAAACTTTGTAACACATATAAAATTTAAATAGGGCAGAGAAAGACATTCAGAGCTAAATATCAAGCAATAAGCACCACAGCCTGTCAGTAGAGTTCAGTGGCTGACCTTGACCTATTCAAACTATATAAAGTTTCCTGAAACAGCTCACTTTTCCCTTAAAGACGTCCAGGATAAAAGACATAATATAAACCTGTAAAGCATTATGTTTAGTTATCCCATACACTGCAGCATGAGCACAACAGAAGCAGCATAAAAGGCACTAGTGTCTCTAAATTAAGGGGCAGATAATGAAATATTCTTTTTGGAACCAACTACAGATTGTTTGCATTTTCAGCTGGCATTAATCTACCAATAACCATTGCAATCGCCATATTTAGACTTACAACATTGTAGCAGAAAACATATCAGTCTTCAATTCTGTGTATAACTTAATGTTAGATATAAAATCAAAGCCAGCTGCAATGCATTTCATCTGTTCTTCTGCACTTAGATGTAATCTGCGTAATGCAAAGCTAAATGGCTAGGGAAGAAGGTTGGCAAAACAATGATAATTCACCTGAGTTTTTCTTTATGGATATTTAATGATCTATTAAACTGAAACGAACTTTGGTAAATTTGTGAGGTGAGTCATTTAATACTTTGCATTTGGCCACTTTCAGAGACAGAAAAATCAAGGAAAAGACTTTTTCATATCAGAGAACTTGAAAAGGTCACCTAATACAACAGGTGAGCTAATAAACAATGCAGCTCAGCATCCATATTCCATTTACCTTATTAGTGACATCCAAACTACAACTTGCTTCACAGAGTGCCATCACAATAGGCACATTCCCATCTTTGCAGGCCACATGTAAGGGAGTGTTGCCATGTCTGTCTTGGAAATCTACAAAACATCCTTGACTGATGAGAGTTTTAACTACTTCTATTTGACATCTTCTTACAGCAAGATGCAGGGCTATATGACCATCCTGAAATAAAGAGACAGCTTATAAGTGAGATCAAATAATACTAAAAATCAAAACACTTAGTAAAGTCACAACCATCTCAAGTAACAGGGTGCATCTCCTTGCCTCAAGAATCACCTTTTAATTTGAAGGTGGAGGCAGGGAGATGCACCACATCTGCCTGAATAAATAAGCCATGAGATGAAAGCACATTTCTGTTAGGCTACTGGTCTTTGCAGTGGAGCGGATGAAATACAAATGCACATTCTCTTCGAACAGCTTTTCTCGGAGGGAGGTGAGTGATCAACAGTAACAACCAGCTGAATATTGTAAACTCTAGTGTTTACTAGACAGAAGTTAGTGATGCAAAAGTCATGCAATCTGCCTTCTGATCAGTAACTTTAAAGACGGAGCTTTCTCTCTGTGGAACAACGTAAAGAGGCAATGTAACTGGAAAAAACAATTTAATTCTTTTAGAAGCAAAAACTTTCTTCTGAACTTACTATAATAACTATTTATTTAACATTACTAATAAAGGTAGCTAAAAGGCCAGCCATACCAAAAATACAAGCAATTAAATTCCAAATTTATTTATTTGGATTACATCATGAAAGACAAAAATTGATTCTGAAACAAATACATCATATTTTTAAATAATTCGTATTGGAAATGGATATGATTTATCCAACCTATAGTAATCAAAGGCAAACAGCAAATCCATCCTTTTCTCTGAGGTTAACAGTTTGTTATCAATTACAGAACCTAATGTTCCTGCAATTTTTCAAAGAGTGTTACTTATGAGATGATAGATCAGCAAAAACCCAATCATGGAATAATAATGATCAATGGACAACCATAAAGACTACTTCAGCCATCAATAGGCCCTGTGTGAACTGCTATGAAAATTCACGTTGTGGAAACAATGCTGACTTGCAGCACTCAAATGAAACAATTGAGAGACTCAACCCTGTGGTCTCCAGACTAACCTTGTCTGTTGCGTGAAGGTCAGCTCTGTGTTCTGCCAAGCATTCCACAATGTCATGGTAACCCCTAGCAGATGCTGTCAGGAGTGGGGTCTCCCCTTCTTTGTTTTTAATGTTCACATTGCAACCTGCTTCACAGAGTGCTTTGGCAACAGAGTAGTAGCCGTGCCAAGCAGCACAGTGCAGTGGGGTTTCTTCTTCCTATCAACATCAAAAATCAAAAAACAGTACTGAACCAAACTTCAGGAAGAACAACTCCCCAGCTTAAAAATACAAAGAGATGGTATGAAAAGGAAAAGACAGTCTACTAAGTAAGTCCTAAAAAAGATGTTGTAATTTCTAATGCTGACATTCTAAAACAAGAACAACTTCAGCTGACATACAAGTGATCATGACACCTTGTATGTCAGCAATACTACTTTAAATCTATCTTTGCTCCTGAGGCTAACTATCTTGGTTCTCTCACTTGAAAACAGACCCTTGTTCTCAAACAGCTTCTACATCCTATGTGCTGTGACTAATCCAGCATCTCAAACAGATCAATCACCACAAAGATGCAAATCCCACTAGATCCGCAGTTTGAGGCAAGTCACTCTGCTTACCATGTTGAGATGTTCTAGGATGTTGAGATGTTCTGCTTACCAATGTTCTAGGAGCGAAGATACTTAAAAACCCAAGTCCTTTATAGACACATCACAACATGCCTTTGAAACTGTCTGCATTTGGAGTTCAGTTCTGACTGAAGTACTAATTTGCTTTTTGCTTGAACCCAGGAAACTTCAAAATATTCAACTTCAATTCATTGTACATCAGAGCAGTTACATGGAACACCATTAAAAACCTCAAATGTTTCACAAAAATATACTGAAAGAAGCATACTGAAAAAGCTGGGAGAATTAGAACCCACTAAAAGCTCTATCAAGTTCTGAGAAATGGGTTAGCCTTTCTGTACCTGGCAAATATCAAAAAAGAGACAATTGAGGCTGATAATAGCAGAGGACTTGGACTGTAATCAAGGTTTCAAGTGTGAAGAAACAGACAAAGAGCATGTCCTGTCCTCCCTCAGCCTAGGGCTCCTTAAACAATGAAAAGGAAGTCCTAGAGGATGCAGCACTTGGGGAGGCTTGCGGAATTCACACACACAGAGTCAAATCTGGGTCAAATGGATTTTCTTTTTCTATTATGCCTTTTCCTCCTTGTTTTCTTGCAAGAGTTCAGACCTATAGAGAAACCTTCCTCTCATTTTCAAAAATGAGTCCTTGACACTGCAGAAAAATCCTATGACTGCTAAAACAAAGCAGAATTCAAGGCAAAAATGAATAAAAAGTATTTAGCTGAACTCAAAGAGTACAAACCACCATCCACACCTTCACAGAGTTGTTTCTCTGTGAAGCTTTCATTTTTGAGAGAACCTGTGTTTCATAGCACTGGTTGGTTCTCTCAGTTTTTCACTTAATCTTTATCTATTTATTAAAAGCTACCACAACGTCCATAATTCTGGTATGCAAACATGCCAGAGGCTAAAAGTGAGACTTGAAATTTTGCCCACTTATATAAAGCCTTATATGTTGAAAAAAAATGCAGACAGTGTTCATGACTCACCTTGTCTTGAAAGTTTGGATTGGATCCGATGCTACAGAGAAACTGAACCACATCCACGTGCCCATACCGAGCTGCCACGTGGAGAGCGGTCTCCCCGGACTGCAATTACAGGAGAACATGCCAGTGTGATTCCCCGTGTCACACCATGACATACACTGCCTGCACACCGTGTACGGCCGGAATGCCCTGAATCCTGCACAGGGTACTCCTCCCTCTCTGCTGCCCAGCCGCACAGCTCCATCAGCAGAGCTTACTAGCTGGTTGTACGTGACAGACACACCGCCACCTGGCAGGTAGGTTACTTCTTCAAAGGCTTTCTTTTTCCAGAACTTATTTTTCCACTTTATTTGTTCCAGATCACAGCCACAATGGGATTTCTGAGCAATAGGAGGAGGAAGCTGTGTGTGCAACTGTGTCGAAACAGATGTCCCATTTCTATTCATAATATCTCCATGTGCTCCCCCCTGCCCTCTTTATTCAAAGGTAAGGGGCTGGCCTAACACGTTTGTATACCCTGGTGCGTTTTGGTCACTATGTCTAACTATTTGCAACACTTTCTTTTTTGAAATGATATAAAACAGAAAAGGTATTTTTATTAAGAGAGTAACCTCTTTCCTAGTAGTATTATCAGGAGTCAAACAACAATTTTCCTAATGTACTTTGCTTTGCATTAGTTCCCTCAACAAAGCAAACTGTGTTTCACGAGTATAATTGCTTCTGTACTGGAGCTTTGGCTAGTATAAAATCATTGCTATGGTATAAAAATTTAACAGCAACTAGATTCTAGGGCATATGTTGCTCAAATAACACTGCCCAAGACAAGGTAAGTGCTCATCAGCTATAAATTGTTAGGCTTCCTCATACTCAACTTAATAACAGTCAAATTTACTTGTCAGACAAAAGTGATTTTCAATCAAGAGGAATGAAAAACCAAATCACGATTTCACTCTGAGTTCCAATGAGAAATCAAGTCTTCAAGTGAAAATTAATTTAGGTTTGTACTTCCCCACCTACCCACCATGTACTCACCACATTTAACATGCACACTTGACTAACATTTGTCAGAAAAATAATCAGTACATCCAGCTACTTTAAAGCTCTGTTATCACAGCCCTATATGTCAACTTAGAAAACCACACTAAAAGAGCCAATTAAATTCTTGGAATTATGGCACAGCTGAAAACCATTTCAATTGAAAGACCTCTCTCTTTGCTAAGATAAAGTTATAGGAGAAGGCTCTCTGTGTAAAAAAAGGAGTAATTTTCTTACCTTATCCTTAACATCCAAAGGACATTCATTATCATTGAGAAATTTCAGTGTTTCTACGTGTCCATGTCGAGAAGCCCAATAGATTGCATTAGATCCAGCCTGTCAAAAAAAATTCATTTCAGATGTTATCAATCAAATTAAAATCCTAATTCTAGATTTTCACCTGAGGTACACGTGCACTTAGGTGTACACAGACACACTGAAGAGCTATTCAAGCTTATATGTACACATTCACTTTTTTAAAAATTTCAAATTGATTCAACAACACTACATACCAACAGTGACAACAAAAACCTCTCTATGCAAGGATGATTAACAGGATTACTAACTGTTTGCAAGGATAATCCTCTTCTCCCTTGTTAGGGAGTTCTTTTGAAAGAACAGTCATGAGATAAAAACCTTTCTTCTGCTTGCTTTACCATCTATTAGAGAAGCAGACAGTTCTTCAAGCTTGCTTTAAATGAATTGTTACAGCACACTGGGGAAAAAAGCTTATTGTAAAGCATATCCTCCATCAAATATGAATTTTAGTTGCTATATTCCCCACGGCTAAAATATTAATTTATCATTCTATATTAAATAAAGTTCACCATTGTATTTTAGGGAAATCACTAATTTGAACTAATTGAGGTGGTTTTGTAAGCATGAGCTACATTATAAAATTACTATCATTCAAATTATTTCAGCTAATAAAGTGATGAAAATCAGAGGATATGTATTAGTAACAAATGACATTGCTAAAAACGTAGTCTTATGTTTTTTGCTGTGGAAGACAGAAAACAGCATCTACAGCTCAGAGTTTTTAATTTCCAATACCACTTGGTCTGAACTGCTTGTCTCCTGCTAACTGTATTAAAAAACTTATAAAAGTTTTCAACTAAAAAACTTATAAGTTTTCAACTTATAAAGTTGAAAAGCAGAACACCTACCTTATCTTGAACATCAATACGAGATCCACGCTTTAAGAGCAACTGAAGCATCTGAATGTTTCCACAGCCAGCAGCAATCAGTAGTGGAGGTGTTCCATGCTAACAATGAAATACAAGCAAGAACGATATAACTAATTACTGAAGGATTAAGGAAACAGCAGAATAGAAGGCATGCCTTGAATAGCATTTCAGATTTCTACTTTCAAATTAAGTCTACAGGAAATAGTGTATGGAAATAATTTATCCCTTTGTTCAAAAAAATTTATTGCACAGCAATTCCCCATATTTTTGAGATGAATTCATGATATATCACACGGTACATTTATGCTTTTTAAATTAGGAATATCAATGTTAAACTCTTACTATTAGCCTTGTTTGGCAAGAACATTCCCCTTTGCAATTTCTTTGCAGCTACCACACCACCTCAGACACAAACCGTAGGCAACAATGGGGCTGTGCATTAAAACAAAAAAAACACAGTAATTTCTTAAATGGTTCAAGATCCATCACAGTAAAATAACATTTTACTTCTATGCTGCTCTTCATGAATATTTCTGAAAGTACTTTGTAATGAAGGTCACTACAACACTCAAAAAAGTATGACCTTGTCTTGAACCATTTAAGAAATCACTGTATATTTTGTTTTAATGGGCAGTCCCATCTTACTTTCCTAGATGTTGCTGAGGCATTGACATATTGTAGTAGACAAGCAATTTCATTACTGAAAGTGAACACCACCATCTAACATGTTCACATAACCCACTTCTGCAGTTTGCAACTTCTGTTTCTAACAATGCTTTGCTAAGTTAGTTTTAGCAGTCTGGTTATTCTTAGGTATTCTGCCATCTTCACTGGCCACAAGAAACAGCAACTGCCACCAAGAGTGAAGGCATATATTTGATACACCACAGTTCCTGACTACAGATTTGAGTTATACTTTTGAAATGCCTGGGAAAAAAAATTTGGGCTCATTTGGGCTCCATTTTAATGTATGTTGAGAAGACTGAGCATAAAGCACATGAAAATTTCTCCAAGAAAAAAAGGCAGAACTTTTTTCCATTCCCTTGCCTTTTCATTTCAGGTGTTACATTTCTATTTTACAACCACACTGCTCTATTCAGCAGGGTGGTAGCTAGTCCCCCACACACCTCAAAGCAGACCCACACTACCTTGTTGGGTTGATTGACATCGTAATTTGTCAGAGATCCCAGAAGGTGCTGTAATCCGGGAACATTGTCATCATTGATGGCATGAATAATAGCTTTCATCACAAAAGAATCTTCCTCATCCTTGCAATTAAATGTGAAAGAAGAAAAATTGTTAGCTTTCAGAAAAAATCCGTATCTAAACAGCTGCCAAGACATCAAAAAATTTAAAACCTAAATTTTTTGAAATATTTTTCTGTAAAAGAGTGCTTCGGCTGCAAGTTATAATCTTTCATGAAGCACATGGCTAGCATGTATGCATGTTATTTGAAAACCCACACCAAACCCCCCAGCATGTTTTCCAGTAAAATATGCTTCCCTCCTCATCACATACAAACACATTACTCACTGAGATTCCACACAGGTTTCTTTACTTAGGTGTGGGGTCTTTTTCCTCACAGGAAAAGTAGATGATAGATTTCAATAGAAGCAATACTTGCATAAAATAAATTATTCCATGCATACATGTGATGATTAAAAAACCCAAGAGGTGCATGGATACCAGCTGAAGTATCAGGTTTTGTGCCATCCACAAGAGAGGTGCTTTGGTTCAAGCTTTCGTCTATTCAAATGGATCAGTTAAAAATCTAGAGCCTAACTAATAAGCCTAGATACCTCTGCAGGTGTAACTTTATTTTTCTCCTCTGCACTAGACTTTCAAAGAGCTGAAATTCACAGAGCCCATTATTTTGATTGCTCTTACCTCCTTCCTCCTGAGGTTTCAGATTTTTTAGGACACTAACATTGGGCTATAATCCTTTCTGCTGGAACACAGGTGTGAAAAGCTGATCCAGTGTTAAAAGGCATACAGATAGCTGGTGGGGGGGCGGTGGGTAGGAAAAGGAGAGCAAGAGGAGAACAAAGTGCACAGAAGCCAAAAGATAAGAGGAGAAAAAGTGGAAACGTGAGCATGGAGTTGCACAGGAGGGACATAGGGAAGACAGTGTGCATGAAAAGGGCTTTGCAGAATTTTTGAAGTTTGATCATCTTAGAGCACAGAAAAGATGATATTCCCCAGCTCTAAACATATTAACACACATTCCTTGCTGATCACAGGGAATGTGTGAAGTGTGTATTAAAACTTGTAGAGTATGTTAAGAAGACTGCTTTTGGATTTACAAGCATTTGCAACTACAAAAAATACAATAATTGCTCCTAACTGCACCTCTAGTCATATCTAATACTACAAACTGAATGCTGGCCAACTCTAAAGTTTCCTCCTTAAATAACTGCTTGTTGTGACACTGCTGTCTAGCATTCATTGGATTTAAAATGGTCTCAATGATTTTGAATATTTGGTGAAAAAAAAAGGAATATTATTTTAATCTACAAAATGATGATGTAAATGATGAGTAAAATTCAGATGACACTTTTTCACCATATAATTGCTACGGTACAAAAAAATGCTCATGAATCCAGTTTCAAAACCAAGAAATAAATTTTTGACACGAGGTATTAGCCTCAACACCGTAAGTTAAATATAAAGGTTTCAAGATGCAGAAGATCAAACTATAGATAACTGACCTTTGTAACCTGAAAATCTATTTCTTCCTACTTATGAGATCAGTTAATTATGCAAATTTTCAAGACACTAATATTTCTGTTAGTTAGAAACTGGCAAAGTTCACAGGCAATAAAGCATTCTAAATATATATAAGAACACACTTACCAGAGTATCATCACTTCTAGCGACACTCATGCTACTTCTGGACAAGAAAGATCTTGATAATCTTTGGCACAAGGATATTAAGCGCACTGATTGCTTTATAAAAATAATAAGAAGAAAGCTATATGTAAAAAAATTAGAAAATTCTGATAGGATGCTATTGCAGAGATTTTAAAAGACTTAGCAAAACAAACAGAAGTTTGACTTCAACACTCGATCTGCTTTTTATATTGAATTTGAAACCTTAACTTTTTTTATTTATAATCCAGCAGAAGCACAAAGCAAACAATCCACACACAAGCATTTGTATACAGATCACTGACAAAGGGGTCTTCTCCCATACTACCATACTCAAGCACTTAATTCTCAGTGTCAGAAGAACATGTTTCTTCTTCCGTCTTTTCCACTCTTAAATGTACTGACCTTTCCCTGGAAGAGGCAATTCTACTGCATTTGTATCACCAACATTTGATGTGTTATTGAATGACTTACTTTCCATTTTCGTCGTGCTGCAAACTTCTTGAATTTCTCCATATTCACTGCAGAAGCTTTTCTACTGAGTGCTTGCTGAGTGTCTTTTGGCTGTGAGCAAAGGCAAAATAAAGAAGTTCTAAAAAATTCCATAATTTCTGCATGTAAGTCTCTGTCCCTCAGTGATGATTTTCACTTACATTATAATAGTACTCCAATCATACTGTAATAATGAAGTAATTGTAAGCACATAATTTTAATATTCAGAGTCTAGTCTGGCATACAGATGGAATTTCTTAAGAAAATGCTGTAAGGGAAATCCAGACCTAAGAATGCAATACTAAAATGTGCTTTTTTATTTTAAACAAAAAACCCCTTCAAACATCAGAACATTCAGTCTTGTCCTTCACCTCCCTCTCTGGTAGAGGCATTTGATTTCCCAGATAAATCCTGTCTTCTGGGAAGATTTCCTGACTGATTTTAAATGCAGTCAGTCTTTGTTACAGTCTCAGTGTAATCACCTGGACACTGCTGAAAAATTACTCCCTCCCCAAACAAAATCACATCCCACCTACCAGTGCAGCAAGCTCTAAGCCCTCATCCTTTCAAATTTTTCGTGGGCTAATACTAAGCACCAATGATTAGTGGAGTACACCAAATTTTGCATTTTATGATCCCATTCTTGAAGTAATTTTTACACCTTCCCTGCCCATGGAAATGCAGGGTGGGAAAGGGGAAAAGAGGATATGACCAGTGGAGTGGGATTCAAATGTCTGGAAAGTTAAGTTATAAAGCAAAGTAATAGGGTACAGAACAACCTGTCTCTTTGCACGAGTGTGGAACTTAGTTCAAGAGAGACCAACTTGCACAATGCTTTCTTTAGTGGTTTAAAATATCATGTCAATATGTCCCACACATTTCAACTATATCTGATTACCTCGGCAAAAAGGCAGCAAAGCATGGTCAAATTGGTAGTTTGGCACTTATGTGTAGGAATGCCTGCCCTCAGATGTTGTACTGTGAACTGGAGCAGTTGTGGCACAGATAAATATTCTGCTAACTGATTCTCTGGAAAGTTGAATGGGATCAAATGCTCACTATGCATCCCCACATCCTGGGAAATCAATAGCACTGAATGGGTTTACTACTCACAATCAGAATGTGATACGGAATTAAGACAATAAACTGCCAGGTAGTACTACACACATTAAGAAGAATGATAGGTGCCATTTTCTCCCTCTCAGCCTAGGAACTTCACAACAGCTCAATCCAAACCAAACACTGAAACACTGAAGAAAGTAGTGGACCACCACATCAACTGCTCTCTTCAGTCTAAGGGGAAGGACAGCAGAGATATTACTAGTTTTTTCCCAGTCTAAATAAGGGCATTAGAAGAAGAAAAATGTCTGTGAATTGGACTGGATCCAGAGACTGTATGTTTGTCAGTACAATGCTCTTTGAAGATTAGCTTCTCTGTCTGCCCATGACTTTAATTCCCATAGGGGGCTACTTCCCTACTGCTAACTCACATAGAGCTTATATTAATGAAGCCCGTATTCTGCATGTGTTAGCTTTCATACAGACAGCTTTCCAAAACAGTAAGTTACATTAAACAATTATGAAAATATTCCATGTTAAGAAACTTGAAAAGCATAAAATGAAGAACTGATTAAGAGAATGAACGGCATGCTAACCTTGATCCAAGGATGCAGCAAACTGTCTTGAATAGTCATTCTCTTCCTTTAAGAGAATAAGAGATAAAGCTGTCTCAGATATTAATAAAATACATACTGGTTTATGTTTATTAAACTATCATTTCCAAATATAATGTAATTTTAAATACTAGAGATGCAAGTGCCACACAGAAGAAAAACAACTCACTTTGGATCTTTGACTAGAAGTCTTCGTATAAAGTCTTTAGCTAGGGCACTGGTATTACTGAAGAATTCTTCTTCAAATTCATAATTCACAGCAGACACATTTGCCAGTGTTTCCTGTTTGGTTTCTCCAAGAAATGGAGATGCACCACTTAGACTGTAAGTGAGACAGAACATTCCTCTCAGTACGTGTTGTAACATTGCTGCTTCAGCCCTCTGAGATCAAATAATAGTAGAAAAATAACATTTCTCTTTTCCATTTTAAGGCTGCAAATCTACTTTCAGGAAGATGTGAAGTAGCAGGGCAAAAAACTTTGCTGTCATTTCAAAGATATTAAGATATAGCTGTAGGAAAGTCACCTACAGGTTTGAAGACTGTTTCCCATGCTAGCTCAATGCTGATTAACAGCAATTCTTTCAATAATTATACTACTGCTTTTAAGATCATACAAATTGAATCGTGATGTGCAATCCGAATGGTTTGACTTGTACAGACACCACCAACACCCCAGAGGATAGAATAAGAATTAAAAAACAACAGCATTTGCAAGAAACACCCATAGATTTTGGTACTTACAGAATATAAGTTATTACACCAATGCTCCTGGATTGAAGGAAAAACAAACAAAAAAAGGATGAGGGAGAGGAGAGAAAAATAGATGGAAAGAGAGAGAGGAGAAAAAAAAAAGGTTAGAACATAAGCATAATCATGAGAGATTTATTTCAAGTAAGATCCAATAACTTACCACATATCTGCTTCAAGACCAAGAGGCTCATAATTTACTATTTCAGGAGCTAAAGGAAAAAGCAGCAAGGTAAGTACCTAGTCAAAGAACAGGTATAAGTCTCACTCTGAGTCCATGTATGTCAGAGATAATCAGCTAAATGCTGATAGATTAAACCACCTTAATGCAAGTCTAATTTGAAATCAAATGCTATAAATTGCATATTTAAATTTCAAAATGTCATGAATTACACACAAATGTCATAGTCTGTAAATCAGCCAAGCCAAGATAAGCCACAAATACCATTTCACAGACTGAAAAAGGATAGTTTGAAGAAACAACAGTTTTCTCACCAACAAACTCTGGCGTTCCGAAGATATTTTTGAATTCATTTCCAAAGTCAATTTTGTGCGCTAAACCAAAGTCAATAATCTTGATTCGAGGCTTTGGTACATTCCTGTCCAACAACATTATGTTTTCAGGCTTTGAGAAGGAGGAAGAGGGAGAGAAAGAGAGATTATATATAGGTACAAACAGTGGACCAGTGTTCTTCACCACTGAACATTTGTTTTTACCTCTGTTAGACACTTGAGTTGTATTTTAGGCAGAAAAATCCTGTCTTTTCCTATTATGATCTAACATAGTTAAAGTAACTACAGTAAATTAGGATTTCATGTTGACGTTGAAGCGCTATGATTTCCACAAGGCCAAGATTTTTCTTCTTGTATATACCACAGTTGCAGTTTTCATGTGGACTGACCCTAAGTGAAACACTTAGGGTCAGTCCACACTGTCCCCCAGTAAAGATCACAGGCCCCGTGCTGCAGCCATTCCAGCACTGCTGGGAGCTTGCAGAAAACAAAACCCAATAAACTAGTTACTGGGTTTGGTTTACATTAGTCCCTGAAAGAGGTTTCTTCCACATCACATAAGCAATAAGGGAGGTGCATCTTGCTGCCTTTGGATCTTCCAGGGAAACTTCTGGAGTGGTCCAGCTCCCAGATTTTAAGGCTCAACATACTTAAAATAAAGGAAGAAGGTTCTCCTGTCTTTTCTACCCTATTTTGAAATATGGACTTTACATTACTTTACACCAAAGATCTGCAAAGCCAGAACAAGGAAGATGAAAAGCCAGGATTATCAGCAAAGGGGGCTGTTTCTACACTGCATCACTTTAATGAGCTTACAGAACCAGCTACTTAGTCTCCAAGTCCTGTTATGTCCATAAGCTGGAGTGCTCTGAAGAGGTCCCGTAGCTACATCAATCCTATGTTACGGGCTTCTGGAGTCATTAAGGATAGCTCTTCATTGTCACCCTTCTTTTACCTTTTTTTCCCAATCACAGGACCTGATATGTGCAAATGTAATTTTCTTTTATTTCCACCCTGCATTTCTATTGCATACTTTCATTGGTCTATGCATTGCTGCCTACTTTAATGCACAAATTTTTTGGTATCCAAGGATGACTTGTTCAATTACAAACACAGTGGCAAAAATTCACATTTCATACTCTAAGAAATACATTCCTTTCTAGCTTTACAATTTTTTTCTCTTTGCTGACTGTCATACAAAGACCAAATATATTACTGAGGTGATGAGGATAAAACTGGAAAAGGTATGCTTACACTGAAATCCATTCCCTTCATTACCTCATCTCCCTTTCAGAACTACATTTCAATTGTAATGAAATAATCATGCCCTTTTTTTCTTTTACAGACATAGCTGCCCACTTCAGGAGACTTCAGGGAATGTTTAGTTGTCTACCTTTGAAAAATAAAATATATGGGGGAAAATGTGCTGAAATTGAAACATTGAAAAGCAGTTGCTGAGTTTAGATACAAAAAGCTCTGCTTTCTTATAAAAAGGATGCAATTAACAACTTTTCTGAAAACAAACAAAAAAGCCACAAAAAGGGAAAAAGAAGTGGAAATCTGCTGCCTGCTCCACAAAAAACCTTGTACTTAACTCAGTGCAATTTCAATTAAGCACCTAAAAACCCCCACCGTTAAAAAAGGCATCTAGGTCAGAATGTTTCACCCAGATTCCATTCACATTAAAAAAAAAAAAAAAAAAATCATAGTCCTCATTTTTATTTCAGGTTTGTTTTCTCAGAATGGTTTAATTTTGTCAGAAGGTGCCATTTTCCCTGAAGAAACATTTCCCAGACGGGAACTATTTACAGTTCAGTAACTTCTTTCCAATGGCTGAGCTTTCCCCTGTCTACATAAGCTAGCAAAACAAAACTGCGGCCAAGATCTTCATGATGACTGATATGTGGCTAGAATTACAAAAGACTTCAGTGGATGTTGATTACAGTTTAAGTTTTTATCTGTTCAACACACCTTAAGATCAAAGTGGGCAATTTGCAGAGAGTGGAGATACTGAACACCATTAAGTATCTGTTTGAGAAATTCTGTGGCTTCCTCCTCCGTGAGAGATTCTTTTTCAGCTAAGAAGTCGAAGAGCTCGCCACCTGCAACACTTGGAGAGTAGAAGCAGAGTTATTGACAAGCTTGCTTTAACCAGTGGGTTCCTTTTAGTATAGCTGCCCTCAAACCTTGAAAAGCCTTGAAAAGGATCCAGATTTCAAATATCAGAAAAAAATTAAGAAAATTATTTAATTCAATACCCAAAAGACTTCTAACTCCCTCCCTTCCCCTGAAAAGAATACAGTAAAAAGAGTCTTACTTTCAGACAAAAAAAAGTTTAGAAAACCCAAACAAACATAATTAACAGTATTTAAATTTAAATGAAGTAAAAGTCTCTGTATGCACATTTAAAAGAATATAATTAAATATGAAGTATCAGGACTCAAAGCATACTGACACAATGGGACATGACATAATCTAGAAAATAAAACATTAATTGGCTCATATCAGTAAAACACCAGATTTCTACACCCCCATTGAAAAATAAAAATTTTAAATCTTATTTTGAAATATTTATTGGCAGATGTCCTACTATTCAGTTTCTAAACTCCCTACAGCACCCACCTTTTGAAAATAGATTCTGTTTTTGAAATACTGTATTACATGCAGCACCTGTATTGTATTTGTACTCTAACATGATGAAACCTTTTCTACAATGAAATGTCCTTAAGACTGTTCTAGCCCTACAGAAGAAAGAAAAGAGGTAAGACAGAGTACATAAGTACATCTGGATTTTTGCGTTTGAGAGAGAGAGAGGAATAAAGAGAAGATGAACCTCTTCTCAGCTCAGTCAAGCAGCTCTTAACCCAGTCAACAGCATGAAGAGATACTGAAGTGATAGAACTACAGCTATTCCCAAACAACAGACATGTTTCAGCTGAAGGACACATGACTGCCCACTGTGGCAAGCTACTTTTCCCACCTGTGAAAGCATGGGTACTACTTAGAAGAGTCTTAGAGACTGCAAAAAGGATCGTAATACCGCCTGTGTTTTTCATTGTAATACTAACACAAATTCAGAAAGTGCACCCTATTTTTTATTGCTTTTCTGCAGCAAAAGAAAATAATCTGTTCATGATTTAAAGCTCTGATTATGAAGCATGAGATGGTGATTAACATATAACAATAGGTAAATAGTTTAGGCAAATTTCTTGAAATACATTTGACTTCTTTATCATGTCTACTTTTTCAGGGACTTAATCTGCATTATTGTAATGCAAATTGCGTGAAAAGTATATTTTAATGAGTTCTTGGAGCTTTCATTGAGCTGCCTAGACAATAATGAGAGTATTGTTTTGGGTATTATTTTTGTTGTAATATTTTCTGCATGAAAGCACTTATTGAAACAAAGTGCCATTAAAATATAAGAATTATAGACTGTAAGGATGAGAGGTCATTTTAATGATTTTTTTTTTGGTGTAGAGACATTAAAATGGAGTTCCTAATGATTAAATCCAGCTTGTTACTTTACAGACTGCTCAGAAGTGTCTTCCAAATGCACACACATGCATATTCTCTCATTGTTTGCTTCTGACTAAAAAAAAAAAAAAAAGAAAATATTTTCATGCTAATGTCTGTATCTCTGCAGCACTGTGCTGAACGGTGACATTAATTTCCAATTATTGGGTTAAAGGCCTTAGCATCATGTGAAGCTTGCTTCCACATGTTTACAAGTGGATGTTGGCTGCAGTTGTTGGGCGGCTGTACACTGGAGCACAGCCCTTCCAGATGGAGCAGGCAGACTCATTGTGGCAGCAGCCACAGCAAAACCCATCAAATGTAGGCACTCAGCGTGGCTTGGCACTGAGCTAGCTGTCACAGTCTGGGGAACTAGAGAAGATGGATCCTCAGCTGAGGAAGAGCTTATAAGACTGCACCAAAGACTGCATCTGGTCCCATTTTTCAAGCAGCTGGAAAGCCTGCAAAACAGCAAAACTCCGGCTGGTGCTTAAACCATTCATCAGCCGTCACAAATCACAAGAGAAGTACCCAGGCAGGCATTTGCAGCAATGGCCTCTCCAAGCACTGTTCTGTCCACCCTGCAGTCTAAAACAGACTGTGACAGTGTCACACAGCTGGTGTTACGCTTCATGGCTGGCAAACCTTGCTCTTAACTCCTCTTGGCATTTTAAAGACATGCAGTCTGTGAAACTTAATAGTCATCTATGAGTACCGCTTATTATACACATTCCCTATAGACCTCCCCAAAAATATTTAATCCCTAAAGTTTGCTACTGTTCAAGATATCTGCATTTGTGTAAAATGGAAAGAGCCTCTTCAGTTTCTTCTTATCTGCAATTATTCTGAGTCTGTACTGCTGAGTACTATTATTCTGTCTTTACTACAGATTAATTGTAGTGACCTTTCTTTAATGACACACCATAAGCCTTATAATTGTGTGCAATAAAACATTATCTGTGTTTCACAGCTGATATACCTTGTACCTAGTGCTTGCAAATCTCAGAGCTGAGGGCTAGAGAAGGTAAAAGGCTTGAAATGTTTTTTTTTTTTTTTTTTAAACTGAAAGTTCAATAGCAAAAGTGATAGATTTTTCCCATCTGTTGCATGCTTCTTCAATGCTTAAGTACTGTTACCCTAAGTGACTTGGCAGCCCTTGCTGAATGAGTAGGCGAGTGAGGAGGGACGAGCTGTAATGCACTCTAAGTGTTGTTCCAGAAGCAGCTGTACCCCTGGTCTGTGGGACTCTGGCATGCCCCCTCATGTTACACATCTCACTCTTGATGTCTAGGAGGAGATCCTGCGTGGGTTCACCTCAGAGAGGGGGCCGTTGTGAATTCTCCTGCTGGTAATGCCTCATCTGTGGGGGCGAGCCCTGGAAACCGTGTTCTCCCCTGGGGTGCTGCCATAGCTGGCAAGCACAGTGCCCATCTAGCTGCTCCTGCTGCCTACTTATGGTAGAGACATAAAGCATGACAGAAAGGGGTTTTTATAGTAAAAGCTCATACTAGCATGCATGAGGAACTTCACCTGGAAGCTCAGAAATGCCTGGCTTCCCAGAAAGGTCCCTCTGCGCCAGGCAACCTCCAAGGGAGGCCCTTCTCACATGGGTAAGGCAGTGACCCATGTCCCCATGGGAGGTTGCATTTTTCAGCTTCCTCTTCATGCTTGTCAAGAGACTGCTTATTCCTTGCCCTTTTGCTGACTCAAGAATATCTGATGTTAAGCTGTACTGCCATGGGCATACAAAACCCCATGGTATTGCTGCAGGGCAATCCTGCAGCATAAATCCTCAGATTTATCAGCAGAGACGGGTTTCGCAGATTTTGTAATTGGATTATATGTGTAGAATAAATAGATGGTCTTGACTAGATTTCCAGATATCACAGATGAAGAAATGGCTTAGAAGAAGCCAGTAAAGACACTGGCTGTGTAAGCCTTCACCAGCATCCTAAAATGCTGTTGGGTTGTTGAGTCTAGTCCTGTCCCTCAGCTAGTGTAGCAGAGTCCCACAATACATAAACACTGCATGTTTTTGTAAACCAGAGTCACCTTCAAAGCAGAGCAAGAAGACAAGGAGAGAGCCCTATTCCACCAACGTGGATATCCCATCTCACACACAGAACCAGTGTTAATCGAAAGAAGAAGGCATAGGTAATTTCATACATCAGCCCCTTTGACTGCTCTTTATGAAAATCATCTTCTATCAAGAAGTACACTGTTTCCACCCCGATTACCATGGGCCCTTGTTTCTAAATTATCTTTGGCGATGCTGATGCACAAACATTCGGCTGAAATCTGACTGAAACCAGACCATTGTGTGGGTTTCCCAAGCCACACAAACTGGCTCCCAGACTATCTTTGGGCCTCTACAGAGGGGCCCACACAACCAACATCTAAAAGACTGCTGCCCCCAGCCACCAACTGGATAAAGATGCTTCCTGAAGGGAGCAGAGGCAAGAGGTTCACCAAGCACTAGTGCATCTTCCTGTAGAAGACTTTGGAGTATGTCTACCTGGTATCCCCAAGAAGCACAGAGCTTCTCTCTGCTCAGTTTCTCAGTTTGCTGGAAGGAATTACCAGACAGCTTCCTGATCAGTTCTTCTGTGCCCTAAGACAACTCTAAATGCTAAAATGCCAGTATGTAAATGATGGACAGCAACCTATGAACAGAGAAATTTGATTACAAAGTCAAGTCACGACTAAATTCCTTTAAGGCTGCGAAGCCTCCATGTTCTCCTTCACATACTGTTTTCCTCTAAAGCTTTAATTCGTTAATGCTCCTGTATAAAACCTTTCTGTTTACATTTATATTTAGTAATAGTTTTGCAGTCATAATATACTGTTCAAATATCATTCTCAATAAAATAAGAGTTTGTGCTTTGTGGCAGTCACATCTTAATTCCACCTAATTCTAATGCATTATTGACCATGTTATAACACGGAAAGTCATAAGGGCTGAGAAAATCTATTTCATCATTATAACAAAACTTTTTATATTGTTTTAAAGTAGCAGAGCACATGTTTTTAGAAGTATTTTGCATAAACATTTTCACTAAGAGCAAAGCTGGTACATGTTATTTCACTGATACTTCTAGGCAGAAGTGCTAGTTTTTCTGAAATGAGAGAAGTAAATTAAAGCTTTCAGCTGACTGTGTTCTTTCTTACAAAACGCAATAGTGGTAAAAGCTTTTCCCAGCCTCCCCAAAGGAAGGCTGACAGATGTGATTGCAACCCACACACCTCCCTCTGGGAAATAAAATACATCACGCCCATGGAAAAAGGATTTCTGTATAGTGCTTTTGCAAGTTGCCAGGCTTTCTTAACTATGAAACAGAACTATTGCCAGATCTCAGAGGAAGTCATTATGAGAACCTACTCAGGGAACTTAGAATCAATTAACCTTCAAAGTCAGCATGGTCACCTCATAATGACTCAGTCATATGCTATGATCACACTGCTTATTATGCAATAGCACCTAAATGATAATTAATGATTATCTAAGGATTTCTAATGAATTTTAAAATCTACAAATGAACACTAAATCTAGGCCCAAACCCCTTGAAGAAACATTTATCTTGCTTAGATTTCAAAACAACATAAACTAAGTTAAAGAAGCATGCCATCAATTTATTCCAGTTTTAAAACAGATGCAATGTGATAAATTACCTGAATCCTTCTCTAGTCCAAACACTTATTCTGTCAACTTGTAAAAGAAATGTTTTCCCTAGGGATTCTGTGGTCAAATGTGTCTTATATGACATCTAGTCATGCAGTTGTCAGCCTAAGACTAGACTCATATTATTACTTCTGTTTTATGTAAGAATAAAGGGGGTTTGCATCCACTTAATTTCACTGCCTTTATGAATCGTGCAGTTACCAACCCACTCCTCAGGAGTACAAAGTGTACCAAACATTTTGAAACAGCAGAACAGGGCTGCTAGCTCATTAAATTACCTACTGGCTGAAAAACATTGCAGTTCAATTTTTCTTTATATAGCTACCAGAAGAATGAAGACATGTTCCAGCATCACCACGCCTTCTAATTTTCATTTGTCCAGCTTCTATTAGAGACATCAACTGTCATGAAATCCTCTCTTTAGTGTGTCTAAATTTTTCAGTTATACTGAACAAGAAGCATTGTCCTCAATGGCCAGCCAGAACACACACCAAAACCTGGACTATAATTTAAGCAGTTAAGTCCCAGTAAGGGGGGTTGGGTGGGAGGGGGCATGAGCACTCCTGTGAATCTTTTCTGCACTCAAACACCACTGGTATTTAGGTTTTCATCACTGAGGTTCCTGAAGTGCCCAGAGTCTGCATACAGCAGGTGGTTACCGTGGCCCACCAGAGTGCCTTAGTATTTTGATCTCCTCTACAACACTCAAATTTAATGTATGAGGAGCATTCAGGTTTAGCAAACAAGAGGGGCAATGATTTTGCTCAGGGACGGCAGCACACAGAAACCAATTCTGTCTTTGAGACCTGCTCACTGTGTGGCAGAGTCACATCAGCTCTCGAGCCTGTCCTGTCGGCCCTGTCAAGCCTTTGTTCTAACCCATCTACATATTCTCTGTGCATCTACCTGTGGGCCTGGAATTCAGGATTTTGAAATCCAAAGGTGGCACAAGATCTACGAATTAGTGTCACAGAGTGTGCTAACTGCCTGCTACATGCCAGAAGCACCAAATATTTAATCCTCCTCTCAAATTTCAGCGCAAAGCCACTTGATAATGACTTTCATATTATTTATGTGTAAAATTTACAAAAATCTCAGAGGTATTTCTACAAAAAGACAACTAAAAATTAAGGAAGCCCTGTGAAGACTTCAAGCTTCTCTGGAACACAGGCTTTAACTCTCTTTCTGAGCATAACTGTAAAAAGTTAAACTAAAGCCCTAATAAGATAGAAGAAGAATTTAAAGAGTTCAGAGTTACCTGCTCTTATTTGCTCTTCAATGATCAATTAATGAAATTTTTTACACAAGAATCTATCATCCTCTTCTTGCACTGTTCTGCTTTGATTAACAGTATGAAGCTACCACCAAAGTAGAAAGTCAGAGACAGTGTGAGGCACAGGACGAAATCTAAAATAAAGTTTATGCTTTCAAATGAAGCATAAATCCTAATATTTAATGCAGAAATGCTTCTAATACCTTCAAAGCTTTCTATTTTTTAAAAATGTATAAAGCAGATAATTGTCATTCAGAACCATGCTACAAGAGATAACCATCTTAAATTAAGATTTCAAATTCAGAAATGAAGTTATGTTTTTTGCAGAGAAAAGTATGAATACCTAACTCCACAGCTACCAAGTAAAAGGAGTCAGGTATTGCTATCAAGCCATTTTTAAAAAACAGATCACCTGCATTGCTTTTGTGAATTTTAAGGAATTACTGTAAATGCAGGATGAAAATATTTATTTTTTGTGTTGCAGCAAGAAACCATAACCAAGGCTTCACAAAGAACCACAAATGGAGTTTATTTAGACTGCAGATGTAAAATAAAGACATAATAAAGTGGAAGAGAAAATAAAATGGAAGGGAGAAATTATGCATCCAAGGCCAGAAAAAGGGGAACCAAGTAGGTGCAAAACATGGTTGAGGAAAAAAAATAATTATCACTGCAGAGACATCTGTGTTTTCTAGTCTGTGAAGTCTGAAAAAATGATGGCTTCAGCAGAGCTCACTAGAAATAGCTTAGTACAGCTAACATATAATACAGTCTAATAGCTGCAGCTGGATAGAAAAATGTACTGTGAAATTCAGACTAATTCAATTATTTGTGTGATAAAAGCAAAAAAAAAGAAAACTATTCAAGTTTTAAGTTAGATGAGGAAGACAGTGGCTTCCAGTTTGTGTGTAATATGCATAACATTCCTTTCAAGATGATGAAAGAGTCCACAGAGTTGGAACTTAAAAGGTCATTTCCAAGTCAAGAAAGGAGACGTTTGTCACTAAGACCTAGAGTTATGAAAATGTTTGAATGTTCCAGATATACCAAAAGACTGCAATAAAGTAAGCTTCTTCAAGGATATTTCATGCTTGTCCCTGGCTGCTGAATCTTTTAAGGAAAGATTTGGTTTTAAGTTTCATAAATTAAATGTTTCATAGAACTTGGGGTTTTTTTGTAAATCGGTTTCCTGATATAAGGTAATTAAAAGAAAAACTTCCAAACACCTATGTGGATAAAGTAGCTCTGTTTTGTATTCATTGCTGTGATGACCTACTTGGCCACTGCAATAATTAACCAACTGCCCTCATATTCCTGCATATAAATCATGACCTTGAATAGAATCAGAGAATGGTTTGTGTTGAAAGGGGCCTTAAACATCATCAAGCTCCAACTCCCCTGCCATGGGCAGGGTCACCTGCCACTAGACCAGGTTGCTCAGAGCCCCATCCAACCTGGCCTTGAGCACTTCGAGGAATGGAGATCCAGGCAACCTGTTCCAGTGCCTCACCATCCTCACAGTTAAGAATTTCTTCCTAATATCCAATCTGAGTACACTGTCTTTCAATGTGATGCCATTCCCCCTTGTTCAGTCAATTGCTCACCTCTGAGAAACTGCCAATTAGTAAGGCAGAAAAATGTTTAGGAGGCTGTATGCAATATAGCAAACCTCTTGCTGAAGCAGAAAATAAAAATCAATAGTGAACAGACCATAGACCCTGTTGCCCTGGGACTGTGCATGTTGACATATGGCAACAAAAGGGCAGCTGTGGTTGCTCAATTATACAAAATTGTGTTTCTGTGTAGTATACTGCCTCATAATGGTAGTCAGAACAGAACAAGTGCCAGGAAATATACTATGTTCTAATCAAAATGGAAAATGGACACTTAGAGTAGATTCTGAAGATAGAGAAACAGGTGATTTAATGAGATTTCAGCTTTATTTCTGTTCATATGAAATTGCTCTGTAAGAACAAAGACTGTCAGGAGGGTAGGTCCCTAGGCAAAATGTGAATATTAGAACGTTAGAGAAAAAGGATTACATATTTCATGTCTAAGCATGCGATTAAAATGGCAATCCTGTCTATTCAATAGCTTTATGTAACATCACAGTGATTTTGAGAACTACAAAACTTTGTAACAGTTAGCATATTCAAGTTTACAAAGGGATTGCTAACATCATCTTTTCCTCTTTGACTGTCTAAATAAATAAATGCATTACCTTTATGATATCCAAAGTAGCACTTCTTCAATTGAAAGACCCACAAAGCAGTTTGGAAAAGTGGAAAAAAAAAATCTCCGATTGAAACTATATAGGGATTGCTCACATCGCAGAACAATTACCTAAATTGCAATACAAATAATTTGCTGAGCTTCATGACATCAAGCTTATGAAATATACAGATTGTCATTCTTCTGCTCAATAGACAGTGGTGGTTACACGCTGACACACACACAGCAGCCTTGCCGCCAAAAGCACTCCCATTCCATGCGAAGAGGGGGTGGTGGAGGAGTCCCATTCTTCCTACCACTGCCATGATTACCAAGTCTCCCTCACAGCTTTCAAGTACAGACACTGGCCTGATTTCATCCGGACAGATTTCAGAGCAGAAGGAGCTGCAGAAGCAGCAATACTCTGACAGTAAGGTTGTAGAGCAAGAGAAGTATCAAGTAGGGAGAGGAAGAAGCATCACACTAATTTCGCTGTGTATTCACATCACACTTCAAAGACTTCTGAACAAAACCCAGAAATAGTAGGAATATAGGAACTTTGACTTTATACCGGACGATAATTTAGTTTGGAAAAAAATACTTGTTTAAATTATCCACATTTGGAAAACTAATGCAAGTGTATACAACTGGAACTAAAAACCAAGCCAGACTACAACTATTAACAATAAAATATCACATGCTGGACTAGAAGCGCAAAAATATGTTTCCATAAACACTACAAATTACTATCATGCATATATAGACCATAGAAAAAAAATGGAATTCCAAAAGCTACTTCCCAGTTTTCTTTTTAAATCTATACTGTAAATGTACACATTACTGAAACCATGCAACACTGAAGTACCTTTATAAAGTGGAAATACCATTTATCAAAGCTAGTAAACAGGAAGACAAAACCTGCATAAGAAAAACCACAAGAACAGCCCACAAAAAGACACAAGTGCTGCCCAAGACACTTGTACCAAATCTTCTGCATGGATGAATTTCTTACTGTACAGCATGGTTAACTGATACTGAGCAGGTATGGCAACAAAAAAGTGCCAGGCATGCCATCTCTGTAAAGATATGCACATTCCAGCAGCACCACTGACAAAATGACCAACTCTTAACAGGTGACTAATGCTTAACTCCTACAATTGCAGTCTTTGCGGAGCCAGAAGCCACACTTCAAAAAATGGAGAAGTAGTTTCTGCTGACTTATTTAGCTAAATCTATTAGCAATGACATTGGATGAAAAACTGGGAACTAAACCAGTATGAAACAGTGTGGAAGTTCAGTTCTCATTTCAACAAGAGAGAACTGAGAAAATTCTGTTCTGTTTTATGTGGGTTAGATAATGAGAAAAAGCATTCACTGAGGCCACTTTACAGCAACACAAAACACAGTGAAATTTGTTAAACTAATCTCCACTCAGAATCTCTATTTTCCTGTGCTCTGATCTTCAAATCAGTGTATTTAGTTCCAGCCTATTATTTTGGATCCACAACATCAACAGTGATTAAAGTAAAAAGCAGGAAAAAAGAAATTCTAAATATGCTGATTTTTTTTTAAACTTTATTGTGCATTCAGAGTGAAAAATATGTGTGAAAATCAGTAAACTATAACACTGACTAAAAAATGAAGACTTCTAAGGCTATTATCTATTTTCTTTTGGGGTGATAAGGAACTGCCATTAAATCACTTCAATTCTCAAAGTGTCTTTTTTTAAAAACCAAAGAAACAAATATTCTTCTACTTGTCCATGGGTCTCTAGAGTTACTTACAGCTCCAGAATAAGAATGACATCTGTTTTGTTCTCATAGACATCATGAAGAGTAATCACATTGGGATGCCGAATCTCTTTCAGTATGCCAACTTCTCGCTCGATATCTTCCCGGCTCACTCCACGACGGCTGGATTTTGTTCTCCTTTTCTTGATGAATTTTGCTGCAAACTGCTGGCCGGTACTTCTCTCGCGGCATTTTTTCACTACGGCAAACTGCCCACTGAAAAACAGAGAGATGACAAGGGGTCAGTTCAAGACAATTCAGAGTTAAGGGTAGCCTGCATACTGTGGTGGGGGAAATGAGCTTTTAACTCTGCTTGACCTAAGTATATAGCTGCTTCTTATGCCATCTAGAATAACACTGGAAGAAAACCTAGAAGAGGCAGGAAAAGTAATTTAAGATACAGCTTTTGCATCACACAAATGTACATATTTCAGCACATCAGTAAGTAAAAGGTAACACCTTATCAGTGAGGACCACTCGATTTTTGACAAATATGTGCACTGGGGATTACTGGGCAAAAGTAATGGTTTCTGGCTTTCTCCTACCATATGCTTGTTGAGTATTTTTTCTTTGTTCTGCAGTTGGGACAATTTGTAGTTTCTTACAATCTACACGATTTGTCAATATTCATTTTATTCTATATATATTCTATCCTCAAGTTTGTTTTTTAAAAAGTTTTTAAAATGAAACTCGGTTTCATGACACTGCTTTGGATTTTTAAAGCACTGACTAAATACAGTAGTATCAAGAATTACTCATCTTGTTAAATACAAGTTTGAAGATGAGAAAAGTACCGAGGCACTGAGAAACAAAACCTGTGTTTGTATTACAAACCAGAAGAAACTCCAGGAAGCTGCTGAATCCAGCTCACCATCGTTGATGTACAAGCCTGCTGTTGCTAGATGTACACACTGACCTAGATGAGAAATCTCCGGGAGCCTAATGTTGATTTAAAGAAAGAACAGGATTTCTAGAACTGTTTTTCCAATCTCTTGTTGAGGATTCTCAGGAAATTCTGTTCCTGCTTTTTTCACCATATGAAGGAATCATAGAATTACAGAATGATACTAAGGAGAACATATTTTGAAGTTAGCCTACCCTGTTAACTGAAGAAGATCTGTTCTCTCAAGTAGATTTATAACAGCAATCAAATCAGAGCTAGCCCTAATAGGTTTGACTATTTGAACAGCCATATAGCACTCAGAGCTACACATTTCATGCCACCAATTACTATGCTGATCCCACACAGTACCCTGAGTGACACACTGTCTTGGACTGGGACATGCAGCTGGGCAAGGCTAAATGACTGTCACTTGTGGAAGGGCAGGGCAAAGACAGAACCTCTCATGTGAAAGACACTCTAGAGTAGCCACCACCATCTGGGAAATCTTTGAAAGCAGACGTGGGTAGTGAGAGAAGTAAACTTTGAGAGAAGTCTTAAACCTAAACAGTCTTAAGTTGAGGTTTAGATTTGTTTCAGTGTTATGATCACCATTCAAGTCTCATTCTTCATTGTTTAATGAAGTAAATTAATGAACTTGTGAGATGTTATACTGCATGATCTTTGACATGCAAGATTTCATATGCGACTGAAAGAGAACGCACAGACCTCTGGAACACCTGCGTCATCCAACTGACAGCAGAGAGCTAGACAAGGTGTCCTAAGGTCATCAGCCTTCTCTGCCTGGTTCAGTCCAATTTCACAAAAACTGAGCTTGATCTCCAAGGTCTGAGCAATTTTGCACTGCCAGAGTAGAGGTATTTGCACTGCTGAATTGAAAACACAGCCTTTCTGGCTCTTGCTTCTCGCAAGAAAAGCAAGTGATTGTCTCACACTCTCCCCCACAGCATGCACATCTCCACAGAGATACAAAGCTTTATTTAAAAAGCAGCCAGTTTTGCAGAAAATTCACAGCTTCAGAGAAACAACAAAGTGGAGTAGTAGACAGATGTAGACATCATCACAATTCCAAACAGCTGCTTAAGCTCATGGATCACAAGGAAGTCAAAAGCTGCTGTTTGTCTTTTGACCACCTGGCTGGCTTTCTGGCTAGAAGTCTAAAATGCCTGATAGAGGAAGAAAAATATTTCTGCTTATGATTCATCCACAGGCTTGAATGCTGCATGGCTAACCACTCTCTTATCAATGTGCAGCCTCTAAGTTTAGCACAAGCTACTGCTTCATTATGGAAAATCAACAAAACAAAAAAAGAAACAACCCTCGCCCCTACCCACCCTCACCCCAACCCCTCCACAATACTTACACAATCCCTAAAATGCAAATTAAATAAACACAGAAACAATAACCCCCAAAATATAATATTAAAACCAAAATTACATCTAACATCAGCTCTGGAGTAAAAAAGGAAAAACAAATCTGAGCTACACAGATATACATTATATTCTGATATCCAAGAAGATTTAATTATAAAAGTTGGTGGGGATTAAGAGTCGTCTGTGTTTTACTGACATGATGATTTTTACATAGTATTACGCATATTTTAATTACATCAATCCCCAAAGCCACTTCATGCTTCCAATGCTTTTAAGGCTAAGACTGTTTAGTCTTATTTTGGCAATGGGTCAACTATGACGTTACAGCATGAGGTTGACATCCTGGAACAAAGGGGGCTACACAAGACAAGAAGATCTCCTCTGTCCTGAGATATGCCATTTATTTTTTCAGTCGTTCACTATTTTCTCTGTCCACAACAACCTGTTGGAAGGATGCCCTGATATATCACTATTCAATATGAAACTGTTATCAGAAGTCCAATACATTGTTTAAAACGCATGACTTTAAAGATTGATCTCATCCACAGTTTAACATGAGGTGAAGCTCCAAAAAAATCTTTGACACAGCTCAAGACTGTAAGAAGTTTATCAACTACAGGTATCTTGAGTAAGTGCCAGTTATACACCAAATAACCTCCTTATTGTTGCTGTTGTGTATTTATTCAGCACACAACTGCACCATTAGCTGCTTGTTATTAAATGCTGCACACACAGATCACACTTAAGCTGCAGTCAAAGGGGCTGTTTCATGCCTGTGATCCCTAAGCCACACAATTTTACAACTCTCTCTAAACTCCTGTTTTAAAAGCAGAGATGTGTAAATCAAAAGGTATTTACTGGGCTTCCCCTTGCAGAACTGCAGCAACAAGCTGATGTAAATCAGTTTCGCACACATAACACTCATAGAATATCCAGGAATATCTTCCCAAAGATCCTACATTTTCAGATTCAGCATTCATTCAACATCTTCAAAGCCAGAAAAGTCCTTTAGTTTTTTAAGTTTCCTTGCTTTTGTAGGTTTGATTTAAAGTGCATGGAGTCAAAAAATGACTGCGATTTTGGAAGAAAATTACACTAACCACCCTGCACCGTCTCTCCAAAGTAAATCACAAATTCACCACTTAATAAAGTACCTGACATCATTCTTTTTCCACATAGCAGAATCAGGTGTAACAGCAAGGCAGGATGACAGCTTGATGTAGGAACAAATACTTCTGCTAATAACAGCAATTTGTTTTGTGATCTTGTAATCCTTAACTCAACCAGCCCTTAATTACTACCTTAAACCTACTCTTTGTGGGACACTTGGCATATATCCACATCCAGTAAATTTTCAGACTCACTTCAGAAGAAGTACTTACCCATTACCTAATCATGACATTTCTGCATCCTTTTTACATCATGAGACACACTGCCCTTTACAACAAATATATGTATAAGCAAAATTTATGCAGATAGGGGATGGAAGTAACAATAAAGCCCCTATATGTCAACCTTTATTGGTCCTTGCTTAGTGGGATCACAAAAAAACTACCCAGCATGAATTAAGGAAAGTTTTAAATACAGAGACATTTGGTTTAGAATCAAAGGGAAAACACAAAAGAGTACTTTCATTTTTTCCACAAGGATGATGACAGTGATTAGGGGTGGCAGATACCCTGTATTCTTTCCCACTCCCAGCCATCTGCACCAGCTCTTCCCAGGTAGTTTGTTCTTTGGAGAGTAAAACTCTTGCTCCAAGAATCTAGTGAAAGAGCTCTAAGCTGGACACAGAGTTGGTCAAGTAACCCCCAGGGACCAATTTTCTAGTAGTTATTGCCACAACAGATCAAGAATGCAATTTTCCATGCCATCTTCTGAAGACTGCATTCCAAAGTTGAATGGGAGCAGGAAATAGGAGTAAGGAAAAGGCATTAAGTTGCCATCAGGGTAATAAGATGCCTTGGTATGTTTCTGACATGCAGGCATTTTCCTGCTATTTAAAAATTTTATATTCAGTACACAATTCTGAAAACACTACTTTTAGTATTTGACTACTTCCCTTTTTAAAATTACACTAATCCAATAGAAAGAGATTTACATAATACTATTAGATTAGCCTGTGAAAGAAGCTGCAACTCGACCATGGCGCCACTTGTTTCCTCCAACAGAACACCTATCAGCATACTGCACACACCTCTGTCTTTCCTCAGAGATCTGCTGCAGGGAGGACAGGGACCAGGGGATCTGCAGCCCAGGAGCATCCCAGCATCAGTCAGCCCTGTCAGCACCCGCTGCCATCCATTACTGACTGTCCCCAAAGGCATCTGACCTGCTTCTGCTAATAAGGTTAGCTCTCACAAAACTTGCTGGTGAGGCAGCAGTGTTCAAGTCTTTTCCAAAGAATAGGAACACTTGTCCACAAACTTGACCACTTGGAAACATGAAGGAACAGCATCTCTACACCTGATAGGAGAAGGAGCTGGAAGCACTTGAAGCCTATTAATCACCATACACTTGTTTCAGGCTGCACATAAACAGTTGTTATAGGAAAGGACAAGGTGGCCATAGCATAACAGAAGTAGTAATTTTGGGAGTCACATGAAAAAAAGCAGTACTAAAGAAAAGAAAAAAAAAAGAGAAGTTAAACACGATACAGTATTTAAGCTAGAGAGAAAATACTCCTCAAATGACATATGAGTGACTAAGCAGAAGAATAAACCAGCTGGAAACTGATGGTGGACCACAGAGACCACTGTTAAGAGCTGGCTCTTTCAAGTACTACTAATATAGAAAAGCAAACGTAAGGGTTTAACTAGATCCGACTGTGGAACAATAAAAAGTTGAATGCTGCTAGTACACAGGCAGGAGAGGAGCATGTATTAGGCTATTGTGCAGTACATTTCCAACAGGTGCAGAGTTAAAATGAAATTGCAATTTACATCCGTCAATATAATGATACACATTCCTTAGAAATATTTTGGAAAAGCAGCAAAGACAAAAAGAACAACAGCAAGGAAGGGTAAGCAAAGGGGGAAACTAGACAGATTTATAAAAATTAAGTGTACTAACACCTGGTATTTCAGGGTTCTGATAACTCCCAACTTCCATATTCCTTGTTATGCACAGATGAATTTATACACTTATAATATCCACATCTTTTAAATTATTTTTCTTCATTTCTGACATAGAATAAATTTTGGTGTCTAATTACCAAGTTCCAAAAGTACCAAGATTCCACCACAGAGACTCAATGTATACATGTGATGCTAAGTTTGATTATCCTTCACAATGAATACATCAAATATTTAAAGTTATTTTCATAAAAATACACAAAGTACAAAAAATAATTTTTCCTTTATGTAATACTTTAAACGAAAAAACCCCCAACTTTCATAATGAACTCTATTATTACTACATAATTTATTTACATACCTTTTTTTTGTCTCTATACATTAACTGAAACTTCTGTTGTACTATCTATTCAAATACAGTTGGAACAGTGTAACTGTTAACTTAAAAATTAAATTAATAGAAGCCTTTTTAGAGTATCTAAGACATGACAACGTGAAGCAGTCAGAATTTGAGGTTTCAGGCAGTGTAAGAAGCAGGTGGACTAAGTCAAATTTTTAAACATATTTATAGACTAAAATGCCTACCAATACTTTGTGTAATTGAATGGCAATCAGGTACCTCTTCCCAGCCCCTCCATGGTGTGATGGGGAGGAGAATCAGGAAAAAAATTAAAAACTCAAGGGTTAAAATGAGAACAGTTTAATAGCTGCAGTGATATAAAAATACTAATGAAACCAATTACAACAATAGTAACAATGGAAAGAAGAGGGTGAGAGAGAGAGAGGAATAAAACCAAAGAGAGAGAAGGATAGGATAAAAGCCAAGAGAGAAAAGCAATGCACAGTACAATTGCTCAGCACAGACCAATGTCCAAATCCATCCCCCAGCAATGACTGCCCCTCTCTTATGACAAACTCCCCCTGGATTATGTATTGGGTATGACTTTCATGGTATGGTATATAACATGGCCCAAAATTTGCCAGTTTGGGTCCGGTGTCCTGGCTGAGCAGACTCTCCCAGCTTCTTGTGCAGCTGCTGGCTGGCAGAGCATGGGAAGATGAAAAGTCCTTGCCTTAAGGCAGGCACTACTGAGGAGCAAGGGAAACCTCAGTGTGTTACCAACATTATTCTCATTTTAAATCCAAATCACAGCACTGTAAGTGCTACTAAGAAGAAAACTAACTCTATTACAGCTGAAACCAGACACAAAGAAGTAGAGAATTTGTCACATCTGTTAATTTCCCCTATGTTTTAAAACTTGTGCCTCATTTTTTTGTGGTTTGGTTATTTTAGAAACAAATCATGCCTGTTAGCTATGTATTTATATCCTGCAGAAATTGTCTTGTGCTGTCAACCTCAGCACATAATTCTGATGAAATTGGAAGTTTCTGTTGCTCTGCTGATTTCTGTAATTTCATTAGGTTGCTAACAGACTTCTCGAGACGTTTGCTAAGCTCACAGAAAAGTGATTTTCTTCACTGTTTTCTCAGATACCCAGAAGAGCCACTAGTCCTAAGGGATGACATAAGAGCATGATAAAAAAAATTATGACAGATCTAAATAAGGTATCTCAGAAAAAAAAAATATATTGTTTACTGGTTTTTATTATTATTTCTTAAATGTTTCATATTATCCCAAGCAGTGTATGAAAAATTTTAGAGGAATAGTTATATTGGAGATGAGGAAGAAGAGAAAAAGTGATGAAAAGACAAGAGACTATTACTTTGTCTATATACAGATATGCATGTGTATGCAGTACTGAGTGCTAGAAAGTATTTTAATTCCTTACTGTGAGGGTGGTTTACCATAGAATTAAACTGTTTTCTGTGCCACACATTAAAAAAGGCTAGTGCCTGCCATTGCCAAGGCTCCCTATGGAGCCCGTTTATCCATTTATGGATTTGGTCAAGATCATATCTCACTGAACACAGGTCTTCAGTACAGTAATTAGTTAAGCATGAGCAGATGAATCAGATGGCTCTGGCTGGCCCAGAGAGAAGGGGACGAGGAAAGACAGCTACATACTGTGCCTCGATGTAGAAAGTAAGACCAAGCATGCCTGTACAACTTTCTGTGTCCCCTCCCCAGCAGCCTCACCTGAAGGATCAGCATCTGCTCAGGATTTTCTTATTCCACTGGGAGAACCACAATAACGTTTTTCCAACATACTTAATGTCAAACAAGTTAAACAGTTGGAGCATGAATACATGCATGCACCTGTGCATACATTTGCTGAGCTGAAGAGCAATTATGAACTAGTACAGGCCATCAGTCAGAGATGAGGCTCCTGTATCAGCAAATTGGCAGTAAACATCAATTGCAGATTACCGAAGAATTCTTCATATTTACAAATAAGAAGCTTAGAAATAATACAATCTTGCGATTAGGCTGAACTTCATAAAGTAGAATAAAGCAGAAGTTTCAGGCATTCTCTGTGCACATATAAATATGCACAGTATCTCTATATACATTACTATGAGGATTTTAAACACAAGATTAAAAATATGAATGGAAGACATTTTGGGATTATATTTTGTTTACTGTTATTTTATACATTATATTGTGAGACGAATAGATATTTGACACATTTTATCACAAGAAGTAACCGAGTTTCTGTCCTTGAAAAGGGTTTTAATCAGATAAATCCCTTTTAGATAGCACCTTAACAAATAAATTTAAAGACAGAATGCCTGCAATACTTTCATCCTGCTGCTACAGTTTGTCTGAAGGCTAATGCGTAGCCCTTGCCAAGTATGGCTGCTATGTTACCAGAGGAGAATGCAGTCCTCTCTTTTATCCAAGGAGAGTGCCTTCACAATTTTTTCCTTTTAAAAATGGCTTCATTTCAATTCACTCAAAACTGAACAGGATTTCAGTGAAATCCTGTGTTCTGACTGGGTTATACCAATTCTTCCCATGGAGCTACAAGTAGATCTGCTCAGTGTGACTCCCAAGTGTTGGTGGGTTACCTTGAAGGGGGGGAGAAGAGTGCAAGGAATTATGAAGAATAGAGTCAGAGATGCTTTATTATGTGATTCAGTGTGAAAACAGATATGAAAACACTTGAACAAAGTGATGTAAGTTCCATTTGTGTTCAGAAGAAAGGGTTAAAAGGTGAAGAATGGCAAGGAAGATGGTGGATTCGCTCAAGCTGGGAATGCCAAGGCCTAGAGAATAAACAGTGTGGGAGACCAAATACTAAGTCTACTGCTGCTTATCATCTGTCTGTTTGGAGAAGTAGAATTTCTGTGTAGAGATAACATTAAGTGTTTACAGAGACTTGTAGGCCCTATCCCAGACATGCTTCAGCTCCCTGTTGGGAGAAAGATCAAAGCAGAGTCCATAAAAAGCACAGGGAGATCACAGCATGGTGCTAAACTACGCGTGCTCAGGCCCTGGATAAATGGGCACAGCAGCAGCCCCACTGCCCACGAGGACTGGACTGAGCCTGACGGTGCCTGCGCCCTCACTCGTGTCTCTGCTGCCCAGCCTTGTTTCAGGATCCTCCAGTTAGCAAGGTAATTGAGTAAATTTTTTCATGGCATTTCAGCTGCACTTTTTTGGTGGTTGCCCTAAGTCATCTGTGTGCATTGATTAACAGTTCAAAACAGAAGTTATTTGTACTTTCCTTACATAGTCCAACCCCTTGATATTTAATTAGATGTGGTTGAACTGTGGTTTGCTTCACCTCTTTAAAGGAATGTTTAGGTGAGTCATGATGCATCACACATTAATAGAACCATAGAATAGTTTGGGTTGGAAAGCATCTTAAACATCAAGTTCCAACTCCCCTGCAATAGGCAGGGACACCTCTCACTAAACCAGATTGCTCAAAGCTCCATCCAACTTGGCATTGAACACTTTCAGGGATGGGGCATCCACAACTTCTCTGGGCAACCAGTTCCTCCAGTGCCTCACCACCCTCACAGTAAAAAGTTTCTTCCTTATATCTATTCTAAGAATTCCTTCTTTCAGTTTAATGCCATTCCTCTTGTTTTATCACTACACGCCCTTGTGAAAAATCCCTCTCCAGCCTTCCTCTAACCCCCCTTCAGGTACTGAAAAGCTGCTGTAAGGTCCCTGCAGTACCTTCTCTTTTCCAGGCTGAACAGCCCCAACTCTCTCAGTATATAGTCTGGCATTACAGTATAGGAATAAGTAAATATAGGAATAAGTAAATGATGTTCAACCACAATATAAGAAAGACATTCAGCTATTAGAGATCGTCCAAAGGAGGGCCAAGAGGATGGAGAAGGGTCTCGAGGGGGAGCTGAATGATGAGCAGCTGAGGCCACTTGGTCTGTTCAGCCTGGAGGAGACTGAGGACAGACCTCACTGCAGTTACATCTTCCTCAGGAAGGAAAGAGGAGGGGCAGACACTGATCTCGGCGGTGACAGGACCTTCAGGCCTGAAGCGGAGTCTGGGGAGGTGGCATATCAGGAGGGTGTTTGGGCCCTGGAACAGCTCCCCAGGGCCGCAGTGACAGCACCTGCCTGACAGAGTTCCAGAAGCGTTTGAACAACACTCATGTTGGCGTGTTTTTTGCAGATGTCCTGTGCAGGGCCAGGAGCTGGACTCAATGGTCCTGATAGGTCATTTCCAACTCAGTGTATTATATGAATCTATGAACATTACTAATGTTCAAGACCCTTTTGATTGCCAAAGTAAAGGCAAAGATATTAAAACAAAGCATTAAAACAGAAACATGTATCACAAATTTGATATAAACAAACCATAAGAACATCACCTCTGAAGAATTTATTTGCATTGAACTCAAATTTATCTCCAAAGATACCACTGCTCAAAGGAATGAGGAAGAGGAATATGGGGCTTACAGCAAAGAATAAAAAGCTCTGTTTTCCAATACGTACAATAATTCAATAAACATTTATTGTCTAAACTGCCATACAAAGCATGTAATTGTAAGACAGTCAAGGCTTATGAAGCCATTTCATAATTGTTTAAAAATATTAAACAATGAAGTTTGCTTAGGACTTTAAATAAGAGTTAACATCCATAAACTCAAATTGGCAGGTAACAACTCAATAATGTAGTAGAAATTTCACTAAGCCCTGCTTAGTGATACTACCTGCTCAGAAGAAAATGCTGTGTGAGAAAGATGCATCTTCAAAGCTCTGATCAGTCCTTAAGCTTAACCTTTGATTCTGCCTAAATTTTGTATTTCTACATGCCTCATTAGTTAGTCTTATATTCAGGTTAACATTTTTGTTGACTTTTCATTTTTTTAAGGGAAAGAAGAATTTCCAATGACTCAACTTCCCTCAATTTAGATAATTGTAAAGTTAATTTGATTTCTGTTTTCCCAAGTTGTCTTCAAATATCTTATGGCATTAAAAATAACCTTTATAATTTTCTTTTTCATATTCAGTGAAAGAGGGATCTGTAAAACTCATGTGCAAAGTAAATGAAAAAAACCCACACATTAAATCATTACCTTATGATCAAGACATGACAGAACTTCATACAAAATGCTATCTAGAAGTGTAAAACTTAATGCCAGTGAACACACGATAAGATTTAAGAAATCACACATTATTCTTCAAACTATTTCTCTGGGTAGATTTCTCTTTTCAGCACTGATACAATGGAATCATTCAGGGAAGCACTTGAAGATTCACAGAAATAGCTCCCATCTGTTAAATGCAATGCTGTGTCTGCTTTCAAATTAAGACCTTTGAATAAAGTGTTTTGTTACTTTTAACACACAGCTGCAAACATTCCATGAGTTTATTCCACCTCCTGATTAGAAATAATGGTAGGGGCAACAAACCTGACAAGCCCAAGATTTAAAAGAGTTTGGAGCACAGCACCTCCTAGTATTCACTCTCCTGTCCTTTCTGCCCCCATGCTGGTGGCTGGGTTCCCTAGTTACAATCCACAGGATACACCAGCCTTATTCTCTCCCACCACTGTGGCAACAGATGCCACACTGTGCAATGCACTCCATTTCTTCTGCTCTATGGTTTGTGGTCTTTCCTGGTCAAAATTCTGCAATACAAATCAAATACCACTTGCTTGCCTTTCATTTTTTATTAAAACTAACTTTTGAACAAGCTGTAGGCTGTTTATCTCTAGTGTTTACCAGCTTCAGTCCTCTTCATCCCATTCACTGTGCTCTTTTAATACAACAGAAAGGCTTCCTTCTAATGATTTTCACCACAGTCAGTCCCCTGTATTTATCTTCCTCACTCAGCTGTCTAAATTACAGATTTTTAAGACCTCCACCTTCATCTGCAGCTTCAGCACTTGCAAGTCCACCTTCTCTAGTAGGTTATTATCTCAATAAATCTGTCTTCAAGCCACTGTTGTCCAAAACTAGGAAAAATTACAAATTTCTCCTCATTCCTTTCAGCTCTGCTCTCATTGTTACTTCTCTTTCCAGTCCTTACACATTCACCAGACTCCAGCACGGTGGCCAGGTATTCAGATCTTTTCCAGAAGCTCAGTTAAAGAAATTAATCAGTACTCCCCTCAAAGTCTCTCTTATGAGAGATGAATGAGAGAGATTTGGAGAGATGCCCTTCTCCAAAATCACCCTTTTTTTGCCTATACTATGTTCTCTGCTTGACACTCACTTTCCTCCCAACTCACCTAGCTCACCTTCACAATAAAATGGCAAAGCACACCAAAAACATAACTGAAAGAAAAACCAACCAAACCCAAACCATCCTGACAATTACACTTCTGTTCTGGATTAAACAGAGTGCTGAATCCCAAATATGGTCACCCAGTACTTTTAACACTCAGTAGGGCTTATTCAGTATGTAGACAGAAACAGCTCTTCAGAACTTATTATTTTCTCAGCTATGGATGAATGAAATGGATGCAGTCATTGCATGTTCAAGTTAACACACGCAGTTTTAAACAAATACTTTAATCTACCAAAAAAAGGGATCAAACAGTTACCTAAGTCATTAATTTGAAGCTTCCACATACCTCATTAAAAATACAGTTCTGCTGCTTTCAAGATTATTTATTCCCTTTTATTTAGCTAGCTTAATTACTTGTTAGAGGTCTTTTAATGAATAAATAAAAAGTAAGAGCATATATGCACAAAGACTAAATTTAACTTAACAGTTAAACAGATGTTAAACACTTAAGCAGATGGCACATCACACATCAATCTGCAACATGGGTAAAAGGATTGCTCTACAAACCAGCATTAATATCTATCCATCCCCCCATTCCCTACATCCTCCCCTTCTCACACATATTAAAAATCAAAAAAATCTGTTCCTTAAGCAATAGTATTTCAGTGGGAAATTCTTGGACTATTTACCAAGAATTTACCTACCCACTAGCTTTTGGGTCCAACTCAGTTCATTTTAAGTATTGCCACACTTAAAGTACAAAACTTCTAAAGTTCCTGCATTTGCCAAGATATTTCACTCACAGAAATTCTGTTATGTAGGAAGTTTCACATTTCTTTTCTAATTTCAATCACTATTCTTTCGAAGATGTAAATATAACTCCTACAGATTAGCTTTAGGTTTTTTTATTCCTCTCTTTATCAACAGTCTCACCATAACTGAACTAAATGGCACAATTATCCAAAAAACATTAAAATAATTTTTATTTGGCTTACTGCATGCATATAGCTCTAACTCTGAAGACAGAGAAGACTGCAGCACCTGTATGCTGTCCAGTCTGAGAGCACAGTACAGATTCAATCACTGGAGACAGGAGAAAAGACAGTGAAAAGCATTTTATTTTTCTTTTTATATAGTGAACTTCTTGCCAAATCCCTGTATCTCCAACCCCCTTCCTTAAAGGAAAAATAAAGCCTATGACCTAGCAATTCAATCCACACAGCTTTTATGTTAAAATATGTTGAACTGAAGATCGCTGCTTGTTATTACTTTGGTAATAACACGGTTTTGTTTAACATGGAAATACATTCTATTAGAACTTTGTGCTACAGCAACAATCACAGCATTCTTTTGACAGTAATGGATGAAAATCACTGGTGCCAAAAGCAGCTCACTTCATTAAAAACACAGTGCTCTCTTCCTTTGGTAGGATTTGCAAGTGCTGCTGTACAGCACTAGAGAGACAGCAAATTTGGAGTATGACTGCTGAATAATTACATGGGCCCAGGTTAAGCACGCATTTTATTTGCATAAGTGCTCCTTGTGGAACAAGAATGAGGTTTCCAGTTAGACTTCTAGAGGAAATTTGAGAATACAGGAAAACATCCAGTTGTTGGAGGTCTGATTATCTAACTTTTTCAGAACTTAAATGAGAAATAAGAACAGATCACTGAAAATTAAAAATCTTGGATCAAGTTCATATGAGAAATAGATGCATCATCACCTTATTAATCTATTGGACCTCTTTCATTGCATGAACAAAAATACCAACACATACACTTTCTCTCAAAAAAAATCAAATATTCCTTGCATGTTTTTTAACATGATTTCTGCCTATAAGAACTTTGACTCATCATAAAAAAGCTAGCAGTATGCATTTAGTCAAGAAAAGAATGTTTAATTTTTCAGTGTTATGCAGAGAATACCATTAACCTTTCTTTATATTTACAGGTAGCTGAGTTGATCTTTTAAAGCAGAGAAACGGATTAAGTGATTTCTAGAGATGATTTTATAAAGTATGAAGCTAGAGCATGAAGGCATCCCACTTCTGCAACTGGATGCTGTGCACAGAAGCTCCCTCCTGTATGTAAGATTTGACCTAACACCACCTCCTTTTCTGACTTCAGCAGTCAATGTTTTGAAGCCGTCAGAAGTCCCCATGGCTACTTCCATGATCTTTATGAACACTAGAAAAACTGTCACACTGAAGGAAAGGCTGGAGACTGTTGTAACCAATGCTGACACTTTTATTAATGCAAAGAGTATGCTCAATGAATATTAGCAGTGATAACACAACTGAAAAAAATGAAAAAAATATGTTGCAAGTCCATATCAGCATTACTAAAAATAAGTGGGTTTCTAAAATTCAGCTTCTTTCTCAAAATATATATTTTTTTTTAGATTTGGTTTTGACTAAGGAGATTTGTCATCCAAACAGTTGCATATTTAGAATTGCTAACATTACTGATAAGTTTCACTTTCTACAGTAATACAGTCAGTCTCCAAGAGATTCTAATGCACCAATGCCAGCTCTCAGTGCTTCAGCTCTTCCTACTCAGATGAAGACGTAGGCATCCTTTCACATGGATTTCAGCTTAAGAGTCACTGCAGCTGAAAGATTTTCTTCCTGTTACAAGTGCTGAGAGAAAAGGATTCCACAAACTAAGAGGAAGCACTTTAGAAATTATGGTCTTAACCAAGATGCACTTCTGTAGAAATTTGCAGTGCAGAATTGTAACTGACCTACACAACCTGGCTTTGCCACCCTCCACCTTTGTGCTTCATAAGCTGTGGATGAGCAATACTGCACTGGAGATAAAGCAAGTGCAGTGACTTGGAGACATTTGGAGGAGAGATAAAGTGTGTTTATATGCAGCTCCAAAATAAAGCAATATTTGAATTAATAAATTACTTTGTAAATGGAGCTTCAACGAGTGTATTTTTCCTGAAAGCTGGTCTTTTCATTACAGCTTTCAAACAAAAAGGTAGTACCCTTGTAGAAAGCAGGATCCAAATCCATCTCGCCTAAGAGTTAGGTATAAGCAAGGAGTTGTGAGCTTCTTTCCTATTGCTATCATCAGCAGTGAGTCCCTAGATTCAGTTCCTCATCTTGCTTCTACTCAGGAGCCCCCTGCATGCAAACTGAAGATAAGCAAGGCCCTGGGAAAAAAGCAGAACCAGTCACGCAGAGGCATTTCAGTACTTCCAATGAACTTTCCCTGCACATCTGTTCCCTCTCCATCCTTCTAGAGGTATTTTACTGCATTCTCTTTGCTATTATAACTTCCTCAAAAATTAACTACAAATTCACTTCCTGAAAGCACTAACTCTTTACTTTAAAGGTTTCAGAGACTTGGGGATGAGTACTGTAGACATGCTGGAAGGATATAAAGGGCTTTTAGTTGATTTTAACCCTGCATCAAAGCTGTAAAGTTCAGAAAAAAGTTTGGAAAGTTTTGGTCAGATGTTCCTTCAGTATACGGTATTCTAATTAAAAAAAAAAAAAAAAGTCCACAATTGACCATTTGCTTTGTGGCAGATATATTTGTTGTAGTTACTATGTAGTTTTGCACATGGAAATAAGAGGTAAACAATCCTGAAATATTTCACTTTCCAAACCACGGCCTACTTTGATCTTTGATTTTCTAGACACAGACTTTTCAAGTTAAGATTTCAAATATTAAACAGCACAAATTCCTGAAATTTTCTTGTATCTGGTGCCTCCTTGACAAACGAAAAGATAGAAATGCTCAACTAGTGCAAACAAAGGTGTAATTAATTTTTATTAGTTTTTTGTTACAAATGCAGTTCACAAAGGCATTTTATTTTGGTTTCAGGAATTCCATTTATCCATTTCCTTTCTTTTTCTGTCATTAAGCAGCATTTATCTGTGTAAATTTCATTTGCTTGAAACATTACCTGGAGCAAGGTTTCCCTTAGCACAGGCTGCTATTGCTTCTTTCACAGAAGCCCAACTCTAATAAAAACACTGTGTCAGAGGACAAAGTGCCTCGTGACTGCTTTCTGCACAGACCTCCTGTGCCAGTACTGTAAGCAGCCTGCCTTTCCTTCTGCCAGCCACCAGCTTTCCAGTCCAATACAAATTGTCTCACGGAGGCCAGCACAATGTGCTCTCCCCTGGTGACAAGCTTAATTTTGTTCTTTTTCACATTAAAATGTCAAAGAGGAGCTACTAGAAAGAGACCAATGTAGTAGTACATTTGCCACAAAGGGCCCTGAAAAACAGTGTGATGAAGGACAACAAATTGTAATAGTCCTTTTTGATTCTAGGGAAACATCTTTAAAGAAGGATTTATTATACTGGGTAAGAAAACCCATGCTGCTAGAGACAGAGTGTGCCAAGTAGCATTTTCATGTTTCACCTCCCATCAGATCTCATGCCCAGCTAGAGAAGGCAGCAGTAGCTACTTGTCAGGAAGTTAGCACTCAAACGTAGCTCCATGAAGCCAGGAGACAGCCCAGTGCTTTGCAGTATGGCTCCCTTCCTATTAATGGTGTCTCAGTAACCTGCCTCAAGGCCACTTTGTACTTCTTCTCAGCTGTTCAGCATGCAAAACCCTAACCAGAATCCTGCTATCACTCTACACTACCATGTTTCTGAAACTATTCTGGCTGCTCAATCAATTTCACCAAGTTCCAAGATGCTGGATGCCAGAAATGGTTGCTTCTTCCCTGCGCTGACCAGGAGCTGCTGAAGCAGCTGGCAGAGCCAGGGGTCCTGAGGCAGGCCCTGCTACTGGTGAAGGGGAGATGAGGTGCAGATGAGGCCAGTATCACCTCTGGATCACTCCTTTCTGCTTTCTCTTTCTACAGCTAAGAGCCCAGCATGCTCCATGGAACACAACAAAGAATTTGGCTGGCAAGAGCCAAGGGTGCAGCAGGCAGCCCTCCACAGGTCCTGCTGCCCTCGATGCCGGATGACACACACCTGCTGCAACAGGGGATCATCTTTATTGTTATGTAGTTTGGGAGTTTGGAGCCCAAAGAAAGTAACAACCATTTGCCCAAAGAAAGTAAGACTGGGCTCCCAGGATATCTTGGTTTCCTAACTGCCCTTGACTGTCTTGCACTTGGAAGCAAAGTGCCTCATAACATGTCAGGAAGGCAAGTGTGCTGACATGCAATTCAGGATTCAGGATGGAGTGTCTGTCACTGCAGAAAATACTATTTTGTTATGGCAACCTGTGCAGGACATTTACTCTGACCAGCTGTGAGCAACCATGTGGTCAGTCCTTGGCAGCCACAAAAAAACTAATGGAAGACACTCATGATCTCAGTAGCACATCCAGAAAACCTACGGGCACCCAAGTTTGCATCTGCAAAGCAACAATTTCACGCTAAAGTCTTCCTTCAGCTCACAGGTCAGGTGTTTCTCTGGCAGCAGGAGCTGCTTTGGCCTCACAGCTTCCTCATGGCTGAATGCCAACAGTGTGCCAGAAGGAAAATCAGTTTTCAGAGGCAAAACCAAAAAAGATTGCCAGAAAATACAGACTGCTCTCTTCCTGTTTCCTAGAGCAACATCAGTGAAATTTTTCTAGCAATTAATGAGTTTGCACAGGTGTTACTCCAAGTGTAACCATAAGACTGTCTAGCTGGCAGAAGCGACAGTGTGTTGGTGGTGACAGGCAGAGAGCTGAGCTCAGCTGCTGCAAGTACACTACTGCAGGGTTGGCAGTCAAAAATCAGCTTGTAGGCTTGACATGAGAATTTGTCAAATGCAATAGGGAATCCTCCAACACCTTCCTTTCTGAAACTGCACAATGACATAAAAAGTCAGAAAAGCTTCTGAATTAATTTTTATTGTCTTGGCAACACCACCATTGAATCTCAGCTGTTTTATCAACAGCTTTTAGGCTTAAAGTCATTTTCAATGCATTCACTATGTATAGTTGAAGATATTTATTGCTCTTTTTGAAAGCTTTCTCAAAGCATGGAAACAAAAAAACCCCCAAAACCCAAAAACAAACCAAACAAAACTTCAGCATCAGAGAATATTTATCTCAAACTGCAAATCAAAGAACACTTGAGTGAACAAATTGAAATCCTAATACATGTGTGAGTCTAGGCTTCCCCTTGAGAATCAACATGGTAAACACAGGCATTGCTGCAAACAGCCAGACACAAACTTTGTGAGGGATACAAATATAAATTGACTTCACAGTGAATATCAACACCTCCCAACAAAGGTTCCTCAAAAATCCAGGTCCCTTTGAAAGATGCAATCCAGTAGCAGCTGCATGGGACAAGTTACCAGGCAGCTGTAAGACATCCCTGCACACAACCATTTCAGCATGGTGCTAAAAGAAGACCATTTATCAAAGATGGGATCATAAGACTAAACTGGATGACAGAAGGGCTTGAAGCAGCACCCATGTGAAAGTTGGGGGCACACAGTGAGTGCTGCAGAAGTGAACCACTACCACTGCCTGTGCACAAACATAGTGTTCTCACAAGTACAGGGTCACCAGAATCACAGCCAGCACAAGGAACATCTTCTGCAAATGCTACAGGAAACTGACAATCACATGGAAACCAGGCAATCACCGCAAAGCAGTCACTTTTTCTGGCCTCACATGATTTTGCGTGCTACAATGCTGGGACTGTTTTCCCCATCTGCCACATGACTAGCAGAAGGAATAAACTTTGGTCAATGTCACCAGGGTAGTACAAAAAAGATACTACCAGAACTCAAAAAAATGAAAGCAGGGATGATCATAGCTCTATTGAATTTTAAGCTCTGCTCCAAAGTTAAAGCCTTTGTAAGGCCATATATTAAAACAAATATCTAAAGTAAATCAGGAGCGTGCATAGAATTAGTGTAAAAAGCAGTACTATCGAGACCAACATGAGACTTCTCTATGCAATTTATTAACAATTTATAATTTTTTCCACTCATAGTCCTCCCAAAAATATATTTTTCCACAATTCAGTTTAACTAATTTTCCTATTAACACCATACAGTGTATAAACATTTGTTTGGCTGGATTGCTAGCATGGTGACAATTCTGCAACACATGGCTTTGTGGAAGGGGCCTCTAACATGTTCCTTGTCCGCCTAGAAGTGAAGCTGGGACAAAAATATCGGTGTATAACCTACTTAGCTCCTGCATGGCCAGCTACTTCTTCCTGTTATCGTATCTCTTCTTAAACCGATCTCACAAAAGCAAGATTTACTTCTAACCATTAATGCTCAATGATCCAGCTTAAAAGATAATTTTAAAAAATCCCAAACCCTGTCCACAAAAGGCATGGCAGAAAGTGCTACCACACGTTCTAGGATGAAATAGCAATAAGCTGCAGTTCTTCATGCCAGCGTTGCTTCGTATTCTTCCTAAAATCGTAGAATCATAGAATGGCCTTGATTTTGCTCAGAGCCTCATCCAACCTGGCCTTGAACAATTCCAGGGATGGGGCATCCACAACATCTCTGGGCAACCTGTGCCAGTGCCTCACCACCCTCACAGCAAAGAGTTTTTGTCTAGTATCTAATCTAAACCAACCCTCCTTCTGTTTGTAGCCATTCTCCCTTGTCCTGCTACTATCTGCTTCTGTAAAATCTCTCTGTCTTTACTGTAGGCTCCTTTCAGGTACAGGTACTGAGATTAGGTCAGCCCAAAGCCTTCTTTCAGCCCAGGCTGAAAAAACCCAATTGTCTCAGCTTTTCCTCCCTCCTTTGGACTCATTCCAACAGACTGGTGTCCTTCCTGTGCTGGGACCCCAGAGCTGGATGCAGGGTTCCAGGTGGGCTCTCAGCAGAGCAGAGCAGAGGGGCAGAATCCCCTCCCTCCCCTGCTGCCCACGTTGCTTTGGATGCAGCCCAGGACACGTTTGGCTTTCTGGGCTGGGAGTGCCCGTGGCTGGGTCATGTCCAGCCTCTCAGCCACCAGCACCCCCAAGTCCTTCTCCCCAGGGCTGCTCTCCATCTGCTCATCCCCAGCCTGACCTGGTACTGGGGATTGTCCTGACCCAGGTTACTGGGATTGTCCTGACCCAGGTGCAGCACCTTGGTCTCTGTCTAGTTAAACCTCATGAGCTACCCGTGGGCCCAGTTCTAGAGCTTGCCCAGGTCCCTCTGGATAACATCCTGTCCTTCAGGTGTGTCAACAGCACCAACAACTTCATGTCACCTGCAAATTTCCCAAGGATGCTCTTGATCCCTTTATGTCATTAATGAAGATAATAAATAACACTGGTCCCAGTACGAACCCCAGGGGACACAACTTGTCACTGATACCCATTGGGACTCTGACCCATTGACCACAACCCTCTGGATGAAAACTTCCAAACAGTTTTTTATCAACTTCTTTCCAATTTAGAGAGAAGGATGTTGTGGGGGACTGTGTCAAAGGCTTTACAAAAGTCCAGATAAAATTTATCTGTAGCCCTTCCCCTGTCCACGGATGTAGTCACTTCATCATGGAAGGCCACTGTGCTGGTCAGACAGAACTTGCTTTCAGTGAAGCCATGCTGGCTTGAGTCACTTCCCTGTACCCCATGTGCTTAGCACAGCTCTCAGAAGGATCTGTTCCATGATTTTGCCAGGCACAGAGATGATGTTGACAGGTCATAATTCCCAGGGTCCTACTTTCTACCCTTTTTAAAGATGAGTACAATGCTTCCACTTTTCCATTTCCCCTGACTGCCATGACTTTTCAAATATCATGAAGAGTGGCTTTGCAACTACATCAGCCAATTTCCTCAGGACTCTAAGGTGCATCTCATCAAGTCCCATGGATTTATGTATGTTTAAGTTCCTCAGGTGGCCCCAAACCAGATCCTTTAATTATAGTGGAAACAACTTCATTCCCCCAGTCCTCATCGTGCTGTCCACACACTCAAGAGGTGTGGGAAGGAAGGTTGCCACTAAAGAATGAGGCAAAAAAAAAGTCAAATACCTCAGCATTCTCCTCATCCTTTTGTACTACTCTGCCAGCGCTGTTTATCAGGGAAGAGGACCTTTCTCACCCCATTGCTACTCAACTGAAATTCTTCTCTATGCCTTTCCCAGCTCATCTGTCCTTGTTTCCACTACCTCTGCATTTGATTCATTCCCTTTAGTTTGAACAGTAGCACCCTACTCAGCCATGCTGGTCTCTTGCCTTCCTTGCCCAATTTCTTGTTCCTGGGGATTGCCAGCTCAAGACGAGATACCTTCTTAAGGAGTCTGATCTGTGAGCTCTGTTCCACTCCCTTGATCCTCTGGGCAGTCTCCCAGGAGAGCCCACTGACTATCTCTTTGAAGAGCTGAAAATCTGCTTTCCTGAAGTTCAGGAACCTAACTTTGCTACTTACCTCACCCATATCCCTCAGGACTGCAAACTCCACCAGTGCATGGTCAATGCAACCAGGCTGCTCAGTTTCTTCCATCCACATGAAGTTAATTACTCTCAAGTTAAGAAACAAAACTGAAATTAATTACAGCTAGTTCACTACATTTGGGATAATATTATGGAAACATAAAATTTGATTTTTTATATAAGACAGAGATGGATCACCTAAAATCAAATAGAAACTCATGGTTTTAAATTAAGACTGACAGAATATGCAAAATAGGTCAGAAAATTTTCCCTGTAGATGATTTTCTCACTGAACTATGAAGCTGAGAGGACAGAACTGAAAACATTACATTTTATTATTTCAGCTTTACAGCAGTAGCACCAAACCATCTACATAAAAAAGTACGAAGTCAACTCCAAATATTTTCATCAGCTTTCACTGGTGACAAGTTATACCCAAATTTCACAGAAAACAAGCTAAGGGGCCACCATGCAATGGTTGTGAAGGCCTTTTCAAGTGAGCATAATAGTCAACTGCATAACTGTCCCTGTAACTTGAAATTCAACAGAGATGCACCATACAATAAATATACTCCTTTACTATGTCATCTTCTAATCCCAGAAGAGTATTGATGTGCAGCTTAAATGCTTGGGAACTTCAGCAGGAAGGCTTGTACAGACAATAGTGTTGTTGTATGCAGGACCAACTTTGGTGTCTCCAAAGGAGACCCTTTCTAGTGATGAATTCAACAGTTGCTTCATTATGATCAGATCAAAAGGCCACTTTATAGCCCAACACTGAAATAGTTCTTCAGACAGAATCAGAGTAACCTCCTCCAACCAAAAACACAATGGAATGCTCATTCCAAACACCTAAAACTGCATTGCTTTGCAACTGCAAATGGCAACGAAGAGACTGTAAATTGACCTTTACAGACCTCTCAAAAGCCTGTAAAAAATATGAAATGCAGATGAATCTGAAAAATGTTAAGATATTGGCACTAATTCTTTTCTCAGTATCTTCCTACCCTGGACAAAAAGTTACTGTCCAATTTTCAGAACAAAAATTCTAAATGTCTACAGAGAAATGAAATTTTCCATCACTTACTTAGGAATAACCAAGATCAATATTAATAATTAGCAATTTAAAACCTAATATACATAAGATTTCCCTGTAATATTTCTTCTGATTACAATGATCCCAGCTTCTGATGACAATGATCACTATTGTCTTGTGATTGATTTTTAAGCTGAGGTGTTGGGGAGGGTGGATTTTTCTTTTTTTAATATTCCAATAACTTTTGGTTAAAACAGCTGTATCAACTTTGATAAAAGAGCAGCCAGAAAACTCAGCTGACAGGAATTCACTGTGTACCAAGGTGAGCTTGTTACTGAACAAGTCAACTTTCTGAGGAAGAAAATAATAGGCTAAAAACACAGCACAGGCAGAGGAGATGCTTCCAGACATACTGAAGATATTTTCAACCTTTCAACATCCTGGAAAATCTCAACTCCTGTCTGTTTATTGAGTGATTAAGGACAGCATGGTGCATTTTGACACTTGGAGATAAAGTCAAGGAAAATATCCAACAGGCAGCAGGAAGTGAGTATCATGTTGACATTGAATAGCTGCCAAAGTGCAGAGGGCAAAAAGCAAATGTAAGCAAAGATAACATCCAAGGCAGACCAGAAGGCAGTGATGTGCTGCTTCTGACGGTGTACAGAAACAACTGAACCTTAATACAAGGAGGAAGAAAGAGAAGAAAGAACAATGGGTGGAACACAATTGATTTTTAAAAAGCTACACACAAACAAGCTGTCAAATATGCTTAACAACCTAGTCTGAGCTTTACAAAGATTAACCAGTTTTTTCCCTGTGCAATCCTGAAATACGGGAATCTACTAAAAGGATAAGGTGAATACCAGCACTCTAGGCAGCACATCTGAAACTTGCAGCTCTTTTCTTTTGTTAAAGCAAGCCCCCCGTTCCACACTACAAAAGGACAAGCCATTATAAATAGAGTAAAACTAGAGTAAACCTGCTCTCATGCCAGCATGAGGCTCCATCGTGCATCTGAGAAATGTGCAGTAGCTACCTCCATGCAGGTACATGCAAACCAAACACTCCCATGCACATTTGATAACTGCCAACAAGGTGATAGTAACCATATCCATAAAGCTCATCCCTTTCACTAGAGGGTGGATTCAATTATCAGTTCAATAGATATCACATTATGTTATTGTGCTTTTTCCCGTGTTTCAGGTCTAAATGAGCTAGGAAACTGTTTCAAAAGATTCTTCTTTTTCTTTATGCCAGCTACTTGTCATTCTTGAGAATGTATGAAAAACCACCAGCCATAAACAGTATTAAAGATAACACTACTTAGCAGATAGAAGAACGTTGTGTTTAAATGTTAAAAGTAGTTTAAAAATTTATAGTCCTTCCAAACGAAAAAGAGAATTAAGTGAAGGAACAGAACTTTATTATCAAGTAATTTTGTGCAGCTGACTAAACACTAGACCTCCCAAAACCTACCAATAACAGTACATGTATGGTAAAAATGGAAGAAAAACCAAGCACAGAAACATAACTACCATACATCCTGCACGTCTCTACAAACAGGCACACAGTCCTCTTCCCCTCCACCTTTATTTTAAGAAAAAAAGGGAGTCATCTCCCTTACAAATATATTCCCACTTGCTTTTACCCTCCCATTGCTTCTAAAAGACCTGCTACAAGAGTACTTAATGTTGTATGCTCAAGGGCCATGGGCTGTAAACTTTACGGCATAACAGACCAACAGAATTGTATAAAATGAATAATATTAGTTTGAAAAGACATCCTTGGCAACATATACATGACACCTAAAGTGCATCACCCTATTGTCCCTAACTTTTTAAAAAAGAAGTTACAAAAAAGACAGAAAAAGTGTCTAATACTGGAATACATAAACAACAAAAAAATTATCGTTTGCTTACTACTTTTCAAATGAAAGAGGCAGTCAGAAGAGCTCTCCTGACTCAGCTTTCTTTTTCCCTGCAAAAAGCAGTCATGATGACTGCTTTTGGATAGCATAATGGATACTACTAAGTGCTACAACTCAAATAAAATTCAATACAATTCAAAGCTCCTGCTCTGAATTCTGCACAATTCAAGCAATAAAATCTCCTACAGAGGCACAATCATTCCTGCAAGATAAAAATTAATATATCAAAATTATTTTATTTAGCAAATGAATCAAACAGGAGCTAGGAAACAATGATGTTCTTCCTTGCACCGTACATTGCAGATCATCAGCTTTAATAATCCTAAAACACTTCCTACTTGACAGTGAAGGTCTTATTTTAGCAAGTGAATTTTCCTGTCACTAGGCTACTCCATAAGCTTGCAAAACTCCTGTGCCTCCACTTAATCTGTGGCTTGTTTTAGTACAGATAGACATACTCAAGGAACTTGAAAGCAATTTCCATCTGCCTTACAAAGGAGGCAGAAAAAACATTCCTTCACTTGGCTCTCTCATTTATGTTACCATTACACAAAGCTTAAACCAGAAGTGCATTAAGAGACTCTTCACAGGTTAGCCCCGTCACAGTGCAGCCCTACATTCATTGACACAGTGAGCAAGGGCAGGTAACACAGGTTTCAATAGATGAAAGCTTCACTCTGCAGCAGAATACACCTTCAAGGTTTTTTAGAGATGGCCCTGATGAGCTAGACAGAATGTACCGCCAGTATTGAAGAGGCACCAGAAGGTCTGCAGCAAGGTGCAGCTAAGGAAGGCACTGCTGACATGAGCCGATCATGCTCCCTCTCTTCCTCCGACATTTGCTTGCTGCTGTGCTTTGAACCTTTTCAGAACACGGGGGTTAATAGCTGTCATTGCATCTCTTGTTCTGCTTTGACTTATGACCTCTTGTTAGTTAGCTGCTTTCAAGTCATGACAGCATTTCAAATTTACATTACACCTGCACATAAGTCTTATAAAAAACAGTGTGCAGAAACACAGGCACAGATTCAAGAGTTTGTCTTTCTGAAGTGCTGTGCAGTATGAAGGATAAGGTTTTTCCAGAAGAAAAGGTGGCATGGCAATAGTATTTCAGACTATGAAAAAGAGAAAGGAAACATCTTGGAGCTACTAAATCCTCCACAGACAGTACCAGCACACAGCCCTCTCTGCAATCAATGTGGTCTTCTTCTTTCAAAGGAACACATAACTTTAAAGAAGTTATGACCACAGGGTTATCAGACAATATATGGGTTTCTCTGTGATCATACTCTGCTAAGCAATTAGGTCAAACCATGCTCTTGAAAATTAGTTTAGTGCAACTGAAGGTCAAGGAATGAAAGCATGCGGGGGAGATGAAGCAGAAAAGAAGTAGAAGGATTTAACTCTCAGGCACATACAAAGCCCTTGCCAGAAAGAGGAGTCGCACAGTTGCTAGAACTTTGTAGTGTATGAAAGGAACATTCTTGGCACTGAAAAACTGGCATCTGTGTACAAATAGAAAAAGTGTTCCAAGTCATAAGCTGTACACAGAAACAAAAAGGAACTTCTTCACATCAATGTGCTCACCAGTACTGTCTTGTTCATTCTAAATTACACTTTTGTCAATGGATTGATGTGGCTTAGTTGTCAGGCAAATAAGCAGATTTTTGTTACTTTTAACCAGAACAAAGAGATATTACATGCTTTTACAGAGTTCTGTAATTCTTAGGGAAAAAAAAAAAAAACCAAAAAACAGATTCTTTTGCATAAGCAGGAATTCTGATGTCAGATTCTTTTTCTTATATTCACATTTGGGTTTTGGAATGCAAATTTGAATGAGTAAAGTGCTCTGGGTCTATGTTGGCAGCAGATGTTCAGAAGAAAAGGCACACTGAAAAAGCTGGAAGCATTACTGAAGGTTTGATGATTCTGTTCTCCTGGAAACCCATGGATTGCTGCAGATACAAAACAGAGACACACTAACAGCTTTACACATGGCTGTAAGAAATTGACAATTATTCTCCTGAAAGTAGTCAAAAATTAAATTCTCTTTCCTGCTTTTTCTAGCACTTTGAACAAACAACATGTTGAATAGGTGGGTGAGAGGCAAACGCCAGACAGGCAGAGACAAAACCTTCCCTCCTTCCTGTATGTATATAAACAATTCAGCTCTGTCTCCAGTTTCATATTGTCTATCCAGCACTCAGTTGTGCAGTCTGGGTAACACCAAACATGCATACTTGTCACTGTGCCAGTAGACAAGACAAGAAACACAAGTTATCAACATTGCTGAAACTTCATACAAAAGACTGAGTAATGGTCAGACACTATTTTTATGCTGTCCAATCCAGTTACTGCCTAATAGGAACAGCAGTTACATCATTGAGGGAAAGGAGGGTTAAAAAAAAAAAAAAAAAAAAAAAAAAAAAGCAGCTGTTGGCTATTCCTTTGTAAGCAAAAGCATAATATCTAAAGGCTGCAACTTCCACACTTCATGTGCAGTAAAACCTTTCACTGCTCAGGAGATAGACATTTTTTTTCTTGGTTCCTTCCTGAGAATTCATTTTACCTTAAAGTTTCATCTAATATAGTTCAATGTGACATAAATGCAGAAGCATTATACAGACAGTTAGAGAAGCTGATAGTTATAAAGCCTTCTCTGTGATATGTTCAATTTTTTTTAATTTTTCCTTTTAATATGAGACTAAGCTCAAGAGCTCTTAGCTGTCTCATATAGAGACAAAAGCAGGGCTGCACCACACTTTCACAGTTGCACTGTCTCTCCCACTTTCACAAAAAGAAATGTCATGTTAGATTCAGTGAATCTTGGTATTCTGTGGTTCTCTCTCAAGCGACACTTCTGAGTCACTAACCTTTGACATGTGCATTGCTAAAAGGCAAAAAGTACTGACCTGTTCTAGAGGAATTTATAACTGCTCCTTTGCAGTTACAGTGGGAACAATAATAATTCACTGAATGTGGTGACATGACAAATGTAAAATGAACACAACCAGTATGAGAGTGAACTCAGTCTAAACACATGTAGGATTCTGGGTAAAACTTGGGGATGGTAAAAACAACACAAAAGTGAAAATGTGAGATGTTCCTATGCCTCAAATACCTTAACAAAATACTTAAGTAATTATCAACTACAGAATGTGAAGAGCTAGATAGTACTAGAGAAAATGCTTTTAACCAAAGTCTACTCATAGAAAATGGAGTTTAAAACACCAATGTGAAGTCAATGTCAAAATGTGGTATTTAGTGTATAAGCTGGAAGAATGTGTATGGTTGTAAAACTTCCAAGGCAGCTGTATATCAGCCATTTCCTATTAATGATGCCTGGGCTGGAGCTTGTTGAAACCCATTTGGTCTGAATACATGTGCATCTGCTAAAGCCTTTTCAGAAATCATCTTGTACTTATGAAAAGTGGAGAACTCACACTTGTAAGCAGTTGAAGTAATAACTACATCTATAACATACAGGAAAATGAAAAAAAAATGCAAAGAAAGCCAGAGATTTTCAAGCAACTACCATTCATGGTATTAAAAAGTACATGTACACATACAGCTACTTTAAGAATCAATGCCTAAGCATTGCTATATAAATACAGAACTTAATATACCTTGTGAGTACTTGAGTCTAAATGCTTTTACTGGTATTTAGTACTTCATTTTCCCCTTCTTTTGGACTTTTCATGAAATTTGTAAACTAACTCAGCAATTAACATTAAATCATAAGTTAATCTAGCTCAATGTTTAAAGTCACATGTGACATACGCCTGACTCAGAACTGATCATAAAAGCTCAGTCATCTCTAGCTCAGAAAATCTTAAACCTGGAGACTGGTGTGAATATGAAAACATATGAGCAGAACAAACATTTGATTTTGGTGATGCTAAAGACTGTTTTTGCTGCTATTTAATAACTAGTGTTTTGAGTTACATGCTTCTCTTTTCAGCTATGGGTTCTGAAGCATGCCTGAATCAGTGTTTGTCCTTCAGATGGGGGAAAAGTTTAGAGATAATTCTTATCAGACCTCACTTGTGTGATCCACTCTTTCGTCACATTGAATGGCCTTTCTCCCTTTCACCTTTTCAGAAATTCACTATTTAGTAGCATATGACCTATCATCTCAATGAACAATAACATTGTGCCTACAAGCAACATTCCTATGGAGATTTTGACTCTGGAAGGTATCTATGTTGAATGGCCACAAATAAAACCACAGAAATTCACCACATTTACAGCACAGATGCACCTGTTAAATACATTAAACAATGCTAATGTAAGAAAATGGTTTTTAAAGTATATTTGAAAAGAAAAAATAATACAGTCATAGAGTATGGATTATTCAAACACTTGCTAGAAAAATGATGAAATCTAATCACTAAAAGCAGAAGTGAGGATGGATTGCAAAGCCCCAAGTAGGTAATGACTCAGTTTTCTCTAGAAATCATACAAATTGAAGGTGGGAAAGGATTTAAAGTTTGGTTACTTTCTACTTCTACCAGGTACAAAGAATCACTAAAATATACAGGTGTATTATTAACCTTTTAGTATTAGAGCATAAGGAGAAGCAACCTCCTTATGTTCCACAGAAGATGGTGGAGTAATTTTTTGTGTAGAAAAATTTTGCATTTTCTCCTCCAGTTATTAACTTGATGTTAGCTAAATATGTAAGAAACTCACTGAGCTATAAACACATCACTTAAGCCAGTGATGAAGATACTGCTTTTCTGTGACTTAAAGGCAGCTCTTTAACATGATATGGCATTACAAACAAAGCGGTTTGTGTCACAAACACAATGCTCTCATGCTAAGTGCCTTAGTAACTTTCATATAAGGTTTTATGAGCCACTACTTAAAACCAAGTAACTGTCTGCTTCCCCACATCTTAAGCTTTTATTCACAGATTCACAGCTATTCACGTTTGTAGACGAGCTTGGGCACTTCAGAATTTAGAACATTAAAAAAAAAAAAAAAAAAAAATTCCAAGTTGTCCTCTCTGACCCCTGTGCAAAGGAGGGCTTGTCTGGCTACCCTATGGCTGCTGCCACAGGAAAACATACTCAGACTGTGCTGTCACCAGTCTCATTGTCCAGGGTTAATCACAGTCAGGTTTTGCTTCCCAGTTCTGAGCAGCTCTTCCCCACAGTCTTCGCTGGCCGGGCCTGCACGGCGCTGAGGAAGTGCACACTCGCTGCAGGCTTTTCAGCGTGGCTTAGTAGGCTGAGCCACTACCTGTCACAAAAAGAGGCTTCCCCATCCCACGGGCCCTGCATTCCTATGCTGTGCTGGTGGCTGGCACTGATCCTTGTCTGACATGCCCGTGCTGACCCAGTTCAGGGAGCTCAGTCTGTAATCCCCTCCCGCTTCCAGGCCGCGCTCACGATGGCTAGCACAGGAGAATGCTGCTCAGTGGGTGAGGAACAGGACCATGCCATCCTCTGACCCTGGGGCTCACAGGCAGGCAGAGCCAGCCTGGCTGGGCAGGCAGAGCAGCACTGACCAGGAGCTAACACACAGTAGGAACAGTAATGTAAAGGTTTCTCTCTAGAGGAACAAAAGAGGCTGCAGAAGTAGACCAGCTTTGCAAGATAGAATCTGGAATGGTTTGTTCTTCAGCTAATGTTAGAACTGGCAGCAAAGCCAGGAAAAGAGATATCCTCCTTTCAGGCAAGAATGTGAAGTAAAGAGTATCAGAAGGCCCTTTCAAATAAAAAACCATGAGAAAAGATGAGATATAAGGAACTGAGCCATTCCCTGACGTGCTTTCCTTTACCAGGGAATCAATGGCAATTCTACACAGATGGCCTGCTCATGGAGATAAGAAAATATTGCCAGACAGATAATATACCAACAAAGTCAACACTCCCATACCAAAATGTTTGAAGTCTGTGTTTGCAAGGAATAAAAACCACAACAAAACAAAAACACATACACAAACCCAAAGCAAACAAAACTAAAACCCTAAAAGAAAGAGAAAGCTGAAGGAGAGAATTTGAAGTATCTATCTCTAGGATTACATCTGCATCACCTTACTTAAAGGTAACAGGAGCCAAGTGTCCCAACAAAGGAGTCCAAGTCAACAAGAAGAGAGGTATTGAAAGATAAAATCTGTTACCATTCAAGACTTTCATATACTTTTTTTTGCCTTATACAACAATAAACTCCCAGCCTTGTTGATGGAGTTATTCAGTGTTGAGTTCTTGGCCTCAGAGTTGTAGGATCCAGGTAAGATCCACACTAGTATTATGTGGACAAAAGCCATGTTATGGTTTGACACTGGCCAAACACCAGGCACCCACAAAAGTCACTTGCTCACCCTCCCTTGCCACAGCTGGGCAGAGGAGAGAAAAAAATTAATGAAGGCTTCATGAGAAAACAGAAGAGCCATGAGAAAACCCTCCAAGGGAAAAACAGGCTCAACTTAGAGATACAAAGTGAATTTATTACCAACAAAATAAGAGGAGAATAATGAGAAGTAAAATAAGCCCTTAAAACACTTTTTCTTCCCCCAACCCCTCCCTTCTTCCCACCAACAGTGCAGGGGAGAGGGTGTGGGGGTTTTGGTCAATTCACCACCCAAGGTTTTCTTCCCCTGCTCTGGGAGAGGAGTCCTTCCCCTGTGAGACGTGGGCTTCCTCCCACGGGAGGCAGTTCTCCAGTTCTCCATAAACTACTCCAGCGTGGGTCCACTCTCATGAGCAGCAGTCCTCCCAAATCTGCAGCAGCTGAGTCCCTCCCATTGGTGCACAGTCCTCCCAAAACAACCGTGACATGGGTCTCTCTTTCCAGGGGGTGCAGCCCTCCAAGGACAGGCTGCTCCAGCCTGGTAGCAGGGCCCTCTCTCCACCAGTTGTCCCACTGGATCACGGCCTCCTCCAGAAATCCACCCACTCTGGCCTGGGCACCTCCCCCATGGGCTGTGGGTGGATCTCTGCATCCCCATGGATCCCCATGGGCTGTGGGTGGATCTCTGCATCCCCATGGATCCCCATGGGCTGTGGGTGGATCTCTGCATCCCCATGGATCCCCATGGGCTGTGGGTGGATCTCTGCATCCCCATGGGCTGTGGGTGGATCTCTGCATCCCCCATGGGCTGCAGGGGCACAGCTGTTTCACTCTGATCTCACCACAGCCTACAGAGGAATCTCAGCTCTCAGCCTGGAGCACCTCCTGCCCCTCCTCCACTGACCCTGGTGTCTCCATTGCTTCCCTCACAGGTTGTCACATCCTCCTCTGGCTAGAGGAAAAAAAACAAACCTGTGCCCCACTTTAGTTTGCTTTTCTTCTTAAATATGTCATCACAGAGGCATTACCACCATCTCTAATTGGCTCAGTTTTGGCCAGCAGCATGTTCATCTTGAGGAATGGGCTCTGCTGGACATGGTGGGAAACTTCTAGCAGCTTCTCACAGAAACCACCTCTAGTGGCCCCTCCGCTACCAAAAACCAGGCTGAGCAAAACCAACACAAGGGGGAAAACCCCACACCTTGTCATCCACTAAACCTGACAGAATGATTTAACATGGCAGAATAACTTGACTGTAAACTATGTCAGAATAAAACATTATCAGTAGCACAGAATTTAGTTGCACTCAGTTATACCTACATAGCTAGGCAAAGTAAACACAGTGCCAAATAACAGACACCACAAAGAATACACATGATTTGAAGCTTTATGCATTGGCTTTCTTAGACTCCTTTAGAAACACACGATTAAAAAATACCATATCAGCATTGAAGTTCAATCCTCTTCTCTAGAAACTTCAGCAAACAGAAAGATAATGAGAGAAGAGACGAATCTCCACATCACTTCTCTATAAGCACAAGACAGTTAAAAGTCACCAGTTTCCATAAACTGAACAGCCTTTCTCTGTCCCATGAGTATTAACAACTTCAGAGCACAAGTCCAACAGACTGTGACCTGGGGAAAATGTCCCTCTGCTATCAGTTCATGGCATGAAAACAGGTACTCTAAGTGCATACTTCTACAGGCACACCTAGCCAGTATCTCAAAGCTAGAACAACCACTGACACTTGAGAGAAGACTGAGGAAATGTACAAGAGTCCAGAAGACAATTTACATACCAGGCAGAAAGCAGGACTTCAAGTAACTTGTGAAAACTTAGAAGCACACCATTAATAGCTCACAAATAAATACATAGTGGAAATAAAATATTTCAACTACATTCGTTCAGTGACAGGTTCTTTGCCTCTTGTTTAGACAAGAAGTGCACAAATGCTATTGTCCCAAGTAATTTTTATCCTTTCAAAAACCTCATTCCTCTGCATAATTCAGAAAAAAACCCTCAAACTAATTTCAACCAGTATGTAAAAACAGTTACAATTGACACAATGAAATCTCCAGATTTGGATAAAGTTTACAGATCATAACTCATAACCACGCAGTAAAGTATTTTTCTTTCTGTTAAATACATGCAAGACCACCTGAGCTTCATAACAAACAGAGACTTGCACCTGCAAGCAGATGGCACTGGGGGAGACTTGCTCTAGAAGAGCAGCACACCACTCTAGCAGAGCGGCACACCAGGGCCCCTGCTGCTGGTAGTCAAGGCACCCACGTGGCCTGGACAGCCACACAGCAATGCTTCCTCCTCAGCACCACTGCCTCTGGAAGCAGAAACGGTTTGGCACATCAGCTTGCACAAACAGGAAGGAGCAAGGGGAAGGAAATTAAACTTCTCAAACCAAGAGTAAGGCTGCAGGCCACCATGTGCATTACTCACTGTAGTGTCTTACAGCACTGCTGCAAACCATGTGAGTTATTCTGGAATTGAGTGAAAAGTACAAGATATTCCCTCCAACATCAATGTGTGCCACAACCAAAAAAACCCACAAACCCCAGCATGCCAATAACACCACACTTTTGATACAACAAGACAACATCCTCAAGGACTGCAATATGCCTGGAAACTTTGAAAGACAGTGTTTAAACTGATCCAAAATATCATCAATGACTGTATCCTTATCAGCCTTCTCCTTTTCCAGAACAGTATCGTGCAATTCTTTCTTTTAATTTTACAAGCTCTATCTTTATAAAATTTAGATTCCTTGTTCATACTGGTCTCATTTCAACAGGTTCCATAAGGTCATTCTCCTTGAGGCAGGAAGCCTTTCATTTCCAGCCTGCAGAACCATCTGTGAAAACTGCAAATGTAAATATAGTTTCTAAAGTTTGTTTCACCGACCATTTTAATTTTTGCAGCATATTAATAATATCACACCATTCCAAGCATAGTGGTACAAGGCTAAATGTACTCAAGTCTTAAATCTTCTTTCTCAAGCAGCTTCACCTCACAGCTTCACCACCTTAGCTTAGCATCTCTTATTCACTTTAGAAGAGGACAGCAGCAATCTCTTTGAAATGGAGGGACAAGACCTACAAGTAACATGTGAAGGAGGACATACCAAGGTTTACAGGGATATGGAGAGAAACCTGCCCCTACAATTCAACTTTGTCATTAGTTTGTTCCATAACTGCACCAAAACCAACAGAAATGTCACCCAACAAGTGACCAAAATGTGCAGGCTCCACTCTTCCTGTATCACCTCCTAGACAAGATCTCAGAGTTTAGCAACATCACCTGTATTAGACTTCTTGGCACTGGCCTTTGTGCCCAGTACTGCAAAATTTCACATTATGCCAAAATTGACTGAATAAGGTAGACAAGCAACAAAATCGTAAAGGCTTGAAGATCTTTAGGTTTTGTCTACACTTTTCTCAGCTTCACCGATCTCAGCCACTTACTCACCATAGTTAAGTATGACCTATTATACTGCATGGCAAGTCAATGAATGCTGTTCAGGTTTAGAGGATAATCCTCCTTTGTGTCACCTATCTTTGTGCAAGGGGGACAAAACACAGTTTGAGAAACAGTTTTATTTGAGACAGAGCTCCTTCAAAGCTCCATCCAGGACACAAGCTGCTGAGCCACTGCTTTAACTGGCATCATTTCTTCAGAACATAAAATTGTATCAACAAGTTGCACAGGTTTTCTAACCAAGCCAGTTAAAAACAGAAAGACAACTGGACATTTAGCCAGAGTCTCACGAGAAACACACAATCTCCTCCAAAAACTGGTACAGCTTTGAATACCTTGGACTTACTGCAACAACCATTTGTGAAGATTACTTCAATTACTATTGCACCTCCCATAGTTCTCCTAATTTCCAGCTTATACTTCTTGTCGTCAGTTTATGCTCTTCTGTCTTTGTGGTAAAGTGACTCTTTATCTCCGTCCCTCCTGCATGTTTAACTCAAAGTACATTTATCGAGGCAATCACAACTCCATGCAGGCTGAGATTTCACAGCGCTTGCAGCTGATCTGAGAGTGTACACCTGCCATAAATTAGGTACAGTATAAAAGGTAGGGTGTTTTTTCCCCTTTGACAGCAGCACTATATTAAAAAAAAAAAAAAAAACCAACAAAAAAAACCCAACAAAACAACATACAGAGAAACACAGCAGAGGAAAGAGATACTGATCCTTTCAACCACCAACACTGCAGCCTGAGCTTTGAACAAAGCTCTCATGAAACAATGCTGTCAGCCTCTCCTTCCTAGGCTAAAGGGGCCAACTTCTGTTCAGTACACATAATTCCAGCAGAGCAAATGACATACTCAACATCTGTAAAGAGAGAAAATGGAGAGGAAAAAAATCCCAAACACCTAAACATCTCCACAACACAGAAGGACTAATCTGGAAAGCTAGAAGGACAAATTGAAGTTTCAGCACCACCAACACGCCTGCTTTCGTATTGGTCATGCTTCACTGAGCCTGGCTAGAAGAAAAATCAGACAAGCAATTTTTATCTTCTTCCTGATGAGTTTAGATTTACAAAGATTTGTACATTTAAACTGAAAGCACAGAATAATCAGCAAGCTCTAGTTTTTATTACACTGTATTTCAAAGGGCATACAAAGCAGACATTATTCTTCCCCAGGAAAAGAAATAAAGTAAGCAGGACCAAGTTATATCCAAAAAAGCATCAGCACTTCTTGTGCTTTTCATGAAGCAAACCTCTCAGCACATTTTCTACAGCAGCAATTGTCACCAGTGGCATTGTATGGTGACAGCTCTTGCAGCCTGTGCAATCAGCAGCTTGCAGGTTATTGTGCATTTGTGAAAAGGAAACATTTTGAGGCATGTCTGGGAGGCAAAGTGTCTTGAGACGCATAATTTTTGCAACTATGCTTTCCAGTTAAGAAACCCTCCTTTTCAGTATCCATGCAACCATCAAAGCCAGGACTTAAAGAAAGACAAGCATGGAACTTGTCGTCCAAGAGTTGACAAAACTGATAAAAAATGTATATGGCTCACAAACAGCACAAAAAAGGGTTATTTGATGTAATTTGAATTTCACAACATTCAATTCTTCAAACAAAACCAAAAGAGCACACAAAAACACCAAACAGCCAAGTTTCCTGGTCAAACAGGGACTTTGTTGTCAACATTTTGAGTTCCTTCTAAGGTTCTTTTCCCTGAAAAACTCATATAGTCCACTCAATCTAATTAATTATCATGTACTACTAAAATGTGAATAAAGTCGTTATAAAACCAGTGAATTATACACTTGCAGTATTTATCACCATGCCTGTACAAAAAAAAACCACAGGAAATGGGACCGCAAAGGTCTGCACCTTCTGCTTCTTCAGTTTAACCATTTTTCTGCTGCACGAGAAGGAAGGTTAACACATGCCTTATAATGGAGCAACATTACACAAGGAAAATAATATAATGGAGCAAGAAAACTCAAAGAAAGAGAAACTGGAAATTTCAGTGTACCACAGTTAAAAAGTTTGTAGCTCACATGCAACAGTTTTAGCCCTAAGAAACCATCTTTCACATTTCTCCCTCCCCTCCCACATATGACTTTCTGATACATAGGAAAAACTGTTACACTATGAGATTATTAAAGACGGCTGTCAGGCGTTTTAAATGTGACAATTTTGAAAGGAAGTATCCCCTTTGTGATATGCACAAAGTGTTTCATGTCCTATAAATCTCACAACAGAGCCAATATTGACACAATTTTAATGCACGGGCTAGTTAGCAAGATTAATTTAGACTGTCAAGCCTGAAAAGTGCCATGAAGGTCAAAATCTGGTTGCCATTCAGGTTCATTTGTTTGGGGTTTTTTTCAGTGCTTCTACTTTCCTCCCAATACAGAAGTGCAGTGTAGTTACAGTGTTTGGATAGATGACAGGCAGCCTCTGCAGTCATAAAAAGCAGCGCTACCAAAACCCAGTATCTGAATAATCAAAACCACATACATTCATATTCAACCTACATACTCCCTGTTTACAATGGAAATGATTTTCCAGGGAAAAAATAAAAAAAATAATCCTTATTCACTCCACTCTGAAAGGTAGAGGAACAGAATGTAAATACATATTTGCACAGCTCTCTGTTCTCTCTTATCAACATCTTCAGCATGTTATCCTAGGCATTTTTCTCTCACAACTGATAAAGCCATTAGGTACATAAGGTAGCAGGGTTAGGTTGCTACTTTTTATTCTTAGCATTTCTGACTAGTGAGTTCCCAAGCAGAGTCAGAGCAGTCTCCAAAATTGGCAAGATTCGGTGTAGCTTTCCTTTGACAAGTTTTAAGTGTTTCCCAAGTGAGTCCAACAGGTCCAAACAAGCCTGACATTCAAAACTGTCAGATACTTCTTCCTGGTTTCTGAATCAACAAGAATCTAAAAATTGTGAACCACAGTGCAATGCAAATACCATTCTTCAACTCCAAAACTTTACCTTAACACTCTGCATCTCTTTTAGAAAGCACATGAAAGCTTGAAGGAAAATAAAACAACCAAAAATACCAAATGTGGGTGTTGGGGGTGAAGGAAGGAGGAGCTGTTTGTATGATCAGGAACTCACACAGACAAACACAGTATGTATTTTTAACACAGCTTTGGATAGCTCTCTCTAAAATTATTTAAACAACACCACATTTCTCACAATACTGTAAGAATTCCCAAGCAAGGCCAGTCATGGGAGGTAAAAAACATACCTTGAAAGGTTCAGTGTACTTTGAAGGTCTTTACTTGCTTGCTCACCACAGTGAGATTTTTAATGCTGAACTTGAATTCCTGACTTTTGGGAAGACTGAAGTAAAAGCACTGCAGCAGGTATTTAAAATGCACAGTCACAACAACTGCAACTGCAGGCAGAATTAAAATGACAAAATTGCTTTTAGCAAATTTGTTGCTCTTCCATGATAATGTTTACCACCACTTGAAACTTCATGGTTAGATGATTACTTAACACATCTGTAGGTAGCCTGGATGTGAACAAGTAACACATGTAATTTCATATTTGTAAGAAAGACGGAAAACAAAAAAAAAAGTGTATGCAACACACCAACATTAATCAAGAGCAATCTTCTTATATGTTCCAAAGATAGCATTAGATCCATAAGTCTCCCAAGACTGCATTGGTACAAAAGCTTAAGGTAAACCAACCTTAATAGCCGTGAACTTGTCAGGAGAAATCATGAATGGGCAAGAAAAATAAATAAGGTTGATTCTATCAGTATTTACAATTGCAAATTTCTTTTTTCTTATTCTCCCCAGGCATAAGTGAAAACAAACTAAAGACTAGAAGAAAACTCAGACTTTTTTGGTAACAGGACTATGACTGGGTGTAGCTTTTTCTGCAAAAGCAAAGTAAAATACCAGAAAACTAGAGCACACATTTTATTTTTTTTTTAGCCCAGGCACACCATCATCCCTTCTTCTTATTTCCAACAATGCTAAGCAACACTTAAACCTCTTTTATTACTTTCTATCAAAAATTTAATTTACACAGCCCATTTACTTTCTTCAACACACCTTTCTTATTTAAATGATTTTTTATTCTAGTTACTGTCAGAAGTATTATAATATAACAAAGACTTAAATAATTTACAAGGGAAAATAGTGTAGATTATTAAAATTAAAATTCACTGAGCTCCCTGAAAAGGCAGGTTGGCCTAGGAACTTAGGGATCTTTTCATTGAAACACAAGTCCGTCAATAAAATCTTGCCTGTTAATTTATTCACCTTTTTTTGCTTCGTGCTGGCAGCTAAATAAGAGGAAATAAAAGCATTCTTCCAAGAGAAGGGGGGAAAATCAGTTGATTTTGCAAATTGGAACCTTTCATCACTGCTTAGTTGAAGTATTAATTCACAATGTGGGTTCCCAAATGAATACAAGAAATTTTAAAGTCAGAGGTGTTTTTAATATTCACTGTTTTTTGAGTTTTGAGCCTCAGGGTAACTACATTCATATGCAAACCTAACAGTCAGACCTAACCTAACCTGCTAAGGGGTAAATGAGGAAGAGTATCTAAAAGTGACAGATTTACAAAAAAGTATTTTGTGCAACCCTAGAAATTTAAGTTCAAAAAGAAATTAAAAACACCACTGAAATAAACCACACAACAATTATCCTGAGGTTTGTTTACTCTCATGGTTTTACGACAACATGTCACACTGGAATAATCCTGGTTTCTTAAAATGATACTGAAGTGAAAGCCTTGGCCCTTTTAAATAGCTATATTCCATTTTTAAAGGAAAACCCTGCCAAATGTTCCAAGTGTTTTACCATCCACTGGTACTTTCTCACATATGTAGATAAAACTGACGAGGTTCTTAGATTTTTTTACTCTTTTTCAAGTGAAAACTAGAGTAGATTTTAACCTTCTTTAAAATTTGTAAAATATTATAGGTTTAGAACACATGCCAAGCTTCTGTAGCATTAGGACGGCTAAAACCCCCCCTGTTGTAATACCCTGTTGGTAAATGATAAAATGAATATACCATTTTTAAACTGAATGCCATTACCTAACACTCTGCCAGTTTGAAACCCTCCATTTGTTCTGGTTTTTCTTTTACTATCTAACGTTTTCAGTGTTTGCACTTCCCATACTGTAAAAAGGAAATGCCTGCTCCCCACTGCTGTGCTCTGGAGCTTGTGACTTCCAAAGAACATTTATTTAAAAAAAAACAACCCTGTAAGTATTTAAACACTTCTTACATAATTGGCCTAAGGGCAATTGTTCTATTTCATAAATATGTATCAGGAACCAAACACTGCACTGATACTTCCTCTTTAAAAAAAATACAGGAGAAATTACATAAACCGTAACACCTTCTAAATTTGAATATCAACATTGTCCTCTCCCTGAAGAATCTTAAAAATCCCAAAATATATGTGTGCCTTTATTATCGTCAATGAAGTCAATCATTTATCAGTATTTGTAAGCACAACAATGGTTTTATTTTTAAGAGTCCAGAAACCTAAACCTGAATTTTGGAACACTGTGTATCCTCATCAAAAAAAAACCACTAGAAATCAAATAGAGCAATTTTAGGAGCTAAATAATTGTTTAGATCACAAAATCCAAACTTATGCTTTAGCATGAAAATACATCTTCCTATCAGGTTATCCAGCAAGTTAATATTACTTCACAGTCTAACAAAGTCCTAGAATGTTACTTTAGATGTATGAAAATGTCAACCCAGAACACTATGTGGAAATGAAAGTACATATTTATTGTCAAAGTCACATCAACAAACTTGTATATAAAAGGGATGAAGTTTACTAGATATACAGTGTAATTAACTTTCTTATCGTGGGGGGTTCTTCATTGGTTAGCTGTTGTTTGGGGGGGGGTTGGATTATTTTGGTTGTTTCATTGTGTTTTTTTTTGTTTGGGGTTTTTGTTTTAGTGGGTTTTTTTTAAATTTACTTTTAAGAAATCATTAAATATTTCTAAGTTAGTGCCTATTCAAGTAACTTGTTCACAACATTTGTTATGACTGGACCCTTCACTGGAAAGGTATGCAGAGGCAGATATGGGGGCATCTGCCCCACATATACTGAATGCCCTGTGCTAGCTGAACACTGATCCTATGCTTTGAAATTGCCAGGATGAGCACTAGACAAGGATTCTGCCATACTGGTTTGCTAGAATGCCATTGGATTCCTCCTTAAAGAAGGAGAAAAGAACATGAAAAAGAGTCTCATGTAACAAAATTCAGTGTTTTAACTGTCTTAAAACATGGAAAGCACTGAAAAAACAAGGCATGACCAATATTGTGAGCTCGGAGGGACTCACAATTGCACAGCATTCACGAATCAAGGTTCAGCTCTGCATCTGCAGCGCTCTGCTCACGTCCCTTAATCTGACTTCCAGCTCCAGCAGCGATGCCCAGACAGTCATCTTCACCACAGATATAGATGGAATACAGACCTTCTCTCACTTCTTTGATCACCTTCTCAAAGCAAAATCCAACACGCAATACAAACGTAGTCCTTCACACTATGAACAATGCAAACTTCCCTCCTTCAAGCCCAGCCCGTTTCCAGTTCCCCGCCCGGCGCACAGCAGCTAGCCCCGCACGGCCACAGCTGCGCCGCCGGCAGCAGCTTCGCCCCTACGATTCGCACAGCACCCGGGAGGGCGTCGAGCTGAGGCAGGTACCACTTAGGAACTGTCCCTGTCCAAAAATCTCATCAGACCCTGTTAAAAAGGCAAAGACGCGGTAACTTCAAATCCAACTCCCTTTTCTGTCTTCGGGCACTCAGACATGGTGGAAAGGCAACGCGGTGTGAGAGTGCCCTCGCCCCCTGCCCGGCCGCGCTCAGAGACCGCGGCTCCCTCCGCCCGCACCCACCTGCCAAGGTCCTCGCCCGTCTCGTAGTGCTCCTCCAGGTTCTCCTGCCGGAACACCGTCATGGTCGCCGCCCGCCGCCGGCTTCAGCCCCTGCTCGGCGCCCTCATCACCAGCGCCCCGGAGCCGCCCCGCGCTCGGCTGCGCGCCCTGCGGAGGAGCGCGGAGGTGAACGCCCCTGCCCGCGGTCCCTCCCGGCGCCGGGGCTCTCCCCGTCCTCCTCACCCGCGAGGGAAGCGGCACCCGCGGGCCGACGAGCGCCTCCCCTGTCCCTGCCCGAGCGCCGGGAGAAGAAAGCGGCGCCCCGCGCCCCCGCCCCTTCCCCGGCAGCGGCGGCCGCCCAGCTGCCGTGGCGGCCACCGGAGCCCAGCCGCCCGCCCGCCGCATTCCTCAGTGGCTCCGTTGCCCTGTCAACCGGGACGTGCCGCCGGGCCTGCGGCGGGAGCCCCTCCCGGACATCTCCGCAACCTGACCCGGGGCGAGGCGGGGGATCCTCTCCGCGCCGCCGGGCCGGGGCTAGCGGCACCGGCTCTCCCGCGGCGCCACCCGCTTACCCGCTCGCCCTCCCGCCGCTCCGCGACCTGGGAAGCGGCGACAGCGCCGCGGCCGCTCCCGGGCGGCGCGCAGGCACTCGCGGTGCGGCCGCGCGGCCAATGGG
>NW_024526933.1:2419198-2443725 GCF_017590135.1 Pyrgilauda ruficollis
GTGCGGGCGGCTCCCGGCACGGCCATTGTGTGCGCCCGCCGGCCGCGCCCTCCCGCAGCCCGCGCCTCCGCCCGCCCCGGGCAGGGGGAGCGGGGGCCAGGGCAGCCGAGAGACTGGCGGCTGCTGCCCTCCGCCCAGCCCCTGCTGGCACCCTGCTCTACCAAAAAAGAGGTCCTCACCCAGCGCCCGCCCGTCCGGAGCCCCCGGGCCGCACCAACAGCGGCGAGCTCAGGACAGTAGCTGTAGTCCGTGTGGAACACGTGTCCACCCCGGGCACACCGAATGTTGCCGGCCCGCACGGAGATGGGAGCCTCAGCCGCTGGCAGCGCTCTCGGGCACCTCAGAAAACAAATGCTTATGTGCTGTTTGCAGGTATTATCTCACCAGGACACAATAATCACATTTTTTCAAAATACAAGATACAGTCTGCTCCCTCTGCAGGGTGTTGTGCCTTATATTTGGCGTTTTCGTGTCATCTTATGTGCTTCTGTTGCTCCTCTGGCTCAGATTTCCCAGCACTTTATGTTTTCTGTAGTGTATTGGTCCCATGTCAGGTTGAGTACTGATTACATGCTGGAGGCAAGTGTTTTTCCTAGTAGCTCTATTTTCCTCCCATCCATTTTGTTCAGCCTTTGAAAAGTAAATGACGTCACATAACCGAGCAACTTTTAAGTTCCATCTCCATCTGAACTTTGGAGATGTTCAGAGAGAGAATTGCTCATCAAAGGTAACAGGAAGTTCAATGCACTCATATGATTTCACACCTACTTGATTTAGCACTTGAAAGAGCCTAACCTTCAGATACAGATCAACAAGTATAGAATCCCTGGTATTTTCTGAGTGAGTTACAGCATGACCTTGTACAAGTGTCAAAAATGTTTTTCACCTCCACTGAAGTCATCTGTAAATTGAAGGGTGGGTATTTGGTTGGATTGTTGGATGTGAAGTTACACAAGACCACCTGCAAAGAGTTTAGATCAAGAACTATGCACCCCTCTTTCGTTTATAGCCAATGATGCAGGAGCATGGATGCTCTGCCTTTTCTTCAGTCCATCTTCTACATGTTTAACAGGTTTTCAAAGTCATGACTCGTACAGTTTAGGCTGTCAGATTTTCAACACAGTTCCAGGCTTTTAACAAACATGGGGTAAATGTTCAAAAGTTCATTTTGGTTTGGGAGATTGTTCCTTTGCTGAAAATAAGGACAACCAGTGTAGCCAGTCCATGGAATTTCCAACACTCCAACCTTGCTTGATTCTTCAGGGTTTTTTAACTTCTTTACTTTGCTATGTTTTATGGGGGTCCTGAGCTCATACAAGAGTAAAATTTCTTGTACTTCGTATGTATTTTGCATTGCAAGCAGTGCTCAAACGTGCAATTCAGTATTACTCTTTATGTGCCAGCCCTGCTTCAACTGAAGGAAATGGAATTTTGCTATTGATTCAAGTAAAGCAGGTGCACATTGGAATCAGTACACCATAACTGAGATAATTACCAAGATGCAAAAAAACAACAGAAAAATTAATTGCTTAAATGTTTCTCTTTCCCCTTTCACTAAATAGTCCTATTAGAAGGTGGAAATCTTGCCAGGCATCCATCTAGGTCTGGGATGCCTGAATTCCGTTGTCCAGGCCCCTCAGTGAGTGCGGGGTTGTGTTTGAATCTCTTGTGGCAGCAGCAACAGCACAGGTCACCACGTTGCATGTATGAAGAGGAGTTAATGCTTCACTTGAGGGAAGTCAGCCACAATGGCATTTCCATGCCATGGTGTACACAGGTGCAAAAGAAGAGGTTTGCCAACAGAAGCACTGTTCCTGTTACTTCAGAAACGTACTCACCTGGTTTTGTCTGATGCAGTTCCCTTTCAAAGGGCTTGCCAGTTCCTGCTGGGACTCATCACCCACCAGGTGGGAACAGTTAGTCTAGGTGAAAACAGTCCCATTGCTGTGTCTTCAAAATGCTCATTGGCGTTCATGAGAGTTAGTGGATTGTACATGTAGTAAATGGAATAAATAATTCTACATTGCTGTCAAATGTAATTCAGCAGCTGTGATTGTGGTTTATGCTTATAGGTTTAATATGGGGTGAAATCCAGCCCTAATAAACTTGGTGGCAGAATCTCCATGATTTCATAGTTCCATGATTTCAAGCCAGTGTGCTTTTTTCACTTAATGTAATATAACAAAAATAATAAAGTAAGATTAACTCCTTACTAACACTATTGTAAATCAGGAGCAATAATGATTATTTCAGTGTGAAAGAGGCTCAGGAGCAAGATTAGTAACAACAAATGTGTTTTTAAAGGAATGATTTGTGCCTGCCAGATTACTACGTGAAGCATTGTGTTGAAAAGCAAGTGTTCTGTTTCTCAGTAAATATTACAAAGAATCAAATTTGCAAAGTATATGTATCCCCCAGCAGTGTTAAGTGAAAAGAAAGCTACATTGTTTCTGCAAGACAAGTGATTTATAGCACTCTTTAGCCACTTGGCTCTTGAACCCACCCAGCCTTTTCTACACAAAGTTAACAGACAAGGAGGCATATTACACGTATTGTTTCAGGATAAATCTTTTCAAAATCACTGTCAGGTTATTTTCTGACATCCAGGTAACATGTCTATCCTAACAATGTAAGATCCCAATTATGGCAAAGAACATAAATTACTTAGGCTGGCTATTACTTCTTCTGTGTATAGTTTTCTTTTTAAGAGATCAGCATTTTTTTTTTTTCAGCATGACTATAGAAGCAATTTCCTGGGTTTTGTGTGATAAGCTCTGCTGATTTATAGGTTTTCCATCGCTATTTTAATTTCTCAAAAAATTTCTCAAAAGCAGTAGCTAGACAAAGCAGTCTAGTTACTGCTCCCAAAAACTGAGCTTCCCTATCCATCATAAACATCAGGGACGATAGCACAATTGAAAGGTGACCACTGGTGTCACAGAGCCACTTAGTTTTAGTAAACCCAAAGCACTTATCCTAGAAAAGTTGCTCCAGGTGTGCCAGTGCATTTTGTGATTAGGCCTTGCATCACTCAGAAAGTAGACAGAAAACACTGATTCACAAAGGCCTAAAGCTGCTGACAAGGTAAGACCTCTAGCCTCACAGGGCAGTATTTTTAGGGCAGTAACTAAACTCAACTAAGTGGTGCAGACTAAATTTTTCTAGTTGGGAAAATAATTCCTTAGCCTTTCAATCAGTGAACAAAATACTATGTTGTTTAAAATTGCAAAATTCATTTAATTGCTGTATTTTGGAAGACAAGTAGAAATAAAGTTCATAGAAAATTATCAGCATCACTGTTCTGGAAGCATCTCAGAATGATTAGTGCCTCTTTTATTACCCAGGTATTTATGTCAGTTCCTCAGGAGGAAAAAAAAAAAAAAATTTCATTTTTCAAAAGACTTACAGCTAACCTAGCACCTGTTAACTCATGTGTTTATTCATCAGGGACCCATACCAATATCATGTACATACCCCAAAACATGCTTTTCTTTACTGAAAAATGCAAACTGTTGATGGAAACAGGAAGACTCACATCTGCGGTGGAGGGCTTATTTTCCCTGAAGCTGAACTGTGATCATGAAAGCCTTTGACAAATGACCCAAGAACAATCACTAATCAAAATCAGGGCTAAACAGCAATTACATTCCTTTGAATTATAATAATTCTCACTTGTAGGTTTGTTCTCTGTGTTATTGTATGTTTCTTTAATGGAAAATAATCTGCAAATGCCTGATTTTAATTTTTTGGCAGAACCAGTTTTTTTTTCTGAAAAGAATGTTTACTGCAACTCAAAACATTTTGACAAAGATTGTGTTAATGTACAATTTAAGTAAGGTAGATGTGTATTTTCTTAGTTTTAGTTAAAATATCACTTCTAATAGTATACCTTTTTGTTGTATATTGGACAACATATTCTGTGGGCAAAAATATATATGTTCTAAAGTAGCACAACTAAATCCTTTGGTTTTTTTGAATTTTTAATTCTGAGCTCAAACAGTTGGTTTCCTACAAAAACAAAAACATGTTACTGCATTTTTTGTAAATTTTCTTCAGTCAGGCCAAAGGATATTCCAAATCTATACTTGGAAGAAGTCAAGAAAACCCTTGCTGGAAATCCCTGGTAATTCCCATGCTGCCTCAAGAAATTTACAGGGACCATAAGGGACTTATTTGCACTGTATATTGCACTATAAACCTTGAACTTAACTGGCATCTCAGTATTGTGATATGCATGTTTAATAATAAATTTTATAACATTTACTGTGATAAAACCATGAGCTTTGCATTAGCTTTTATGCAATATTCATTAGATTTCCTGCCACTCAGTTTTGAAATATAAAAGTTCATCAGACCTACCAGTAATATACAATAGAACAAAAATATATTTACACAGATCAGAAAGTTTCATGAAAAGATGAGGTAGCATTTCCTGTTCTGTATTTATGTCTACTTATTCTCTTTTCTTTTTTAGGGGATTCTCTACATTTCCGGTCAGTATAGAAACAAAGGAATCCAAGTATACACATGTACAAAAGAAAAAAAACCCCATTTAATAAGGGAACTTAAATTTATACAATGACTTTCATTCAGTGCTCCCAAATACTTCGCAAACATTGGTTTCTTTAATTATCCTTTCCTACACCTCTGTAACAGTTAGGTGTAAAGTAATTTTACTTGTATATGCTGAACAGGTGCTCCATGCATTCACCATCCACAAGAACCAGCTTTAGAGAAACCTGCATGATGGGTACAAGAGATTAGCGGGATGGTGCCTGTGGTGGTTTATTTTGGTGCTGTAACCCACCAAACTTCCCACGCTACTTTCCTGCTGATGTCAGGTGTTAGAAGGTAAATGTGCTTGCTGACAAGTGGCCTTGGCTCGTTGCCTGTCAAAGCCACCTGTGGGTTCAAATTCCTTTGCCATGGTAATGTGGCGGTCATAACCTTATCCTTAGAAATAAATGCTGAGTAGTGTTTAATCTACCATTTTACAGATAAGGCATGGGAAATGCAGGCTAGATATAGAGTTTAATCCCCAAACCATGGATATATATTTAGCTGCTGAAAATATTTTTTCTTTTTTTAGCTAAACATGACTAAACTGTACATGAAGAATGTCTGTAGGATCTGCATGATGTGCACATATTTCAAGTATAAGACTTGAAATAAGTGATGATGATTGAAAAAAGATGTTGTCCTAACACTTAACTCCTTATTCCAGTTAGACTCTAGGACTGTCTCTGTCAGATACCGTGAGACAAGACACCTACACAGCAGTGTTTCCTTCAAGGATGTACTGTGAAAATCTGGATTTAAAGTCATTAATGCTTTTAAATGCTGCCCCAGATTTTTCCTGTCTTAGCAGGTCTGGCATGACAGATATACTACTGCGGAGTCCACAAAAAATACCTTGTTACTACAGCAAGCGTTACTATCTCTTTGGTTTTGAAATCACATTTACCACAGGAATCTTAAATCTGTACACTCATCAAAAACTCAGTCTTCACACTGGTTCTTGCATGTGCCTGTCACAATTTTTGTTGGAGAAAAGCTGATAATGCAAGACTAGTGCTAAACCAGAACAGATTTAGCAGGTGATATTTAAAGGTAGAAATGTGGGAGACTTTTTTGTAGGATTAGTACATGATCCAGGTTGCTCAAAATACTGGAGAATCAAGGGCAGCAATTTGAAAATCATGAACTGGGATGAACACATCAGCTGCCCGGCACCCTGACATGGTGGAGTGTTAAAGGAGTAGCACTCTCCAGCTGTGTGTGAAATGCCTATGTGTGAAATCACCAGCATATGAAAAAAAAAAAAAAAAAAAAGCTGTCTGTTTGGCTGTTTTGCAGCATCTGCTCTGTGTATTTGGGCATTTCTGAAAACAAAACAACCCTAAGCATGAATCTACAACAAACAGAAATTGTATAGAATTGTCATCTAGATGTTAGGGAGCTAAAGTAATCATCTTTGGCATGTTTCATGCCCATACATTCCATCTGCCTATCTTGCTTACATGTACAGCAGACAATGAAACAATTGTGCTTAATTTCAGAAGAGAGAAATTGGAATTTTGTGTTCAGTTTCCTTTGTGCGAGATTCCTTTGCCCAGGTATTGCCCACAACACACTGTGATTGTGCCAAGGGCTTCTCTGTGTGTGTGTATGCCATGCAGAGAGCTAGGCAGAAGCACAACTAAACTTCTGCAAACTGGCAGATTCATCAAGCAAAAGAAAAAAAAAAACAACACAAGAGGCTTCTGTTATGTAAATGACACAAAATCTTGGAGAGCTGATTAAGAGATGCTGCATATTGCTCAAATACTCTAATCAAGCCAGTTGAAGTTTCCTGTGGTATAGAAAAAAGTCTGTTCTGATGAAATGCCAGTTTCAGAGTTTGATCTTTAAGTCTGCCTGGTGTAAGTGGTACTGGTTGTGATGCTCAACCATTGCCTGCTGAAGTTTGTTTCCCCAGACCCTCCACTTTATTTTACCAAGTCACATTGTTAGTTCAAGGTAACACAACCTAATATGTCCAACCTTGCTGTGGAAGGTGCAAAGGCCTGATGAGGATCAGAGTCAGACAGTTTACCTCATAGCACCTTTTTGCTGGTGTAGCTGGAAGTAAAAATGGTGGAGGAAGGACTCTGGGACAAAATTTCAAAATTAACACAGCATGTATGTGTAATGTTGAGGACTAGTATTGAGCACTTCCCAAGATGCGTGGTTCAGAGTATGCTAAAAGGAGTGTTAAAACCATTTTTTCTCAGCTGAATGAATCCTTTCCAGCATGCCTTCAATTAATTTTGTATTTCATCCCTTAAATTTATTATTGTATCACAAATAAAGCTGAACAAATGATTTAATGAGTTCAGGTACTACAATGGATGGGTTACTGCTGTATATTTTAGAGATTATCTTCTTTCTGTACAATTTTCAAAGGAAAAGCAGCAGCCATATACCTACATACTCAACTGTTCCAGTAGGATTTTACATCCTGAGTCCCTGAAGGATTTTCCTTCTCCATATACCCTAGAGGCTTCTCAGCTACTAACAGAATAGGTGTGACAAGTGGGGGTATTGCTGTATTGCAAAAACCAATATATATTTTATTATTTATTAGTGATTGTCACAGCTCCGTATTAGTATGGTAACTTCTTGCAGGAATCAGAAGCTGAGATTCACCAAAGCAGATCTGGAGATCTAGATGTTAGACATAACAACATCAACTGTTAATCCGGTGGAGTAAACCACTGCTTACATAAGTACAGGCTGGAGAGTTTGTCATCACTCTGCTGGGTGAGCACCTCAGTGCGCAGTATCCTTTCATGAAGGGTGAAGGTCAAACTTATGTGCTTAACTAAAGGGACTGCTTTTCAAATCCAGAATCTCACCCTGACTTCAAGATATAGGGAGCAGCATGGGTCCACCATTAAAATACAGAATGCCATTCTAGTATTCTCATAAGAAAAGTAGCATCATAATTCCTTCCTATTCACATTACAAAAATTATACATTATTTATATGTGTATTGCTCAAATAGATACCATTGTATCCACAAAGAATTACTAAATGGGAAGTAAGCATTCAGAACATCTTATTCTTGAATTAACAAAGACATGCATTAACAATGATGGGTCTTGTACCTGAAACCATATTTAGCAACTAATTTAACTGACAGGCAAGGAGAAAGAGTTCTGTCATGCAGACACGACCTTCAGCTATCAGGCTGTTGCAAAAACCTAATGCATAATATTATGTGAAGCACTTTCAAAGCTCCTTTTTCTTTTTCTTTCTCTCTCTTTTTATTTATTTTAACATTGCATACCAGTATTTAAACTATCAAAGACATTTTACAATGTGGCCAATGAGAAAAAAAATCTAGTGAGGATACATGAAAGAATAACAAAGACATATGAGTAATTCAGATTAAATACTAGAAATTACTATTTAAAACCTGGTGAATATTGCTCAAGGGGAGAGACCACCTTGAATCCAAGTGAGGGAGATGGGTGGGTTGGTGACTCAGCTACACAAACAGGACCTCTGGAGCAAAAGCAGTGGTAATGGAAAAGGACTGGGACCAGAGGAGGAGGAATGAGGAAGCTCATGTCTCTGCCATGGCCTTGGAAAATCTGCAGCTGCACTGCCTTTTATGAGTAGTGAGAACATGAAGAAACACCAGAGAACACTAACGTCTATTCCAAATGAAGTGAAAACTATTCTGTAATATTTAATGTCAGAAAGTTATCCAAGGCTAGTTCTTCAGCTGTTGTTAATCAGTATGATAAATTGGTTTGGTTCTGTGAAGTAATGGAACCAGTATAATTTTAACAAGGTCAGTATTTAACAGGAATTAACTGTTTAACTTAACCACTTAGGAGGATTTAGTGCTAAAGAAAAGGCATGTATGAATCCAGCCTTGGAGAAATATCCACACAGTTCAAATGCCAGGCTAGATACTGAGCGTTAGAGTGGAAATGGTACATTGTTTCAGAATAACTACATTTATTTGTAAGCCAGGATTTTTTCTTTCCTGGTACACGCCTGTCAAAATTAGATTACATTGTGTTCCAGTGTTCAGACTCTGGAGTGTGTTCTGCAAGCTCTTCTTGGCCTGTTTGTCTGCTATGGAGGTGTTAATTTTGAAGCTGCTGTGGTGCAAAGGAAAGGTGACACACTGAATTAATGCAACAGCATTTTACCTAAGAAAATCAGGGTTGTACTTCAAATTCGATATTGTTTTAGCAATGCGGGGTTAGTGCAGGTGCTTGTTCCCATCTCTCCCAAGAGACAGAGAGCAGTGCTATAGAGCTGACACCAGCAGTTAGTGCATGTGCGGAAGAGATACGAGACTGCGGATGGACGGCTGCTCACAGGCATTGTCAAAGGGGACCGGACTGGAAACATTTCAGGCAGCACGTCCTGTGCTTCCTCAGCACACTGAGAATTCACTTGTCTTCTCTACACCTGTCAAAACAACAATTATTGCATCCTCCACCCCAAAACATGCAGATGAATAAAGGCTGGGGGTGGGGAGGTTTTGCTGATTATTGACTGTAATGAAGGAGAGTGGGTGGTGATAGCACATAGCAGAAACCTAGAAGAAAGGCAGTATGATATAATTTCACCCTGGGAATCTATTGCTATGGCAACAAAGAACAGATTTTTTTTTTTTTGAATAGGGTTCAATAAAAAAGTATCACAAAAGGAGAAATCACATTTTTGACAAACCCTCCCTTTTCCTTGCTTGTATTTTGTTCATTTGTATTTGTATTCATTTGTACAGAAATATTTGTAAATATGAAAAATAAATGTTTGTGGCTACTAACATTTCTCCTAAAAGAAATAAAGTATGGTTGTGTTAGCTTTATTGACTTGCTGTGAATTGACAGCAAATTTCCTGTTTATGTTCTTGATGTTCAGGCTATAGACCACTTAGAGTTTACATTTCTTTTACAGCTACTGAAGAGTTCCTCGAGATCTAACAAGATGTACCTGAGGTCAGAATTTGGCCTGCACCATTTTCTATTCTATACAGATAGAAAAATTAATGAAAACAATTACTTCTGGTTAAAGCTACTGAAGTAGGTTTTGATGGCCATTACAAGACACCCTGGCAGCAACATTTCTCTTTAGGAACTGCAGCAGCTTGGGATGGTGAATAGGCTCTTAGGGAGCCAATTTTCTACACTTTCTCTGTGAGAAAGGTTAAAGCTTTGCAGCAACATTAAATGAAGGAACAGTTTTAATCATGCCTCTTCAGGAAGAAGTAAAGCCTTTTATCAGAATGCCAGATTAATATTGCGTGGCTCTTTGCCAGCAATGCCTACCAAAGCCCTGGGATCACCACTCTGTCTGCTGGACTCAAGCTGCTGACACAAGGAAGAGTGACCAGTTCTGGGTTTCTTTCCCTCTTTAGGGTTCAAATGAGCATTGTGATCTACTAGCCAGACGAGCTAACGATTAGCCTGTACTGGAGATCTGCTCCCCTGTTTCCCTTTTGAGGCATCTTCATTTCATGACTAGGCTTTATCTCACCCTGTTCTCCTAATACCTGCACTATGGAGAAAAAAAAAAAAAAAAATTTGTTATTTCTTTGCTCACAAATTTTGTTAGTTTCAATTGTGTAGTCATGTTTGTACTATTTTAGCTCTACACCAGGTGTAATTATATTTTTTTTTACATTGATTGTGTATTTTGAAGTATCTGCAAGCTTTTTGTAAGATATTAAAATGATCTTTTTCCACACCTTTTTTCTGACACAGATCTTCCAAAAGAGGTACCTGCTGCTGTGAGATACCCTGAGCTCCAGGAACAAAAAACCCCTGGGAGCACCAATAATATTGATAGTTAAAATACAAATTTAGTGAAGAAAGGTGGCACACCTATAGCAAGAGACTGATTCAAACAAAGCAATTCTTTGTATGACTAATTTATACAAAACACAAACAAACCAGACCCAAAACTGAAACACGAACAAAGAAGAACCAGGGACTCAATTCGACAGAAAACAAAGCTAACGTATATTACCTTTTATATAGGACCCTAAGGGATTTTTCCCTCCAATATGTTGATGAAACAAGGACGCCATTCTGTTAAAAACTCGGTTTAGAATTACCTGCCAAGTTGGGAGGTGCAGAAATATTAACTTACCACGTTTTCACTATGTTTAGCATACATTTATAGCAGATTAGGTTGTCAGGCATTGTTCACCTTTGGACCATTTCAGAAAGTGGTTGGGACCTGAGTTGCATACAGGGCTCTGTGGTTGTTGAGTACAGGAATCTGTGGTTGGCACTGACCTTACTCATACAGCTCTGGAGCACACACTTCCTCATCTTTGTTGGCAAACAAGGCTGCAAACAAACCTTAGCATGTGTTAGGTGTCCTGAGATGAAAATCTCTGGCAAAGAGGGAAGTCTTCTAGGGCATATTGTGCAATGTCAGCCTTTGTCCAGAAAAAAAAAACATCTGCAAGGACCAGTGCTGCTGAGAAATTTTCTGAGGTCAATTTTCACTCTCTCTTCAAGTGTCTTGCCTATAAATTATGAATTTTCAATCAAAGGACTCTGTCCAGCAGACAAAGATTCTGCCACAGAGTTACTGCTCACAGAAACTGCAATACTTGTATCGGGATGGAAAGGCACTGAATTACACGTCCATGATACTGAAGAAGTAAAACTTGGTCTCAGAATTCTTGCTGCATAAAGAACAGGGACAACCTTATGTGCTTTTTGGCCTGGTATCTGCTTTTAATGTTTATGTGCTCTTCTTATTCTCACAACATCACTACCAGTTTTCCTGCTGGCAGGCCCTCTGGCAGGAAGCCCAGGCCCTCTGATGTGAGTGAGCCTTGGCACTGCTGCTAGTGTCAAGTGGAGTATCAGCTTCTTCTATCCCTTTGTGCTGCTAATGGAGCTTTAAATGAGCATGGCCTTCCTATGTGTTTGTACAGAACTTCGCATTGATTTTTTCAGAGACATACTTGACTTTTTTTTTAAGCACTAACCACGAGCACCTAAATTCACCTGTGCTATTACTATACCCCAGCAATAATATATGGCAGGCACAAATCCACTCTTTTTCTTCTTCTAAGGCTGATAATCATTACAGAGACCTCTGTGAATACTGTGGAGTACTTTGCAGTTGCTGTTAGTTAAGCCTAAGTTATAATATTTTTTTGAAACAAAGTATGTTTAGTATGAACTGAGTTTTGTTGAATATCAAATGCTCAGAATTTATGCAGCAGAGACCTCCCACCTTGTATGTAACAGAAAAGTAGCAATTTTACCTTCTATTAAACAATATAGATATATTCTGCCTTGTATCTGTGTAGGCTGCAGTAAGTGTGCATGTTTTTCCTATGGAAAATTCTTATTGAATTGAAGAAGAAAGAAATCAGAAAGATTCCATAGAAATTAAGTGCAGCTAATAGCTATGAAGGAAGAATTACATCCCTGTTACAGTGTTCTCTGGGTAGTTCTAACCATTTGATGGAAAGCTTGTCATTCTTTATTAAACTCCATAGAAATTTCCCCTAAATGCTGGTTTTTGAGCTGTTGGGACTGGAAGTAGATGCTAAGCATTAGCACATAATTTTACTGGACAATTAAAAGTTATTTTTTAGTCTGCCTTACATAGATGTCATTCTTCTGGGACCAAAAGACAATCCGAGATCTAAATTCCTTTATAGTGATGCACTATAGCAGCACCAGTGTAACAGGGGGAGAAAAGGTGGAATGCATGGGATGTCATCACAGCATTGATGTCTAACTTGGTAGAAAGAAGAGAAATAGGATGCTCATTCTTGTCTTTAACTACAAAACAACAATATAACCCACATTATACTGTACGAATACACTATTTAACCACTGATTATTGTTCAGGGTTTGGCAAAAGAACATATTGTTAGATAGGTAGGTTTTAATAAATACTGCAGTGTAAGAGCTGGAATTGTGTCTGCTTGTGGGCTGCAGGAAACCCTAGTGTACATTCAGGGATTGCACTTCCCTGAATGACACTGAGCCTATGTAATTCTGGTATCATAGCAACATTCATGAATGGTGATCTTTTTTTCTGAGGCTTGTTTATATAAAAAACACTGTCAGTATGACTCCTGCCCTTCTACTCTTCACCACAGTGAAAGGAAGGACTGCAAAGTGGTCCTATCAGCTTCAGCGTGCGTCACAAGGGAGCTCTCTGTGGTGGGAACCACTTTGTGCTCGGTGCCTGTACAGACATTAGCTTTAATCATGAAAAGGCTTGGTTTTGCAATGGCACAGAAAATAAAGAAATAACACTTAAAACAATACTTTCCAAATGTTCTTTCCTAAGAATAAGAAGGAAGTTAAGGAATTATTGTGCCTGAACAATGTAAAGCCATATGCCTAGCCTTTTTCTTTGTGCTCACTAGGTCACACTGTGCGCACTGCTCAGGAGAACTCAGCTGCAGAGAAGGACTAGTGCTACTCCTGTAGCAGCTGAGAGTAAGCAACTTGCTTTGCCTATGCTCTTCTCAGGTTAGAGAATGGAACCTCAGGTCTACACACTCCTCACCAATCTCCACTTCTTCCCTCACAAATGCAATAGGATTAGTGAACAGAGTGAACAGATTTGCTTTCAATAAGGCCTGCCAAGAAAGCAAAGGGTGAAATTGGTGCAGTGAGGCTTTTGCTATCCTCTGCTTTGGCAGGTAAACACAAAGAAGGAGGTGCTGGAATTTGCTTGACAGAAAGACAATGCTGTGTAGAAGAATAACTGTAGCATGAGTCCTCAGTCTTACAACTTTTGGTCAAGCTACAGTTTCCATTTGGCCCTGAAAATTCTGTGCAAGGGGAAATGCTTTCATTAACAGTTTCCCTATGAAATTATAATCTACCCCAGTGTCAACCACTGCACAAAGAGGAGACCAAGCAGGAAAAGACGGGGTAACCATAATTATCTACTTATTTCATTTTGTCTGCTGTCATTGGTATTAGTTTATGCATTTGTTCAAAGTGTAAAATAATCAGTTGTCATGACTTAGGAATAGCACTCCTCAATTCAGCGTCCCCCAAGACTCTCCCAAATGAGACACCACTTATATGCTCACCCTACTTCCCCTTCCCCTTCTCTCTCGGGGGATGGAGTTGAGAATTGGAGGCACAAAAATATGAAAATCTCAGGTTGAGATAGGAACAATTTATGGGAAACAGCAATGAGTGTTGTGGTTTGCTCTTGAGCTTTAATTGTTTAATTCATAATATGTTAGATTTTCCTCTTGTTGGAAATGGTTCATTCCATACCCCCTGTTCAGTTTCCCAAATGGTTCTTTGCAGAGTTGTTTACTCCATATTTTCCTGCCTTTCCTTACGTCAATCTCCATGTCAATCACCTCCACACCTCCCATGTTTCCAGACTCTTCCCTGTCAGTCCTCTAAACCCTGCCCCTGCAGCTTGCCAGTTATTGTTTGCTACACCCCTTTAGCCAGAAGGTTCCCTGTCAGTTATGTTGTTTCCCTTCACCCATTTGCAGATTATGTGTTCACTCCTCCCTCCTTCTTCCCCATTGACTTTGTGTTAATGTGAACCCACCCCCTGCTCCTCCTTGCTGGCCCATGGTTGGTTTGTAGGCAGTCTCCTCCCCTGAGACTGCCCTTCTTTATAAACTGTTGTAAAGCCTTTGCCAGCGCTGTTTTGTGTGTGTTCCCTTTGGGTTTGTTTCACTGTAACATCTTGGCACTTCTCTCTTGGGCAAAGAATAAACATCTTGGAACTTTGCCACCAGAGAGTCCCTCTCTCTCTTTTTGCCACTCAGCTACCACGATGAACCCCTCTGGGTGCCCACCTTCGGCCAGGCCAAGTGGAAGGAGAGGTTCCAGCCGAAAGGCTGAACCGCTACGCTCAGCCCCAGCTCAGGAGCTCAAGGCCGGGAGCGGCCGCGCGGTGACATCACTTGAGGGAAAAGAGCCAAGCAGCTAGCCGGTCACACGGCTCGCCCTTCCTCCTGGGATCCAGGCACAGTCACAAATGACATAATAAAATGAACAGTTACAGCAACAATATTAATAACAAAAGTGTACAAAGAGAGCATTATATATGTGGAAATTGCTCACCAAAGCCAGGAACATGGACAACAACAGTGGAAGGACCCTTGCCACAACCACGGCCGTGCTTGCTGTCCTGACTGGGAAGTGCCACCATTTCTCAGAAGAGTGAGATTGCCTTTCTCTCTGCCCCGGCAATGTATAAGATGGTATTTAATAACATGGTCTGGGTCATGTCTGCTGTCACTGATCTGGACAGGAACCAGGACACAACTTCTTAAAGGCACTACACTTAGATGGTATTGGCTGAAAAGGAAGAACACACATTAAAATCTTCAAGCTATGTAGAGGGCAACAAAAACATACTGACTTTGTGCAGTAAAACAGAAGGAATATTACATTAAATTACACATTTTCGTAAAATGGAAGAGACTTTTAAATTTAAATTACTGATTCTGGCATATGGCAACATAGATACTACTGCAAAGACAAAGCTAGTGCTAACTTAAGAGCTCAACCTTGCCAGACAAAGAGTGCTGTAGACACAAAAAAGCCTCAGGGCTCTTCATCCTCCAAATGAAAATTGGTTTTGCTGGGAACATGAGCATTTTTGATCCTAATTCAAAATGTGGCCTTTTACAATAAACTGATACTACAGACAGTAGAACTAAACTACAAGGGGTCAGATATTATCAGTTAAGACGAAGATGAGGCATATAATATCATTCTAGGTGAAAAAAATAATACTTCAGATCATAACTAAAGAACCTGGAAAGAAATGTAAATTCTTCTCTACAACAAGGAGTCTTCATGCACTCTTGTGCAGAGTTAGGTGGTGGCGCCGCATGTGCATGCAGTAACCTCCAGAATTTCAGGAGGTTTGGGCTACAGGTAGTTAGTTGGGCTACTGGCATTCTACAGTGGTCAAGTCACATCCACACTTCACACTTTCATTTGTGTTGTTAACAGAGAAGTAAAAGATGTGAGTGATGCTATGCTAGTGCCTGAACCAAGTATTTTGCTTTCAGGGAAATACTAGCATATTTTACTGCTGAGCAGTCCAGGTCAAAGCTCTAAATTTTTAGCAGTTCTTTCTCCCTTACCCGAGTGTGAAACTGGTAAAATAAACATTTTTTCCCACATGATTTATCTACATGGAGGTGTCTATTATATCTGCTGCATCAGTTACGTTTATTGTAGAGAGTTCTGGCAGGTAAGCCACAGTTCCTTACAGTCTGAACTATCTATATTGTTTCTCAACAATGTAGGGGCATCCTGATGAAATGGTAGAGATTATAGAAGTGTTCCAGGGAGGAACATGCGCTCTTGCTGACTCCCCTGGGATTTCTTCTTTCTGAAATTACTGGTTAACTATCTAGAAGAACCTAACACTGTGTAACCCTCCTTTAGTTTGAAATGTATTCATTTATTTCTACAGCAAATTTGTTCTTATATCTATTTCACCCAGTTTACTCTCCTTGTATCTCTTCATCTGGCTTGGCTTCCTATCCTGTTCTTTGATTGCTGTTTTTGGTTGCTAGAGCCTCTTTCTGCCTTGAACACTTCCCAGCACCTGGGCTCTGTCTCAGGCAGCTGAGACTCAGTGCTCTGCTTGATCCCACAGACCTGGGCCAGAGCTGCACCCTAGTACAACCCTGTGCTTCCTTCCTATGGCCTTAGACCATCTGAACTGCTCTTGGTCTTTCAAATCTGGGGCCAGGGAACTTTGAGCCTTGGCCTGTGATCCTCTTCCTCTTTTCAGTGATTCTAGAAATTAGAAAGAACACTGTCAGCATCTGTCTGAATTTTCTGTGAGAATCCTAGTAAAAAGGATGTTGACACCTTTCCTATTTTAATTCTACTTTGCAGTCATTATTTCTCAAAGACAATGATAAATTCCTGGTCTCTGATTTCCTCTGTTAACAGGGCTCATTAGCGTGACCTTGCAATGCTTGGCAGCACCGGACACCAGACCTTGTTTCTTCCTGACATTTACCAGTCAGAGGTGGTAATCTGTTTACATCTCATGAAAACCTATTTGCCTTATATGATGCTGTTGTCTTTGATAACAAAATGAGGGAACACTGTAGCACCTGGCTCTTTATGACTCTAAAGGGAAATGTAAGAGCAATGCCACTGACAGATAAATGGAAAAGAGACAAACAGGTGCTTGTAATGGTGATGGGATGATGGAAAACAGTGTTGCCTCTTGAATAAAATAGATAGTATCCAGGAAGTTGGTAACGAAAGCAAATCCATCAAATGAAGCAGATTTCCATAGTGGTTATATATGTTTTGAGAGCAAAAGATCTTTTGGGGAATCTTTTGCCTCAGATATAGTTGTAAAGGACACTAAGAGCAACCTCAGTTAAGCATTTGCAGATTAGTCAAAACATTGGACCATCAGGGCTTTCATGTAATTGTTCATGTAACAATGAAGTTGGTACTTCCAACAGAAGAGAAAAGATCAATGGCTAACACCATGATCTTGACGTAAGAGGTTACTTCTGCTGTTTCTACCACATGTTCCCAGTTTGCAGACCATAAGAGAGAGAAGGCCTTTCCACACAGTTTCTGGATAAAAGAACAAGGTAACAGAAATCTTACCCATGTTGTCAGGATTTACCTCTCGACTACTTTAGCCATTGAGATCCTCAGCAAAGACTCCTATACTAGTCTTAAAAGGCCCCAGTGGACCTTCTGTATGGAAAGGAGGACAGTAATGTCCATTTCCAGTTTTTTCCTATTCTTCATTGTTGTGAGTGGCTGCTAGTGGATAGAGTAGCTAATGCCTGTAAAAACAGAAATACTCTTATTTCAGCACTTAGGAAAAGAGCTGAAAAGCTTTGCCTCATCAAAATAGGTGTCTTTCATTCATTAGGTAGGAGGAAGGAGTGGAAAAGACGGAGCTGGAAGGGTCTTCCTTGTCCAGAATGAGACTATGCTTGTTGTCTGTTTCCATATCTGAGAGCTTATGAGGCTTGACTGTTAGAGAAAGTTTGCTGATAACAGACCCCTGACACCTGTTTGCAGCTGTGTGAATCAACAGAATCATCACACAGATGACTCAGGGCAACCACCAAAAAAGTGCAGCTGAAATGCCATGAAAAAATTTACTCAATTACCTTGCTAACTGGAGGATCCTGAAACAAGGCTGGGCAGCAGAGACACGAGTGAGGGCGCAGGCACCGTCAGGCTCAGTCCAGTCCTCGTGGGCAGTGGGGCTGCTGCTGTGCCCATTTATCCAGGGCCTGAGCACGCGTAGTTTAGCACCATGCTGTGATCTCCCTGTGCTTTTTATGGACTCTGCTTTGATCTTTCTCCCAACAGGGAGCTGGAACATGTCTGGGATAGGGCCTACAAGTCTCTGTAAACACTTAATGTTATCTCTACACAGAAATTCTACTTCTCCAAACAGACAGACGATAAACACCAGTAGGTTTAACATGCGGTTTCTCACACTGATATTCGCCAGGCCTTGGCATTCCCAATTGCAAGGTCACTTGAGCAAATCCACCATCTTCCTTGCCATTCTTCACCTTTTAACCCTTCCCTTCCAATAGGAGAGCTTTAGGAAGACAGCACCTCTCCTTGTAGTTAGGCTTGAATCTCTTCATCATTTGTTTCTGGGTACTTAGAAATTACAGGGAGCGACCACCATGGGTAGCTCAGTTATACAGTATAGATCCTTTAGTCCAACACACAACTTCGTCTCCCTTCAGTCTGCTGCTTTCTCCCTTCAGCTAAACTACAATTTCTACATTGCATTTTCGTCTACTTTCTGTGCAGTTCAGATTGTGAGATGGAGTTCATTTCCAAATGAGGTAGGTTGTGCTAGGTTCTGTAATTCTCTCCCAACAGGAGAAAATATTGCTCACTGAGGAAGCTGCTAAAGTTGCCTTTGATTAGTACTTTTGCCTTTTAGTGATGTCACCCTGCTCTTTCCTCCTGTAAAAGCTAATGTTAGTTGTTGTTTTGGGACAACAATACTTTACAACTGCAAAGTTATTCACTAGCAGTGAACTCAGTATCTTTCTATTTACAGAAAAATTTCTACACTCTGCTGTCTTGTGATAGATCTGAACTTAACAGAATCACAGAGGATGGCATGCCCTTCTGCACTGGAAAAAGATTAAGAAAAAACTGTGTGATACAGGAAGCAGAAAAGTGGTAAAGAGCAATGGAATACTCTTCCATGGAGATGCTTTGAAACATACATTTGTTTCTGAAGAGGTGAAAAGGAAGCCAAAGTAGTAAAAAACAATGGGCCATTCATTAGCCTCTCACTATCCAAACTCAAGAAATCCTATATCCCAGATTAGTAGCACATCTCTTAATACACAGAAAAACATCATCAGGCTGGAGAAGGCAAATCCATCTAAGAAAGGTAAGGCCTTGAAAGAAATGCTGTCATGGTCAATAATTAAGTTGTATGACTGTGTAAACACAGATAACTCTGTATGCCAAAAAAGTTTTGCTTCCTGCTGGGGAAATTATCAGTGATCAGAAAGTGCCTCCACCTCTGTTACGCCTAGTGTAAGATTATTTAAATGTGTGTAATGGAAAAGACTAAGAACCAGAAAACAATCAGCTGTCCAGACTGTAGTGACAGTGGGATCTATCACCTTAATGTAGAGGTTTGTTAACCTTCTGCATGTCCCAGAATCACAGAATGCGCAAGGTTGGGGGGGACCACAATGGGCCATCTGGTCCAGCCTCCCTGCTCAAGCAGGTTCATTCCAGAGCACATGGCACAGGATTGTGTCTGGCCAGTTCTTGAATGTCTCCAGTGAGGTAGATTCCACATCCTCACTGGACAATCTGTTCCAGAGCTTGTTTACCTGCACAGCAAAGAAATTCTTCCTCATGTCCAACTGGAACTTCCTCTGCACCAGTTTGTGCCCATTGCCTCTTGTGCAGTTGCTCGACACCACCAAGCAGAGCCTGGATCCATGCCCTTGAACCACCCCTTCAGACACTGATAGATATTAATGAGGTCCCCTCTCAGTCATCTCTTCTTGAGCTGGAACAGGTTCAGCTCCCTCAGCCTTTCCTTAGAATAGAGATGCTCCAGTCCCATAATTATCTTTGTGTTCTTCTGCCGGACTCTCTCCAGCACCTTCACGTCTCTCCATATAGTAGAATCATGAATGGTTTTGGTTGAAAGGGACCTTACCTCATGTCCAACTGGAACTTCCTCTGCACCAGTTTGTGCCCATTGCCTCTTGTGCAGTTGCTCGACACCACCAAGCAGAGCCTGGATCCATGCCCTTGAACCACCCCTTCAGACACTGATAGATATTAATGAGGTCCCCTCTCAGTCATCTCTTCTTGAGCTGGAACAGGTTCAGCTCCCTCAGCCTTTCCTTAGAATAGAGATGCTCCAGTCCCATAATTATCTTTGTGTTCTTCTGCCGGACTCTCTCCAGCACCTTCACGTCTCTCCATATAGTAGAATCATGAATGGTTTTGGTTGAAAGGGACCTTAAAGATCATATATTTTCAACCCCTGACATTGGCAGGGACACCTCCCACTAGACCAGGTTGCTCAAAGCTGCATCCAACCTGGCCTTCAGCACTTCCAGGGGTTTTAGTATTGCTAGATGCTACTGTGTTTCAAGAATGAGTTATTGATATGTTTTTTCCAGGTTAAATGCACTTAAGTGAGAATGCAGTCTGAAGACCTGATAGCAGGGAAAGGAGACATCTGCAACAAATTTGTTTGTGCATGGAACTGGCATCCAGGCTAACAAAGGTTTGTCAGTTCTGGCTTGTGGCACTTCACCTCCATCCTGCCAAGGGACTATCATGAGTTGGTCTGACACCCAAGAAACTATACTCCTGATATGGCTTGATGAGATTGTGCAATATCTTTATATTGGTGGTTGCTTCTCCAGAAACCCTCATCCTCCTCCCATTTGTTGCTTTTGAGGCAATCCTAGCATTACAGTATCAGTTGTTTACACAGTCCAGGACAACAGCTGGTAAAAGAAAATATTTATCACATTCTGTCTTCACCATCACCTATTAACACTAGATGGAATCCTGCAGTTGTTTTTCATTTAAAAAAAAAAAAAAAAAAAAAAAAAAAATTGTATCAATGGGAAAGGCACAACCTGGCTTTGAAACTTGCTCATGCTGACATTTTTTGAATCTAAGCATCTCTTACTCTCCTTCATCACTGTGTATCATCCCGGTGGAGAATTCTTGCAAGGAGACGATTTTATAAAACAATGAAACCCATTTCTAGCACCACTTCTAGGTGGACCCATTTAGTCCACCTAAGTGGGTAAGAAATAAGGAGAAGAGCCATGTTAATGAGCTCATCTGGTTCTCCACTGACAAATGTGAGATTGTGAGAGAGAAAGTTTTGGTGGTAGGCAAATGTCTAAAAATTGCTTATTCTTACTTCCCTCTAAACTTTCCATTGAATATAATTTATCCCTTACCAAATAACATTTACTTCTCTTTAGAACTATTCTGCTCTTATGGGTTCCAGATTCCCATTCCGATGCATTTCAGGTGCCTAACTCTAATAGCTGGAAATGGGAGTCTGAAGAGATCTGAGTACTGGGCCACAAAGTTACATGTATATTCCTAAATTTAGATTTTTCCAAAACATGAAACCAAAAACCAGAAAAACTGTAGAATGCAGAATCTAGCAGCTCTTTCCTTTTTTTCTTTTTCTTATATATATATATATATTTTAAAGTAGCTACAGTCACTTACGAAGCAGTGCACATGTGCTTTCATGCAGATGTAGCTTTTGGATGGACATGTTCTGATTCTGCAGTTTGCCCAGGATATAAGGAATCAAGGTAAAACATTGGTGCTCTCAGGCAAATTGTTCACAAGTTTGTTTTAGTGTCTAGATGCAGAAAGGTCACATGACTTCATGTCTGCAGGAGTTAAATATTATGAGGCAGAAATTGAAAGGAAATTCTCTATAATTTTTGTAATTCAAAACAGTTTGCAGTATTTTCTCCCAGCACAGAATGTTCAGGTTTGGATGTTAACTAAAGGACTAAAAAATACAAGCTCTGTGAAACTGGTCATTAACTGGTGAAGACGACTAAATGTTTACAATGGAAGGCAAAAAACATGTGCTTACTTTCTACATCATTCCCTCTGCACCTTCATGCTCCTTGACCACTTATTTCCCATCCCCAGGGCATTTCACTACAGCTGCACCCTGCCCTTTACAAACTGCCCTTCTTAACTAGCATTTGGTGCCTTTAATACAAGTTCCAAGTCATGCTGGTTTGCAACAGCTCTGTGATGTATGCAGAAGAGTAAAAATAGGATCAGAGCCACATGTTTGTGTTTGCTTGTAGCCTAGGGAGAGATTCAAACTCAGGCTTGCAGAAGGAACAGGCATTATCTTCTTTATTTTTACAATTCACAGTATGTTTCAAAAATTGTTATGGCTTAAAGCCCACAGCTTAAAGCCTGTTGTTGAATTTGTGCTTCTTTTGATAAGAAAAAACCCACCCCACTGTGCTTGTATGGGTTTGAAAGAACATAAAACACAGTACCAAATGCAGTTCTTCTTTGCAGGCAGGCAAAAATGCACTGCTCACTTACTGTTTTCTGAGATCTTTCAACAAATTGAGGCATGCCCTTTATGAAAAACTGTTCCCTGTTTGTAAAAGAACTCTGCATGAGTTCTTGTTTAGTAGCTTAGGACACAAAGCAGGGTGAAACAAGACCTGCATTTTGCAAATTGTTATGCATTTGATCATCTATAGTTAATGCTGGCCATAAGAGCAGAACTGCTAGGTCAGTGAATTCTCCAGTGAAAAGTCTGTCCTGTGTGTTTCCTCACAAAAAAGCAGTCCTAAGTGTCTCAGGAGGGAAGGGACAGGAGTTTATACCTCAAATAGCAAGGCTGCTGCCCTGCCCTCCAGTCAGCTGTGTGGTAGGGAGGCATTTGCTATTCAAACATGCCCAAGAAGTAAAGAACAGCAGTGTAGCTAATGCTCCTCTTCCTCATAGGTCCTGCCAGTGTCAAGATAGAAAATCTTTCATAAGTCCAAATATGACAGTGGTTTACAATCTGAGCAGTGTCAGAAAGCTTCACGACTTTCAGCAAGCGATCTCTGCTGTGCAAGGTAGCTATGGATCCCACCGTAGATGTAATCTGCAGATCAAAGTGAAGCTGGTAGCATTTTTAACTATAGAATATGGGTATTTTTTGATCTGTAAGTCCATATAGTGCAGCTGCTCTGAGGAAAAACCGTCTTCTTCAATTAAAATGATGGTGAATTTCCTATATTATTGTTTTTTTCAGTGTAGTGATAGTACACTGGGTTTCATTTAGAGTAATTTCTGTTTCCTTATTATCACAGACCTTCCGTTTTAAAGTAGACAAGATACTGTATTTTCATCCTCCTGGAAACAGTATCCTGTACCATCATCAAAGGGATGACCAGCTTTTTTTAAGATACACAATTAATGCACACATTTTTCTTACTCCCACAGTAGTTCAAGAGGCAAGTTTTCTCTTTATGCAAGCTCAAGGTGAGAAGTACATCAGCAACTATGCAGCGGTTCAGCATGAATGGTGACAAATGTAACATTATTGCACAAGACAGGACCAGCACTCCTGCCTTTGCAATCTTTCTCTTCCAAGAATGCTTGCTGTATTTGTCACTGTCCCATGTCTTGCTTCCTCAGCCATTATCCTGCAGCCTGCAGAGTTATCGGACAGGATATTGAGTAATGCATTCTTTTACTAGCCTTCCTGGTCTTTAAGAGAGAAGACGGTGACCACAGTAAACACCATACTGGGAGCAAGTGTTCATGGCAATAAGAATGTAGAGAAACACTTATTTTCCCTATCTCATCTTAAAATGGACTATCTGTTTTGTCATGCAAGATGCTGGAAAATTTTATTTTACACCCAGGATGCTGAGTAAAAAAAGACTGGAAAACTGTAAGTAAGTGTGATTACAAAAACAAAGTTGCCTTGCAATGTTGCCTACTCAATCTCACATGCTAATATCAGAAGAGAAGAATATCCCTTGTTTCCTCACATGCTTTATAATTAGTCATGAAAGAGATACTGAAGTTCTATCTATTCCTAGAGATGCATCAGGATTAGGGACTGTTCCAATATTTCAGGCATTGGCTACAAAGAAAACGGATACTTCCTTCTTACAAGGAGCCACACAGAACAGGCAAGGCACAATACGTACAAGTTACTCCTGGGGAGGTTTTACCACATGACACAAGTGGAAAAATTTTTATCATGAGAACAGTCAGCCATTGACATAATTGCCCCAGGGAAGTGTTGGATTTCCCAACACTGAACAGTTTTCAGTGGGGCAAGTTGCTGGGCTATCTTGTCTAGACTGTGCATTTGCCAAAAATTGGACCTTGAGGTCCCTTCCAGACCTGGTATTCTATGATTCCATGATCTAAACAGGAAAATTCCATCATCCTATGCAACTGAATGCTCCTCATAAAATTCTTGGCTTTTCACTTGCATCCAAAGAAACATTTACTCACGGCTTGCTAACGAACATTTTCATTGAAGTATACCATTAAATAAAAGGTGCTGTGCTAGAAATTAATTCTGTTATGTAGTGCCCAGTCTCCAGAGTAGCCACGAAGCAGTCCCACATGAATCAAAGTCTGGGACACTGGCTCTAAAAACTGGCCTGATTGCTTATTGTGTCTTTGCATGTGCAAGGTTGTATTCTGAAGTCAGTCCATGGTAACATGAGGGAAGAGAAGTATATTCACTTTACTAATATTGACAGAGACTGTTGACTCCAGAAAGAAACCCCCAACAAAATAACTAACAATACTTTTTTAAAAACATAAAATAATTAAACATGTTTGCAACGCCTTAGACCCTCGAGCCTTTTTTTCTTGAAGGCCAGAAAGCCAAAATTACACAGACACAATGCTAGAATACAACTCAGTTAAAAAAAAAAAAAAAAAAAAAAAAAAAAAAAAAAAAAAAAAAAATTATAGCTTCAAAATGAGGGG
>NW_024526933.1:2443779-2476247 GCF_017590135.1 Pyrgilauda ruficollis
ACAACAAAAAAAAAAAAAAAAAAAAAAAAAAAAAAAAAAAAAAAAAAAAAGTTTGTGCATGTATCAGGGAGTGGGGGAGTGTCACAGAGAAGCCACAACCTGCTTCCACCTCCCCATGGGAAGCCATGGGAAGGGCAATGCAGCGATCTGAACAGACTGTATATGGATGTCCAGCTTCCAATGAGACACACTGGAAACACTGGCAGACAAAACAGCTTTTGCAATATACTTCTCAAGCTGGTTAAAAGTTCTTGGCTAGGTGGGTGCTCTCACATGGATCACCACTAGCACACTAGGTTCTATCCTCATCCACCCAGCTCACAAAGCAGAGGTTAAGTAAAGAAACTTAAGTAAAATTAACCTTGGTAATTAAAGCCTGATTCTTTTCATCCTGGAAGACTAGATGAGGAATGTTCTTGTTTTTTAATCCTGTTGTTAATTTACAGACTGTTGTACACTGGCATGGGTAACTGCAAACTGCTGTTGGAGACATTTAGTTTTGCAAATCACAGAAGATGCACAAAAAACAACGACAGAAGGTGAATCACATTGTTAGCCTTCATGCGGAACTTCTGAGGATAGTAGGATTTTTGCCCTAATGATATCAATGCCAGCAGCAGGCTTATGGAAATCTGTCATTTCACAAGATGGGTGATACAGACCAGAGTTACCATACAGACCAAAGAGGCTTCTGGTAGGCACCATCCCAAGAGTTGTAGCAGCTCTCTGACCATCCTAACACAGTATGCCTTGAGGTGAGAAAGCCTTGTAAACCTTTGCCATGAGACTTAGAAACCATGGCAACAGTAACTATGACTGTGCCTTATCAACATTCAACTTTGTATTCCGGCCCAGTTTTAAGTTTTCCAAGTCTAGAGTGACCAACTGGCATGGTCACACATTTGCTCATCTCTTGGCTAGGTATTTTGGCTTCATTGCTTAAAAAAAGTATTTATGGAGTTACAGGTTCCTCTTTTACCTGGATTTTTCTCCCTAATATTCTACAAGGAATTTTCTTCTACACATAATTGCAACCACAACTTACCATTCATATTGTAATTCATTATTTACTAGACCTATGCAAGGACTAAGATGTTCACTGGGTGAGTGACTTCTTCCTTAAAGATCCTCCAATTTCATATATACCTCTGCATTTTATTAATTGCTAAAAAACACAGGCAAAACATTCCCCCCCCCCTCCTGTGTGTGTTTCGCCTTCAGGAGATATTATCATAAAAACGGAATTATTTGTACATATCAATAAAAAATGCTACCAGGGCAGATCTGCTATGGAAAAACCCTGCTGGACAGAAAGCAATTCAGAAGACTAAGGTTATGTAAGTTCAAGAAAGGTCTAAAGTTATAGAGAGATGAAAGCTATACAAATAATTTGCTTTCATTACAAGTGCTTGTGCTCTACATGGTACAAGTTGCTCTTTCTGCTGAAAATGTAGCTTGAGTATGAAGGCATATCCATAGAGATTAAAGGATACTGCATTGCTTTCTGCTTGTACTGTCCCTGTTCTATTTCTGCATTTCATAAACAACTTTCCCATAAAATAGCTGTGATTCTACAGAGCATCATGCTGCAGGGTTCATCATCTCTCCTCTGGATTTGCATTACAACAATAGGAAGAAGGTTAGACAAAACCTCATGGAAGAAGAATCCTTCCAAGAGCTACCTCCTTGCTGACAAGCAAACCTTGATGCCAAGCCATGCAATTAGCACAGGTACTTGTGTAAAGCAACAAACACTACCTATCAGCCCCAGCTACATATGCAGCATGTTCCCAAACTAAGACTTTACCCTCAGACCCCACAGCATTAATGCACAGTCTTTTGCCTTGCTCTAAACAAGTACTCTAATATAGTGTATGTTCCTCTTTCTCAATTTTCTGTATTTCCACTTCAATGTCCTGTAATTCTGAAGCTAGACCCATCACACATTCTGACCTCACTTCAGAGCCTTGCCTTTTTTAATTGAGAAGGTTCCTTGTACCTCACACAAATGCAATCGAATTTCTTGAAAGCTGCAGATAGATAAAAATATTGGTGGCCTTGACCAGAGTCATCCTGGTACTTGCAGGGTCACATAATCTTTCCTGTGCTGTGGATAATGCAAATGCAGTAGATCAAGAGGGCAGCTTGGCTACCTGGGGCAACACAGAACTGCAACACATTGCCTTGCAGCCATGAAAAGTCTACCAGGAGCTGTGTCACATGCCCTCCACTAAAAAGTGCTGCCAGAGCTGTTATGCAGCTTTTCCTCTCCAGGCACGTGTTGAATCTAGTAAGACAGGATCCATGTATCAGAAGAACCTAAGTTAAAAAGAGAAAGCTGTGGAGAATCTAGTAAAAGAGCAATATTGCAAACATTCACCAGCTTGAGTTAGACAAGCCCAAGCAGAGGTGGAAAACAAATCAGCAACAGAATAACGTTAAGAATGCCTTGTTTTAACTGCATGCATAGTTTATTTAATGTGATACAAGGCTGCTATTACCTTCTATATCAACACTATTCTAAATCTTGGATTCTCTTTCTCAGAGTTTTATTGGGCCTATTTAGCATAATCCTTGCAATGGGACTCTGGAACAGATCCCAAAAGCATTGAAAAATGCTTTGAATTTCTTTTCTGAAACCAATTTTTATATGACTGCTTCATGTCTCTTTTAAATATAATGGAATATACCAGACGCTATGGTACGTTACTAAAATTTATATTGCCAGAAGTTTCTAGTGTGTTGGTCAGAGTAACATACAAAAGCTTCTATTTATACTTTGAAGCCATTCTTTCATCAGTATCTTAATCACCTCCTACTTTTACTCAGGGAATTTATTTTGAGGAGTATGTAGGAGAACAGCAATCTTATCTGAAGGCAAAATATGAAAGAAACCCGCAGGTTTCTGACAGCTTGGTCAGAAATGAAAGGGAAGCATGGAGAACAATGCCAATGAAGGAAGGCCACTGCTAAAAAAGCCATTTCTGTTATGTCATGGGTGAAGACTTATTTCCCACAGAAATGTGTTCTTTCTTGGCTTTCATCACAGTCTCTTAGTTAATGTTTGAGCAGAAATCAACTCCTGTTCATTCTTCAATGATACAGGTACAGACAATCTCCCCTCTCCACACCAACACCGACAAAAGTATCTTGCTCTGATCGGGTGGTCCGTCCTGTAGAGGACAGGCTTTAAAACAGCCACACCACAGGTAACAGTACTGGACCCTGGACAATGGGATGCCAGGATAGATAACTCCCAGTAAGGTTATGGTGACAAGTGAGTGAGAAGAAAAGAATGATGGGAACAGTTATGTAAATTAAGCTATTCCTTATAAGGTTATGTTCTGAACCCTGTCCTCTGATAGGTTCTATATAAGGTATTGTTTCTGTTTCTCTTTGTTCATTGGTTTCCTGCCCTGAATGTCTATAGAAGGCTATGTTTGCTTTATTTTGTTGTCTTCTGGAGTAGCTCTACGTAGTGTACGGTTTATGTTTTGTTCACATCCTTTTATTTTCCTTTATTAAACTGTGATTTTTGGGCACTTCAGGACAGTTTCTGTCCCTGTTTATTTATTGCCACTCTTCCGGCTGACCTGGTCCTGGGGTTTCGCGTGATGCGACAAGTGGTGCCCAAAGAGGGACCCTCATATTGAGGGACCTGTCAGGACTGGATCGGCAGGGAAGCCGACTGGTAGGCCATCCCTTTCTATTTATTTATTACCACTCTCCTGGCCGATCTGGTCCCGGGGTTGCGCGTGATGCAACACACTGGGTGTTGTTGGTCTGTTGCTCTGAGAGCATCTGTTTGGGCAGTAATACACATGAAAATCAAGAAAGGACAGTCAGATAGTAATAGATCCTGGACAAAAAAAAAAAAAAAAAAAAACCAAAAAAAAAAAACATTAAAGCTAGGGCCCTGGGTAAAAATACTGCCAGACAGTCCTTGCAGCACAACACCAGAAATAAACCCTAAGAAAACATGGTAAGTAATAAATTCATGAGGGTTTCTTTGTTTTGCTAATTCAGAAAGCTTTGAAAGGTCAGTACAATGCTGTCACACATTCCTAAGCTTCTAGATGATTTTATTGGGTTTCATTATAATTAGTGGCTGTAGTTTTTCAAGATCTTTCTAAAGCCTTAGATACTCTCCCTCACAGCATCTTCTGGACAAGTTATCTGGATGTGAGATGATTAGGTTCACAGTGTGCTTGATGAAAAACTGGCTGAATATCAGAACATCAGGGGTTTTGGTGTGTGGGGCTACATCTGCCTGGTAAGCAATCACCAGTGGTGTTCCTTAGGAATTCACTGTGGGACCAGTTCTGGTCAACCAGTTTATACATGATCTGTATGCAGGACTTGAACTGCACCATTAGCAGGTGTGCTGATGATACCAAACTGAGTGGTGCTGCTGAGGGAGTCCTGGTGTATTCCTGGCATCCAACAACATGGAATAGGAGCGACTCAAAGCTGCATCAGGGGAGGTTCACACTGGATATCAGGAAACACTTATTTACCAAGAAGGTGGTCAAACACTTGGACACGCTTCCGTGGGAGGTGACTGATAGAGTCATGAGAGTTTATAAGGCATTTGCAGAAGGCTCTTCATAACTTGCTTTTATACAGCCCTGAATTGGTCAGTAATGGGACTAGATGATTGTATTATGCCCATTCCAACTTGAAATATTCTATTCTATTCTATTCTATTCTATTCTCAGTATTTTAGTCTTGCAGATTTAGGGAATATTTCTAAGGATCTGAAAAGGTGAGGGAAATACGTCCACTGTAGGAGGGCTGGAGTTTAGTACACAGGACCCCACAGACCCATCTGAAATCTTCTCCGTATTCACAAGATTATGATTTAATATATAAACATTGTGCAAAATTGCCTTGAGTTTTTTTTTAACAGGAAAATATATCCATTCTTGCTCTTTAAAGCCAAGCAGCCTTGGGAAATGTTCTGAAAAGCTCTCATTGCCATTTTTGTGACATCCAGTCTGACTATAAAGGTTAGAAATTGAAAGATTAGTAGTTGTTGCTGCTTTTTTTCACTTAGTCTTTTAGTTTACACTTCAAAAAAAGTAAAAGAAAATTAAATGAACACTATATAATATCAAACATCCTATGCTGCAACCACTCTATATATTATATCCACATACAGAGTGGGACCTGAATGAAAAAGCTGCCCCAACAAGGCTGGGGCAGATGTGTCTGTATATTGGCATGAGCTGTCTGCCACCAGACAACCTCCTTTCCAAAGCAATATTTTCGCATGCCTTGGAATATCTGCAGGACATTAACTGTTCGAAAGGGGCACCACAGATGAAAATAAACTACTCCAGAGCATAAAAAAGCTCAGATATAAGAATTTAAGGCAAGCCATGCCTGTTGTCCTTAATGCCAGAGACTCGTCCCTGGCCAATTTTATGTACTACTGTAGACATAAACTAGGCTTGGTTTGACAAAGTAAACCCAGCTGTTGAAACAGCTACCAATATGGTGGACTGCTCTTTCCAGGGTTGTCCCATTTAATCTTAATGCCCAGATCCAAGCAACAACTTTCCACAAGTCCTTCAACGGGATCTCAGCTGTAGAATTTAGTTGCAGAATGTTAGCGACAAAAGGTAACAGCTGAATCTGTTCTCTAGTGTCACACAGCAGTTTGCTTTTAATATTCCAGACTGGCTAGCCAACAGACTTGGGGAAAGTTACTGCAAGTTTCCTGAAACATAATATAAAGGCAGTTCTGTTTATCCTCTGCATTTCACAGAGTACAGGAAAGGTTAAATGAAGAGCTTTATGTGCTGATTATTAAGGATTACAATTGAAGGTGAAGAGCATTTTAGAATTCTTAGAGATGCTATTGTCCCACTTTTGGAAAGAGAGCTCTTTTTTTCAATTTGCAAAATACAGGTTAAAATGCGTGTCAGCTTAGAAAGATGACAAAATACACACAAGAATGCGATAGGAATTATGGGGCAGTCATATCTTGGCTTTTATAATCTAGAATTAAAGCAAATAATGGGCAGTCTTCCACAGTCATTTGGTGCACTAAATACAAAATTTCTTAAGCTTTCAATATATAATCTGTAGAATTCTTGTATGAGCATCTCCAGTCTTGATAAACTAGATATATCAACAATTGGACATACGACAAACTGGAGACCAAAGGACTCAGCTAGTAATTAAAATGTTCTGCTCAGATTCTACACATTCTGGAGTAACAAATGATACAAGTAATTATTTGTCTCTGAAAATTGCAACATTTATGAAGTGTAGTGTGCTATTATGGTCCAGAGCTTGGTTTTGTTAATTTTTTTATTGAAGGCTTTTTAAATGACCAAAAGACAGTAAGATAATGAAAACTGAAATGACTTGACAACGTATCTTTGCCATTGGCAATAGCAGCGGATGACACACAAATAATTTTTAAGTCACAGAATACTAGACGGGCACATTTCTATTATGTCAGTCTTTCAGTGTGATTGCACTCTAGCACTCCTAAATAAACACGTATTTTGAGATAGTATTGTTTTCTGGCTTCAGGTTGCAATCTTTCTTTATGTGCTTCATTGTAAGATATGCTGATTGTATTAAGAGTCTGAAAGCCAGTGGCATAAAATGCTTTAGCTGAACTGCAGATCAGGCTGTGGAGGTTTTTAACCAATAAATTGTGCCTCCCTTCTCATAGAATTTGAGGAACCTTACATAAAGTGAAACATCAAAGGTAAAAGCCTTGCTTCATTAATTGTACTTCTTTAAAGTGAAAAGCATGGGAATTTTGGTTAAGTAGGATCCAGGTAACTGCATTAGTTAGCTCTGTTCAGCTGTAGCTGCACAAATTGGGAATTCTTGGTTTCAAAATAGAAACATTACTGCTTTTCTACAACTGCATCCTTCCCCTTGATATGCATGCCTTAGTGCAGCTGATTTGTCAGTGAGTGAGAATGAGACTTCTGCCCAGGCAAAAATATCAATATATGTTTCTTAAACTATCTCCTTTTCTCATCATTAGTATGCGTTGTTCCGTTCAGGATCTTCCACAGTAATTCTGTCATTCTCAAAGCTGTCCTTGTATCTCTAACTGTGGGCAACTGACAAGGTCATATAATCCAGTCTTCCTTAAAAAATTAATGTAATAAATATGATACGATATAGTCGGTGACATTCTATCTACAGATTTTTTCTTATTATCCTTAGAGTTTTAATAAACTTTATTCTTTTGCTGGGTCCTACCTGATATATAATTCTTGTTTATCTCAAACGAGAAAAATCTGTTTCCATATTTCATAATGATTCCTAAGAAGAACTTCAGAGAAATTAGAAATTCCTATTACAGTTCAACCTAAATACATAGCACAGACACTTGCATGGCACAGCTGGGTTTCAAGAACACTTGTGTATTTTACTCACAAAGATCTCTATAAGTGGATTTCTCAGTGAATGGATTACTGGAAATAGACATGTTCCTACACTGGAAATTAAAAAACCAGTATCCCTGTTGTTTGGAAACAACCTTTAGAAACAAATCTTGGGTAAGATCATTTAGCATTACTGAAATTGTTTCACTAAGACATGTCTTCATTAAAGATCTGTGTTGACAAATGGAATTTTTGTAGCATTTTCCACTTGCACTTGGACAGTCTTGCTTTGAGCGCTGCACCCTGTGTACTGCAGCTGCACCCTGTGTACTGCAACTGTCTAGAGGGATAGGGTAAGATAAAGATACTGCTCTTCACTTTTCGCAAAAAAGAGTGCAGGACAATGTCAGTGCTCCACTATGCAGAAAGGTTCCTCAAGTACTGATTTTCCTCCAAACCAGAACAGACTTATCTGTTAAATGATCTTAATTGTGGAAGTAAAGTAAGAACTCCCTTAAAAAGCATTTCAGACTGCTGCATGCATCCAGTTCAGTCTTTCCACCAAACTTCTTCCTTTCTGCTACTAAATACACTGCCAGGTATCCTGTATTTCAGGGCAGGCAACAGTAATATGAACAACCAAAAGTCTTTAAGCAAGAGAAAGAGAGAAGAAGACAAACTATGACTCAAGGTAATATTTTCTATGGAACTTGGCAGGTGAAAGAAGTCTGTTTTCTGTGGTAAAGATGTGAAAGGAATGCTTATATTTTAATGTTTGCAGATAGAGCAGGGTTGTTTTATTTTTTTTTTAACCAGTGAAAAACACAGATTTCCGCTAAAAATCTTCCCTTATACAGATATATAGATGCGAGTGTCTAAAAACTAGGTATTTTCAGAGTTTAACACAAAAATTGAATTTATTTCATGGAAATCAGTACTTAATTTAACATCTAATGCTCCAGTGACAATATTTGTGAAAACCTTTAATCCACTCTACTCAGCACAAAAAAGCCCAGAACGATCTGCACAGCCTCCTGGGGAAAGGTCTTCAAGCTATGCTGAATACAACAACTTGTCAGAAGCTTTAACAATATCTCATGATATTTTTCTCCCTTAGATTGTCACGAAACCTGCTATTATGCCTGTCTCTTTGTCACATTAAGTAGGTAAATCATGGAAAGAAGAAAATTCTCTTAAAACCATGAGTTATATTAAAAAAAAAAATTACGTAAACATTAGGCAGCCATCTTAGAATAATGAAGAAACAACCTGGATGCTCAGTGCAAAGTACCATTTTCTTTGAATCCCAGACACACAGATGCATTTAAGCATCATGTTTCATGCGAGACTTTCTGCCTCAGTCTGAGCTCCCTCATTCTTCACCAGTGCTACTTGATTCCTGCCCTTTGATGTACTGCTCTGCCACCCACTGGCCTCTCTATTCCTGACAGTGTAGTGCAAGAAGAAAACCGATTTTCCTACATACCTCAAACGCATTATTTGAACCAGACCCACCTGAATTATCTTGGCAGCAAATGAAGCATTATTTCAATGTGGTACTTGTACTTTTCCAAAATGAAGCAGACTGTCTAAATGAAGTGTTGCTAAGGAGTGGGGACATAGGTCATCTAGCACTCCAGACTACCTGGGTCACACCTATCCTGGGTACCACTGGGATAGTGAACTTGCCATGCACTTTGACTCTTACATAACAGTGATGAGTAATTTCCACTGGCATTAAAAGGGAAATATGAATAACCCATGCCATGGAAGGATAAGACAAGTAAGTATTTAATTGTGGACTGAATACTTAGCTATCTAAAATGAGGCTACATATTCTAAAATCAAAATGTAAGAGTTGAGAGGCCTTGAGTTATACTTTCCTGCATATATGAGTTAATACCAAATGTGGAAAGAGGAATTCCCACAGACTGGAAAGGTCTCTCTTGCCATTGCAATTTCTCTGTTAATGTCTTATGGCTGTGCTTTGCATGTTAAAAGACCACTTTGCTTGTCCATGGGAGCACTAACATTAGATAATAAAGCTTATTGCACTTCTAACTCCTCACAAGTTACTTTTATGTTTTGAAAATTAAAATGAAATTTTAATTTACTACTGAAAAAGAACTATTAGGCATTTAAAATGTTTTGGAAAGGTTTTACAATTTTACAGAAAAATGTAAAATCTCTCCCCAGTATTAGAAACAATTAGCAGATTGTAAATGGTTTCTGTTTTGACCTGTGAAAGAACATGATACTCACTGACTTTTATTTAATATTAGGCATAAATATGATAGCCATATTTCCATGCTCATGTGAAAGCACAGCTTTTTGTAAATGGCTTCCAGTATTCTGCTATGATTAATGAAACCCCTTTCTGTAGCACACATCCATGTAACTCATGGACGCCAGATGCACATACTGCCCTCCGACGTAAGCAAGAGTGCTCATTCCTGAATTCATGTCCTGATCATTAGAAGAACAGTGCTCTTAAATAGCATCAAAAGTGTTGCTGCTCTTGTCTTGTTACACAGTGTATCCTTTGAAGCTACTTTGACAAAGTACCTGCCCCCACATCTGGTTTACACTTCTGCTTTCAGTAATGAAGCATGGTAAATATTAGGATGCAGTTACCCAGCCAACGTAACAGCATGGTACATCCATTTTATTAGAGAGCAGAATAGTTACAGTTTCCATAGCCACTAAATTGACCCTTATTTTAAGTAGTTTAAATTCTCCAGGGCTAAAAGACAGCTCTGTGTTTTCCTCTTGTAATAATGAAGAACATGTTCCCTTTAATGATGGTCATATTAGACATTCTCTCAATCATTGTTACTTGGAAGTAATTACTTTAAATCAGTTTCCATGAAATAGAGGGAAAGAGAAGACAAAGATCAAGATGTAGTACTGATACTATGAACAAGCTACTGATGAACACAGAACAAAGGAGGTGGGAAAAAAAGCACATTAGAAGTAGAGGCCCATCCGAGTGTCAGCACCTGCAGCTGTGAACTGCTGTATCAGGAGAGGGAAGAGGAGACCTGTACACCATCCAGTCTTATTGATCAGAGCACACAGCAATTCAAAAACAGGATCACCTTAGTTTCTGAAGTATTATTCAGCATGTAGGCCCTGTAGCTAATGTCTACCAAAACACGACACATATAATAGGGCACAGTTGTTTTTCAACAGGCCAAAAGCAGATTTCAGCTAACAGACCTGAGGCAAAGGTAAGACACTGAAATACTGAAATACTGAGAAGTCCAGGGATTTTACTACAACAAACCAAAACCAGGGAGAAATATATGAGACATTAAGAGAAAAAGAGTGGCAAAATTTGTGAAATTTATCTTCACTGACTCCTGATCCAAGCAGCACCCTTGTTAGCTCATTTCCATTCAGTGTTTATCTTATGGTTACCCAGCTAGACTTAACAGTTATGTAAATTACCGTAGACATGAAACAAAATTTCACTGGGTGTTAATTAAGTTTACTTTATGGGAATTTTGCCTTCAGGACAGAAGGAAGAGAATCAGATTCATAGGTTTTGGTGATGATTACCTGTGCTGAAGTGCTTGCTCCACAGACCCACACTAAGGTAGCATATGTAGTATTCTGCGGATCCCTTTGAATCAGATATTCAGCAGAATAAAGTTGTGTTATGTTTAATTATTCTGTGTTTAATATACTTTAATATAATTTTAGTATATTCTACTAGCTAATACTCTCATGTAAGACAATGTTCTAGTTGTCACAAACCTGGGAGAAGTTCAGCCACAACTGGGGATCCTGATCCCCATTTTGCCTTGCCTGGCAAAATGTACCCTCAGACAGGTCAAGAAGTGGTGACTGGGCTTACTATCAGTTACCTACAAACAATTGATCTTCAGGTCTCAGTCACGTGTGTATAGTGAACCACATACTGATGTTTGTTCTGTGTTGGAGGGAAGCAGGACTTCTGTTTGATCTTGACAATGGATTTACCGTTGTTCTCCTATCTCTACCTATGACTGATCACACTGAGCTCCAGAGCATCTATGAAAGAGAAAAACCCCTAAATTTCATATTTCTGTTATCTCCAGACATACTTTATCTTAGCTTTCTTCAGGTCCGCAATCAATTTGTCTTTTTAGCTCACATTATTCCCAATTTGAGGAAAAAACTGTCAGAGATATTTTTTTAACAAGTAGCATGTCTGCCCATATCACTCTGCCAATAATTGTAAATCTGGATTGCTATCTGTGGATTGTGTGTGTCAGGCAAAAGTGAAAATAAATAAATAAGAGGTATTATAGTAACCGAGATCACAGATTTTGAATGAAGCTGTTTGGTGCAGTATTTTAGATTCACATTTGTTAAAAATAGCTGTCAAAGTTTTATGTCAATCTGCTAGCACAATGTTCAATTTTTCTTTCTCCTCAGCAAGGTTGCCTAGAAACAGGGAAATAGTCTGAGAAATCTTCTTCTGAAACTGCTGTAATACTGGAGAAATCAATACGGCCACTTTGATTTTATTCAGAGATTTAGAACCTCTGAGATTTAAAAAAAAAAAAACAAAAAAACAAAACCAAACAACCAACTTGTAGTGATCTTAAATACACCTGGTGCAACTAGCAATTTAGAGGCAAGTCTTTGTTCATCACCCAGCGATCTGTCACTTTCACAATTGTAGTGTACACTGGTATCTCCCCTGGTACAAGTAATAATCACATTCAAGCCAGAGTTCATCTTGTAACATGCAAACTTAGGGCTGACTGGCTTCACAGGGAGAAGTAAAAACAAGTTATTTGTAGCCACAAACCATGAAATTGCACCATGAGATGCAGCGAGACCACAAAATATCGGTACTCGGAAGATAAACAGAAGTCTTATGTCCAGAGTAGCTCATTCAAGTGATACTGCTGAAGAGACACACACCCACATTTGTTGTCAGTTCATATACTCTTTAATGTCATGCACAACTGATAAGGGCAAGTAGGCAATAACAGGCAGCAACAGAGCAATGACTGGGTTCAGTTATATTAACTGGTCAAGGGGAGAGATGATCATGCAACATTTTTCAGAAAGAGTTCCAAACTGTGAGTCTCTCATTTGACTATGCTGAACTCTGTGCTGATGAGTAATGGCCTTCAGGGAACACTTACAACACATAAGCATCTGTCACTGTAAAGAGCTTTTTGAGAAAAACAGCTAGGTTGCAGGAGTTTTTCTAATGCCAAAGATTTACCAAAACTTTTATTTTTTTTTCTTTATTGGATTATGAAGAGGTTAAATAATCCAATACACCCTTAATTATATAACAAAGCCATAATCACACAGCTTATGCACCTGAAATTCTTGGGACACATGTATGGGTTTAAATGTACTGCTTGATCAGGCTCCACAAGTTTTTGACAGCTGCATCTTGACACAGGTGATCCTATTCCACACCACTTCCCCCCACTCCCTGAAGTTGTGCTCTTCTATTTTCGACATTTCTCAGTATCTTGCCTTTGTAGACACTAGACAAGCACAAAAAATGCTGAACTATGAATATACTGAATGTTAAACCATGACTGCAACAAGCACAGGTGGATGGAAAATGTTTCAGTGGGGTCAGTTGTACCACTGTCCCGTCAGGACTTCAGGCAGATGCAGGTAGAGAAAAAAGAACAGTAGGAGGAGAAGAGAGGGTCTGCTAGAAGAGCAGGGCGAACAGTTTATATTGAATAATTAATATGCTGTGTCTCACTATTCTCATTCTTCACAGGTTATCTGTCAGCAGGCTCATTAGTTTCCTTTTAATTTTCCGAGGTGAAAAAAGATCCAGCTTGATTTCTGTCAATGATGTTTTCTGCCATCAGTGGGACAAGAAGGAGCACTCAGGATGCAGACTCATCAGTTACACTGGTTGCTTTAGACCATACAACCATACCTGTTTTCTGTCTCCTTCATGGAGAGTGACATTCTTCAAAACCTGGTCCTGCTAGAACTAAATTTACTCCAGAATTACCATTGACTTGATATGAAACATCCTGCAGTCATATGCTCAGATTGAATCAGTGCACCATGGGTAGTCACACTGAAACAGAAACAAAGCCTCAGAGAAGAGTTTATACTCCACATGTATGATTTTTCCTGTCCAAAAGGTTACTTGCACATGGAAGACATGACAATAACATGAGTAGGTCAGTTCCTGTTCTTATTTATATCTGAGAAGGAGGACTGTAATTTGTATTTGTATTCAAAAGTTGTTGCACTTTATATATTCAACAGCAAAATTTGACACAAGGCAGGAAGGCCAAGAGTCAATACCACGCAATCTCTTGAGTTTTGTGGCCTTCAGCTAGAGCTATGATGACTCAAATAATATAACATGCAATTTCAATAACCCTACAGGGATGCTGTTCATGAGTAAATGCAAATTATGGTGAACTTATGCATCCCTGGAGATTTACTCAAAGAGAATACAGAGATGATTGCATTTGGGATGAATGAAAATTTCAGTACTCACTGTGCTATACCCACATTAGCTTCTGTGAGCAAGACATGAAGAATGATGGCAACAGAAAGAAGAGAATTATTCTCAAGAGGGTTCCAAAAGAGCTGCTCCACGGGTGAACGCTCATTAGAGAAGCTGGCGTATCTCCAGGGCAACTTGTTTCTATGACGCTTATGCTACAAACATAAGGTATTGACCTGTACAACCCTATAGATGTAGGCCTTGGATTTCAGCAGTCTTAAATATAGTCTCTGCCTGCACATTGCTGTAGCACTGTTTTCAAGAGCAATAAATTCATGAAGAAAACTCAGCAGCTCTAATATGGAAACCAGCATATGCACCCAGGTAGATGCAGCCTCTTCTCCATGGATGCAGATGTTTGTATGCTAAGGTGCTCAAGGATACAGGGGAAATTTTATGCATAGGCAGAACAAAAAACAGTCATCAGGAAATGATTATCAAGTAAAAATCCCATGGATTAGAATGTGTGGGTCTTTCAGGGAAATTAACTGTAAACGGTATTTAATTTATAATTTACCAATGCGAAGATCACTCTGAACCTTTTTCAAAATAATGTATAACAGAAATGCTAGTACTTCAGGAGGCTGGGGATTGTGTGTGCGAATTGCAGTCCCATTCACCTGAGTTCCACCTCACCCCTGATCACCTACTACCTCTAATGACCACTTTCTGTAGTCTCCTTTGTTGCTCAAGGATGGTGGGAGGGTGTGCTGCAGTTTTACTCTCTGAAAACTCCATTCACCTCACCGAAGTGTTATTACACTTGAAAACAGAGTAGTGCTCATTAATTTGAGACAGAGACAAGTGAAGTGGCTACAAAGTAAAACAGTGTCTTTTCTGTAGCGCCTTGTCTTTGTTGTGTTCCACAAGATGGTCACTCACAAAAGAGGCCTTTCAGAGGGGCACTCCTAACTGTTCAAGCAGAAGGCTTTATTCAGAGGGATCTTTAATTAGAGGCTGTAAGAAATGGTGGTGTGGAAAGTAGAATAGAATACACTTGGGGTTTTAACACTAAAAGCAAAGGAAGAACTTGGACATTGTGGCAAGGTAACAGAAGAGGGATATGGGTCAGAAATTACAGATGAGTTTTCAAGATGACTTGGTTGAGCCATTCACTGAAACTGATCTTTACACAGCCTACTTGAGATTTCTAGCCCAGGCATTGCAGGTTGCATGCTAACAGGAAATGGTTTTCTGGTTTGCCTTGCCACTTGCAGGTACTTATTATGCACAACAGGTGCTTTGTGAATGGCTAAGAGTAGCTGAACTTTAATAGCAATGTTCAGTAAGTCTGTAACTCAGATGATGTTTAAGACCTTACCACAGATTTTCATGTTTGGTTGGTCGCATGGCTTCTGCATACACATGATGTATAGACTAAGTAGTCTGAAACTCTCTGGAAAAAAAGAAAAATCTTATACAAAGACAAGGTAGGTTTCACTGACTTTATTAGCCCTCCTTCCTTAGGTACCTGAGAACAACTAGCCATTTCATCTAGAGTAATTACACTTGGCCTGGTCAATGAAATTGCCTGTCTACATAAGGAAGGCCAATTTTAAAATCCATTTATTTCAGGAGAGTAGGGGGAGGCCTTCTCCCTCGTGTTTCACATTCCTCTCCAAATATCAATTGAACATATTATTGTATTACAACAAATCTGCAAAAATAAAAAATTTTCCTTTTTGAGTTGTCCATTTCACGGAAGGAGGAGGAGGGAAATAGCCTCTTACTACATTTGCAAACTTTCCTTCTGTATTCATCCTGAACAGTATTATTCTTGTTCTGATACTGAACAGGAAAGAGTGCAGAGAAGATCTAAAAAAGAACCTGAAGGCTGATTGACACGAAGAAATTCAAGCTGCTACATCCCCGTGCTCTCCCCCTGCTTCCCGTTTTATTAAGAAACTGCGAAAACTGGAAGGAACGCCAAACATGACATCAGCACAATGGAAAACGTGCCGCCCTCCTCAGGCAACCTGCCGTGAGGAACTGACTGCTGCCTTCAGGCCAGACACTAACGCCGGACAGGCGCCACTACAAGAAATAACACTATTTAATTTTAACAACCAAGCCAGAATTCGGGAACAAAAACCCGGCCACCGCAGCCCCGAAGCCGGTGACGCGTCCGCTCGCCCTGTGAGGGCAGGGCGAGGGCCGCAGCGGCTTCCTCAGCTCTCCTCAGGGGCCTTAAAATGGCGGCGGGCGAGCTGCGAAGAGGGAGGGAGCGGTGCCGGCGTGGGCGCTCGCAGACCCTCCTGACAGGCTTAGACTGCGCTGCCGTGAGGAGGGAGTCGGGGGACTGCTATGTAGCTGACAAGCACCTGCCCCAGGCGAAGGGCGCTCCGGACGGCGCGGGGCGAAGGGCGGCCCACGCAGCACTTGCTGCCCTCCCTCCTCCCTCTTCGCTCCGCGCCGCCCGGAGCAGCGCGCGCCTGAGCCAGCTGAGGGGAGTCGTTTGTGTCGGGGAAAAGCTCAGCCGAGAGAACAGTAATTAACAATTTAAACAAAGTACCGGTGGTGGGTTTTTCCGGTGGGGTTTGTTGTTGTTGTTGTTTTGGTTTTGATTTTTGGTTTTGAGTTTTTTGCCTGTTTCCTTCAGTCTTACAGACAGAAACGAATAGGCCATGTGTGATCTAATGGTAGAGTGGCTTTTCCCTCCTGTCATTTTTGCCTGTGATCTTGAGAGCCCTGGAGATAATCACTCCTTAAATAATACATGAGTAATACGCTGCATTTGATAGACAACCAGAATTCAGGCATGCTCAGGTACAATTATTTTTGCACTGTTTTCTCAAGATGCTCAAGCCTGACTGATGACCAGTAGCAGAACCTGAGGGAATGGCCTGAAGCTGTGTCAGGGGAGGTTTAGGTTGGGTATTAGGAAATGATTTTTCACCCAGAGGGTGGTTGGGCACTGGGACAGGCTCCCCAGTGAAATGGTCACAGCGCCAGAGTTCAAGAAGTATTTGGACAATGCTGTCAGGCACATGGTGTGACTCTTGGGGATGGTGCTCTGTGCAGTGCCAGGGATAGTTAGATGCTTTCCAACTCAGCATACTCTGTCCTTCTGTGACATCACGGCACAGGTGGTAAGATTTGTTTGCAAAAGCACAACCTTGTAACAACTGTAGCTAGCCCCTTTTTTTTTTTTTTTTTTTTTTTTTGTGGAAGATAAACCATGGGATGCACAGAGACAGTATCAAGACAGCACACAGCCCTGCACTCTTTTTGGATGGACTCACTACTTAAAGTTGCTGTAGCTAGAGATGGGGAAGTAGGAAATACTTCTTATGTATCACTGAGCTCTGTCAGGTGGGATTACTGGCTGACATCTGTTCAACTCTATCTTGAGTCCAGACAGCTGGCTGACAGTCTGGAGTGTCCAGTGTGGGAGGAGTCAGTCTCAACAGAAAATTTTGTAGTTCTTTATGTTCATGGAAACACAGAATAAACTGGAAGGGACCCACAAGGATCATTGAATACAACTGGCCCTGCACAGGACCAGCCCCAGAACTCACACCGTTTGCTTGAGAGCACTGAGTACTATGACCATTCCCTGGGGATCCTGTTCCAGTGCCCAACCACCCTCTGGATGAAGAACCTCTCTCTGATATCCAGCCTAAACTTCCCCTGATACAACTTCAGGCCATTCCCTCAAGTCCTGTCACTGGTCACCACAGAGAAGAGATCAGTGCCTACCCCTCTTCTCCTCTTAAGGAAGTTGTAACTGCAGTGAGGTCTGTCCTCAGTGTCCTCCAGGCTGAGCAGACCAAGTGATTGCACCCACTCCTTGTATGGCTTCCCCTTAAGGCCTGTTAACCTTAAATTAATAATTACCTTTAATGTCTTTCTCATGTTGTGGCACTCAAAACTACCCCCAGCACTCAAGGTGAGGCCACCCCAGTGCAGAACAGAGTGGTAAAATCCCCTCCCTTGCCCAGCTGGCGATGCTGTGCCTGGTGCGCCCCATGACAGGGTTGGCTCTCCTGGCTGCCAGGGCACTGCTGACTCATGACCAGGACCCCCAGGTCCCTTTCCATGGCACTGCTTGCAGCATCTCATTCCCAGTCTGTCCATACATCCAGGGTTGCCCCATCCCAGATGCAGAATCAGCACTTTCCTCTGTTGAACTCCGTACGGTTGGTAATTTCCCAGGATCTCTAATTTGTTGAGGTGTCTCTGCAGGGCCTCCCTGCTCTCAGGGGAGTCAACATCTCCTCCCAGTTTTGTATCATCTGTGAACTTAGTATATCTTCCAGTCCTTTGTCCAAGATGTTGAAGAGCATGGGCCCTAAGATGGAGCTCTATGGTCCACCACAGTTTAATTCCCCAGTCTCAGCCCTGATTTCTTCCCAGACCTGGAAGCAAAGCTCCTTTTAGCCCACTATTTTGCAGACCCAGGGAATTCAGTTGAAGATTGACTTAAGTATTTAAATTTGCTGATTTCCTATTGTACTTTGATCTGCCTTTCATGGATTCTGCTGCAGCTACCGCTAATGAGAAGCTTCAGGTGCAACTCTATGATGGGATTCAGAGTAAAGTTCTCATTTTGGTACAGTGTAAGGCATCTGTTATGAATTCAGCACATGCAACCTCTCCTACTGATACTGGAAGAAATTATGGGAAAAGGCATGCCACATCCATGACCTGAGCAAGCCAGTTTATACTCTCAATTGCACTGCTGTAAAAATAAGGTAGTTCATTAAATTCTAGTGATGCCAGGTTTATACAACTGCAACAGTCTTACAGTACATGTATTATATATAAATGTATTTGCATTTTTCTTTAGCATGAATGATCTAAGGCTTGGAAAGGCAATTTGTGAGTTTACAGAACATTCACTGTTAATCCACAGAGTGGTGCTGTTGGCATATTCTGGAGGTACTGCTGCATAATACAGATGTTTCTTCAGACTGTTTAATTTAGCTAAACTTTTGTCCAGGTGGCATTGTAACTAAGGACAGAATTTAAACAAAATACATTTATTTTCCAGGCATTCAGCCTTTCTGAACAATAAGGGTTCTATTCTAATTGCATTTCCATGTATCCAGATTAGTTTTTGTGTTTTCAGGCAGGTTCATATCATGTTGTTGTTGTTTGTAAATGAAAGTTAGTCTTTGCCCCAGTGCAGGACTGGAGAGGACTGTCTGTTGTTGTCACATCTTTTATCTTCAGTGTATGAAGAAGTGTGACCTGAGGGTTTTAGCTGTGGACTCTGTTGTGTGGAAGGGCGTCCATCAGAATGACACTCTGCATACAGGGGAGCCAAGTGGAGGAGCCAGGGTAACACCTCTTCCTCACCATCTGACGTGTGTGATAGTTACTAGTATTCTGTACTTTGTGACTGTGAAGAAACACAGTCATGGGTCAAATTTCTCTACATTATGCCACCACATGCTTTTGTCTAAATTCTGCCATGACAGTTTAACTCTCTGAGAAGAAAAGAATATTTCAGTTCTGATGCCTATAAACTCTTGGCCTTTCTGAGGCAATTACCACTAAATCCTGTTTATACCATTCTGTACCACACTAATAAATTACTCTTGCTCCTTTAAAATTTAAAGGAGCAAGAGTAATTTATTAGTGCTGTGTTGGTTATTGTGGAGAAATAGGCTTACTAGAATGACTTACCAGCTGCAAATTCACAAGAATCAAGTTCTTTATATCTTGTCAGTTAATCAGCCCTCACAGGCCTTTCTGCCCTTTCCCGCATTCTTTTTTCTGTCTACTTTGACTCCTTGACTGTTAATTTCAGAAGGAGGAAAGTAACTGCTGCTTCACAAAACAGTATGTCTTGATTTTTCTTGGGTGTCAGTGCATAGCCTGGCTTGAATCTTCCCTAATTACACAATCATAGAGTAAGTCCAGACTTTTTTGTCATAATTATAAAGACGAATTTCAGACAGTTTACGTTTGAGATCTCAGTTGATGTGGCCAGATCTGTGAGAATCACTATGACCTGGTTTTTAATCAGTGCTCTCTCAGCTGGCTAAAAATATTTACAAGATATTTGTGCAAATGTATTCTGAGGGACACTTGATATATTTTAACAAAAAATTAATTGCTATTCTAGAATGGATAAGAGATTTCTAATGGCTTAAAAATCTATGCAAGTTGAAATAAAAAGACTAGATCTCCTGAGGACAGAGTTAACTCTTGTTTGAGAAATTTGGAGCAAATTCTGTGCAAAGAGTCTATATTTCTTTATAGGGAAAATGCTTATTTTCTGTCTATGTGAAAGACTATTATGTATTAAGGCTGCACAGAGAATATTGATGAAAATAGAATACATTGCCAGTTGAACACTTGATTAATGTGGACCGTGAATCTGGTGATTTCTTGTCTCTGCATCAGCATATACAAGGTCTAGTTTCATAAAAGCTGTCATTTTTTCTTTGCTTAAACTTATTTTGAGATATACTTCAGTATCTAACTCTTCACTTTTTTCCTTATGTATTGTAAATTGTGTATCACAAATTTCATTCAAATACACAAACTTTGCCAGTGGCAAGTTGTGAAAAACCTTTATTTGAAAGAGTAGTTTCTTCAACTATGTCATGCTACTAATATGACTGCCACTGTTCTCTGAGATGCTGTTTTCAGTTGCCAGAAACTTCACATCTTGAGGAGGAGAAATATTCTGTGTTATGTATCTGGTTAGGGCTGATATGTATCTAAAGTTTAAGCTCAAGTAGGTCTTCCTTTTCTGGGAATATGTACAGGAGAATAAACATTCTTGGTTGTTATTGAGAAGATCTGCATGCTTTCTAGAAAAGTTATTGATGTGGCAGGTAGATTGCTCTTTTGCCAGATGGTGCTTTCTCTAGCCTTGATCTGGTCAGGTTGTACCTTTGAAAAAACTTGATTTGTGCTTGCTCAATAAAATCTTTTTTGGAGCCCTGAGCTAAATTTTGCCTAGAGATCTCAGCTTGCACTGGGGGTTCTGTATCCTCTGTCATACCTTTCCAGCTGCCCATACTGTATAGCAGTATGAGGCCCACAGAACAGCAAGAGTAACATCTTACTTCCAAGATGAGCATTTTTCAGTACTTGCCCTCATTGGGTATGTAGAGGGTCTCTTCCAAATTAGATTCAAGAGCAGATAGTCAGGATAGCTCTCATCACCATCAAGGCAAAGTAGCACAAGGACCTTGTTGAAGAACCATTCCCTCAGGTAGAAAATGCTTTCTGCCAGAATTTGAGAGGTGAGTGGGGAATTTCCAGTTTATACTTTCCTCCATGGCCAGACAACTACTTTGAAATAGACTGGCAAAATGTGTTTCATATTTTCCTTTATTGGCTTATCTAGTTAAAGGTCCACAACTTACATGCATAAGCAAGGGCTCTTTTAGCCCCAGACAAGAATCCATATGGTCTGGAATTTCTATTTTTGCAGCAAAAGAGCAAAGTTAATAATATTACAAGAAATTTAATGCTCCAAAGTTAAGCACTCCACTCAGATTTGTGATCTGCAGTCATTCCTCTTCTTGCCTTATTTTCTATGACTCTTCCAGATCCTACAACAGATAATACAGGGATTCTGGAGACAGCAGCCTTATTTACTGGATAGCTTTCCTGGATTCCCAAACCATCTGGTCTCTACCATGAATTTTGCAGAGGCTGTTTGGAAAAACAGACTATACTCACATGCTTAAAAACAGCAGTGTAGCATCTGTAGAAAGGGGTCAATTTTCAACAAGCTTAGTATTCTTAGCTTCTGTCTGAAGACTTTACACTGCAGAGTGTTTGGTTTTCCTTAGTTTAATTTAACTTCATAGGTGGAGAACAGGTTGTAAGATTAAGTGAAGAAAACTAAAATACTGATGCAGGAATAACCTTACACTCTTTGAAGCAGAAATAAACCAGATATCAGAACTGTGGGAATGGTGTGATGTAAACAGATTTCTCCCTTTAAATGTTTATTAAATTTCCTTTAAGTTCCATTTTGTTTCCTTTCCCCACTGGTTATATTTAACAAAGAACTGGAGAGATGCAATTTTATAGAAAGGCACTGGCTTAATTTATTTAAGTACTTAGTTTAGAAAATGACCAGTGTAAGAAAGTATGCATCTGTTTAGTTCAAGTAACCAGAAGGCATTGGGCACTGGCCAGTTCCTGGAAGCCTGGGGATGTGATCTTTGCCAGCACAGCTCCAGTGACTGCCCCAAATAAGCCCAAACACTCTCCTACTGTTTTTACTTTCTTTTCTCTCAAAATGGAATTTGGCATGGCTGCGTTTCTGATCCTGTGGTGCTCTGACACATACTGGTGCAAAGCCCAAGGACTGCAGGTGGGGAGTGTTGTACATAGCCATACAGAGTTAAATAGTGACAGCAATTCTGTGCTGGCCGTTGTTACACATCCTAATTTTGTGGTCAACTCTTGAATTGTGTATCTATGACTGTGCTTCATGTACTCTTTTAACAAAGAAGTAAAGAAAGGGAACCCTTTTCTGGCCTTTAAAATATTCTCCTTCCCTACTGTTAGACACTAGCCAGGATCAATGAAAGTATCTTTGGGAACATGTAATCTATTCAGCAGTTAGGCTTCATTATTAGTGAAATTAATTCACAGGCCCACCAGTGTTCTTTGTAATACTAATTGCCTGAATTAGAGAGAGTCTGAAGTTATGCAGTTTGAAACTCATAGTTTAGGGTCTGCCTCCTAAAGAAAAGGGCTCCATGGCCTCTTCCTTGTATGTCTTTTCTGTCTCTCAGGTTCTTCTGAGGCATCATTAACACTACATGTTAGCCAGGTGACATTTATCTGAAAACAGAATCCTTTTGTGAAAATGTGTGGTTTTTGCATAGGATGAGACAGAGAGTAGGGAAATAGCTGCAGATTAGTCTGTTTTCCTTTATACTTTATCCCAAATTGTTTTTTGTTTGGGTTTTTTTTTTTTGTGTTTGTTTTTGTTTTAAATAACTTTGTGTTAAGTATTAACATTTGCTTTGGAAATTTAGTAACTTCTGTGAAGATAAAGGGCAATACTTCATATATTCTGCTTTGATGTTTTCAAAAGGATGTGGCTAGTTATGCTTCAGGATAGATTCACCTCACAGTACCCTTGTATTTCCATGTGGTAATCTGTACTGTTATGCCTGCCTGTAAAAGCAGGCAGTGTCACTGTCATGCAATCCTTCTCAGGTCTCTTCTGGGAAGGGGCAAGAAGCCTTGGAAATGCACTGGGGAAACAGTGATGTAGTGTGATATGGATCACACGTTGTAGAAGCCAGAGGCCTTTTATTTTAGTGAAGGTGGAAATGTCTCTGAAAATGTCTAGAGGGGAATTGAGACAGTATTTCTTTTCTGAAGAATGTATGAAAGCATGGAGTTGTCTTTAAAGACTGATAGGCTTTCTGAAAAGGATGAGTAATTCAGGACTGTGGTTGTCTTGGTTGGCTGGGGTAAGGATAGAGCTTGTTGCCTAAAAGGGAAAAGGAAGGAGTATTGAAAAGGATATCAGCTGAAGGATGTGGTATGGCGAGAGGGAAAAAGACATGTAGAGGATGCAATCAAGAACAGATTTTTTTGTGTGTGGCAAATTGATACACTGTTACACTCCATGGAATCCCACCTTCTCCAATTGCCAGGACTTGTGTGTGGGCTCTTTCAATGCCATATTTCATTAATGACCCTTAAGGAGCTAACATTAACACCTGTTTGTGGTTATTTCCTGTCACTGTTTACTCTCCCAGATGGTACAAATACAATATGCCCAGTGTGTTAGGCATTTGGCAGTAATACGCCCTTTGCCAGCTAAATGCCATTCATGATAAATTTGGCAGCTATTTCATAGTCTGAATAATCTGTCCTCAGTCAAAACCAAAAACTTAGATTCTCAAAATAAACAGGAAATAAATAACCCAATTGTTTATCTTTCATCTTATAGTTTATTTTCTTATACCAAAAGGATCAAACTGAGAAGAATTTTAAAATCTAATGGAGTGCTAAGACTGAGATGGATGCTCCAGTGCAGTGGGATAAGGTGTACTCATGTGATCCTGAAACTATTATTTCATAAGCAGAGGATGTGTGACTTTGTTCTGGTGACTGAAAGCTACTGATATTGAAGATACTGCTGCAAAGAAGAATGTATTGAATTAAGTCTTGCTGTTGCCTGAGAAATATTTAAAGAAGTAACTGGAGGAGTGATAAACAGTGCTTCTGGAGTGCTCTGAGAAGTCATCCAATATTGGCCAAAATGTTTTGTGTGTGATGCATGACTTCAGTTTTCAACTCTCCCTGAGCAGGGAACATGTCTTTCTAGGACTGTGATGTATCATGTCCATTTGGAGTTCTAAGGAAATGTTTTATATTGACAAAAGTAAGAAAAACATTGTAATTACTTGGCTTTGTCAGAGATAAAAATACTAAGGACATAGGCATTTGCTGATTTCTAGCCCAATGGGCAGAAGTCTAAAAGGTGAGTAAATGAATACCTATGCTAACCCATTGATCATTTTTTTGCTAAAATAATTGATATATAAAATGCTACATTCTGCAAAGGAAATGTCAAATGGGAGGCTTATGCCAACAGTGGGCATATAGATGCATTTTTCCAGATGACATTATTTTGAGGCTGAATCCCTGCCTTAGTGACAGACATGATGGTAAAGCATTTATCTCTGGATTCTGCACAGGCAAATATCCAAACCAAATTATTTTACTAGATCAAGTGGAGCAAAGACCTTGTAGAGTTCTGAATGTAGTCATTTAGTCTTGAGGTCCTTACCATGGAGCATGTCTGTCTTGTGTGTGTGTGTGTGTGTGTGTGTGTGTGTGTATAAATGCTAAAGTCAATTAAGAATGCAAGCCATTTTCAGGACAATTTAAGATACAGATTTTGTGTACTCTTCCTTGGTTCTTGTAAGTAGAAAGGCTCTGAGAGAGAAGATAAAGAACAAGGCAAAAGCTGCAGCTGGAGAAAAGCCACTGAATAGTCAGCAACCAGTTCTATGTTCAGTGCGAATCAGAGAGAAGTCATCTTCCGCCAGACTGTCAGAGGAGAGAATGGTTTTTAATATAAGGAGTACATATCACAAACAGGTGGTCCTTTTTACATTTCGGTATGGTCCCTGCATCATCTCCATCATGCAGGGGAGGGCAGCTTGTGGGCAAAGGGTACCAAGTAAAGTAACCATTGCCCTTGTCCTCCTCATCATGTTTTATTGTCATGTCTTTGAAGCAGTCTTTAGGCATCTGTAGGTCTAGGACATGGCTGCAGTATGCCAAATGTACTCATGGTAGAAGATTTTTCTGTAGGTTTTACCAATCTTGATGGCCAAAACTTTTATTTATTTTCTAGAAAAGCAACTTTCTTTTTCATTATGTGTGGGGCCAGACTCATGCATGCCACACTCTAGTGGCTATATGCAAACTGGTCTTTTAGGCAAACAATTAAGTAACTGCTTAAACAGATGAAAGTGTTAGAAAGACAGAAAGACTCAGGATGTCTGGCTTCAATAGTAATGATTATAATAGTAATGATTATAATGAACCTGAGGCTTCTTTTGCTCCCTTCTATTTGATGACCCTCCATTGAAGTGGGTATGATAAAAAGTTAATTTCTAAATTCAGAAAAACTTTGCCTGTTTTACAATGTGGCTTCTACAATCACCACTGAATACCATTGCCCAACTGAATGGGCACACAGGATATGCTTCAGATTTTGGAAATGTCAGGCAGCTGATTCAGGAGTTGACTGCTTCTATTCAGACAGCCAACAACTACTGGTTTATTTTGGAATTGACCTTCTGCTTACCTCTAACTCCATACTGATTACTGAGGTTTGTTTTCTTAAGTGGTTTATGTATCTACTTGTACAGTAAAGAGTGAGGTGTGTGTTTTGAGGCCCAGGCTTGGATTCAGAGGGGTTGGTGTGGCTCCCTCTGTGTCTGAAGAAGAAGCTAAGGTTTTAATTTTTTTTTTTTTTTTTAATGGAGGAGTCTGTGTAGTACAAAGCAAGCCTCTTTCACTACAAATGTATGACAACAACTCTTAGAACATATTTAAAGCTTTGAAAGCTTTTGGCATTGAACTAAAAAATTGGGATCTCCAGCAATGGTTGGATCACAGACTTTCTCAACAACTCAAGACTTTCCCCTGTACTGGCATCAAGCACATTGCTGGAGAGCCTACTGTGTTCTTTCTGCTTGCTTTATCAATCTCACTCACAAAAAACTAAATCATTTGAAATTACATGGTAATTTAAATGCTGATAAATATTGAGATAGAATGGACTTTACCTGGCTCCTTTCACAACTGTGATGACATGGCTGTGCTGACAATATTAAGCATGTTTGTGTTTGTGTATGTATATTCACAAAACAACAGGGCTAAGATGTTATTTACAAAGTTCAGGCAGAAGAAATGCATTTGTGAAAGTTATTTCTCTCTTTTTAACTTGGACTAGTGCTTGAAAGTGTCCACATGAATAATTTTTGCAAGTCTGCTTGATCCAGCTATTCTCTATCTCAAATAAATCTCTTATCTGACTCTGAAAAAAGTAAATCACATGTCATAGAAGCAAAGAACCTGAGCAGGAAAAAGTGGTCCCCTGTCTACTATTGATTCTCCTGAAGAATATCCATAGAGAGCTATGGAAACTCTGTGGGGTTCCAAACCTTTCCCTACAAATTGACTAACAAATCATAAATGAGACATCCTTGTAGCATCTGAGATCTCTGTCTCAGGTGTGCCATTGCCAGTGTGTGCTCAGGGCAGTCTGCGTAAGAGTCTCAAGTATTAGGAAGAGAGCTGAGAGCACTGTTTTTAGTTGTGGGCAGATGGAGCATCCTAAAAGATGGTATACTTCAGTCCAGACACTATTTAGCCTGGACTTTAGCTTGTCAGCTCAGTGCAGGAGACATTTCTCAGTATGAAACTAGGATTTTCCAGTCAGAGCCCATTTGCACAAGTTTGAATCCTTTTTATTTTTAATCACAGCTACTGTCTGTTTTCTTGCTCCCATGTAACACATATTTTTTATCAGCAGAAAATGGGAACACTTAATTGATCACATTGTTATTTCTATTTTCACATATATAATTGTGATATAATTGTTATCACATCGTATTTTCATTTTAATTATGTCTTCATACTGTGATTGATATGAATAATATGGTCAGCATGATTTTGTACCACAGATTGTCATCAAAAGAGATTTTCTTCTGGAGAATCTTTGGCTTGGCTATAACACTAGACATTTTTTCTCAAAAATATTAAGAAGATTCATTAAAGATAAGGTTCCATGTTTCCATGACTTGTTTCGGGCTTGTTTGGCATTCTGAACTCATTACTTTTTTGGTTGTTTTTTTTTTTTTTTTAATATTAGAGCTGATACATTTTTGAGGCACTTCTTCATATAGGGCTGTAGATATTTTGTCTTTTCTGAAATTTCTTATTCCAGACCACTGTTCTTATTTCCTTCTTCACTGATTAGCTGACTCAGATAGCATTGGGACAACTGTTTTTCCTCTCTTACTAGGCTTCTTTCTCTTCCTTTCTTCAGTGTTCTAGCATCCCATTTGGTACACTTGAATATTTTTCTGCTTTATTCTCTCTATGTGCTGCTTTACATTTTTTAATTGATTTTACTTAGTTGTGAAAACTAGAAATATTAGAGCTGTCAGCCATCTTTTGTGCATTTTGCAGTTATTCTGTAGTGCCTCTGAAAGTTCTTGTAGAGTTAATAGATGCCCTGCAAAACCAACCATTTCAAGCATGCTCATTTTTTCTTTCACTGGCTCTTTATATTCTTCAGTTTACTTTATAATTGCATTATCAAACTCTTTTTTTTTTTTTGGTTTGAAGTTCAGTAGTTCATCCTGCAAGATGTGCTAGAATATTTAATGTCACAAAAGTTATGTGTAATTACTTCATACTTTTAACTAAAAATTTAAGTTATTACTTTTTTGTGTGTTTTGCATAGGGAGTAAACTAAATAACATAAATGACGCGTAGTTTATGGGATAGAGTCTGCTTTTGTATTCCTTCTGGACTGATCATCCATCATGGGTAATATTTAGTTATTTCTCTGCAAAGATCTGTGGGATTAGAAGAGTGACTATTGACTTCAAAGAGAACTAAATGCTTTTGAACATCTTGCCTTTGACATTATTTTTGGGAATGCTTGCATAGCTGGACAACGGTCAATACCAGTCTTTGAGAAGCAGAAATTGGCCCAAGTTTTCTGCCTTTTTTTAGGGAGGTTTACAGTTTTCAATTTGCTTTATCAGCAGAGCAGCTAGGTTCTGTTCTCTGAACTGGGGGTATTAAGATTTGGAAAAACGTGTGAAATATATGTAATTTTGCAGAAGGTGTAGAAAAGCTACATCAGAAACCATTAAGAAAAATGATGATTCAGAGATGTCTGTTGTTGCCTAACCCAGAATTACTTGACACAGCACAGCCCCAGGAGTAGGTTTTATGCAAATTTCTGCACTGTTTAGTGCCTCATGACTCCACTTGCCTTGTATTTCACTTCATTTTTAGCCTGTCGACAGCATTGGGAAGGGGAATGGTTATTCTACAATCATCATTCCCTGACAGTAAAAAGTCAATCTGAGCATTTGGAAATGACACAGTAATTTCTTGACCCTCACAGCAAATCTCCCAGAGACTTTAGAGAGGCCATGGTCATGCAGACATGTCAACTTCTATACTGTAAGGCCTCATCTTGGTGTGCACTCAGTATCTGCAGTATACAAGATGACTGTCACTGTGCTGTGACTCATTGTCTGCTCTGTGGTCACTTCCCGAGCTTCAGAGAGAAGACTTTGTCCCTTTTTACCCAGTACAGGTGGTACATCATTAGAGCTTCTCCCTGTTCTCATCCCCCCAAAACTGTCCATATGACAATGAAATACTGTGTTCTGGAGAACAAAGAGAATTCAGTTGAGGAAAAATTCCTCCTCTTCCTGCATGTGAGGCCTGAAAAGCACCTAGCACTGAGGGATCAGCCTTCAGTCTGTTTGCTGCAGGCTGCTCAGTATTTTATTGCTGGACACCAAGGGACTCAACTCCTGACATGACAACCCTATTTGTGCAGAGGCTCAGCAGCCTTTCAGCAAGGCCACTGGAGAGTCCTTGACAAGGGAACTTTGCTGAGCATGCAGGCAGCTTCTGGGGTGGCAGGAATGACAGGAAGCTCTACCCTAGAAGATGGAAAATTCCATTTGCTTATCTCTCACTATTCCCTGAAGTATCATGCCTGACAGTTGCTTCTCTCATACATTATTTGCAGGTTACACCAATGCTTTCTGGAAGTCTAGAGTCAGCAGACTTGGTTTCCATGTGATGTTTACATACTCTTCTTATCACCTCAGGTATTATTTTACTTCCTTATCTTGAATGTGCTTGGTACATGAAGTTTTCTGACCTCTGTTCTTCCTCTCTCCCCCCGCCTTCTTTTCTTGGCAGCTGTAATTTCTACATTTGTTTCCGTAATAAACTTTTGTAATTTAATTGCTTCTTTTTCAGTCCTATTGTAGTTTGTACAGGTTTCTACTTGCCTGGAAAGTCCTTCCTAAAATTTTAGTTGTTCCTACAGGAAGTGTGAGTCTTGGTCTATATATCTACCCCTAATGTATAGTATATATTACTGACATTTACATTTGACCTAATGATTTGTAGGATCACATGACAGAGAAGTTATGGGGCAGGGAGGGTGTCATGCTCCCCTTTGTTTTTTTCGGATAACTTCTGTCTTTGTTACTATGTATTTCTAATTGTCTGGTTTTAAATATTTCTTTCATGTGCTCAATGTGTAACCCAATTTACTAACTTTCACTGTTTGAAAAAGATTTGTTTCTTTTTTCCAGATAAGAAACTCAACTTTTCCTTTCACACTCTTTTTCTTTACCTATTTTTGCATTATCCAAACCCACCTTTTTATTGTCATATACTGAAATGTTAGTGTCAATAGAAAAGCTCTGCAGATAGGACCCTATGTTTTCAGCGTCTGAAAATTAGGGGCCTGCCCCTAATTTGAAACTTTATGACAAATTCCCTAAGTTTATTTGGATTTTTATGTCTGTAAATGAGGCTAAATTTTCTTTTTGGATGTTACATACAGTACATGGACAGAAGAGACTATTCTGATCCTTTTCAAAATATCCACATTTAATATATCCAATATATCCACACTTGTTGACCAGTGTTGAATTGGAAAGCCATTCACTTGAATAGCCAGCAGGAGTTCAAATCTTTTTCTGCATCTGCTTCCAGAGTAAACTCTCAGCATGACCTCCGCCTCATTTTGTTCCTAGATGAATCAGTGTAGATCTGGCTTTCTCAAACTAAACATTGTTCTTTCTATGTACCTTCCCAAGTGATCCAAATTCAGAGGAAAACCTGACTTGTCATTATTTTGTCCAAATTTTATTTCAGTGCCATCTTTGTAGGCTTCATTACAGTTTTACCTGTCAATATTAATTTTGCAAAAAGCTATTGCAAAAACCACAGTTCCAATTAGGGGGACATTTTTCCAATGCCTCTTAGTTTCATTGGTCCTTGATAAGTGTAGTATAAATCTGTCATCACCTTTGGTGCTAGCAGTGTGGAGTGCTTCTGCAGGCTGGAAGGCACCAGTACCTCCATTTTCTTTATAACAAGATACTCTGAATCTCCAGCCAGGTGCAGTGCAGGTGCCACTTCCCAACACTGCTCCACTCTGCTATGCTCAACACCCATTTCTCTGACTACCCAGGAGACCCATTTACTACCCTCTCTTGCAGCATTTAATTTTCAGTCAGTTCTCTGGTATAGAATTTTCATCATATTCTAAGCCATCTCAATACATGGACACTTCATCCAGACTTCTTGTACAGTTTTTTGATGCAAGTTTTCCATACCTGTGTTTAGTTTAATTTTTCAAAAATTGCTTATTTCAGTAGCTGTTTAACCTGACCTTGGTGTTTTTTTTTTTTTTTTGGTAGGTTTGTGAAGTTTTGTTATTGTTGTTGTTTTGTTCATTAATTTCCTTGTGACAGGAGGGAAGTTTGGCTTTTTCTGAGCTATATGATGAAGTTATATGGCATAGTTCTGGGATTTGTATTTTACTAACAGTAATTATATTTTTTTCTGGGTCTGCAATGCCTCTGTTACTGGGATTTTTTTCACTCTTAGGAATCATCTTACTGTCTTGAACTCTCCATGCCACTGATTTATGTCCTTTTGTCATGCTACAAAATTTCTATAAGCCTGGTTTGTAACTTAGTTTCCTACATGTCATTGTCCTTATTTACAGTAGAATTTGTGTACTTTATTTTGAACATCAAGGAGGAAGAAATTTTTTTTTCAGGTAAAATTTTTTAATGCTGTTGTTCTTAACCTTCTTACTGAATGTTGTTTTGTCTGCCAGTTTCTTCTTCTCACAACAAACAATTCTGATAGCATGTATTTGGGCAGAATAGGCTTTTTCTTTCCTCTAGTTGTCTGATATTCCTGGTACACTTGAGCATCAGATAACAAACAGGCTTCTAAGTGCTAGTTTTGTGCTCTTCTTTTTTTCTTCTGCTTGCTTGAGGTTCATTATTTCTCCTAAATTGTTTCCAGCATGAGCATCGATGAGACAGACACAGCAAGAAGGAAGAGTTGTGCTGTTGGGATTATACTGTAGGGGACACTGCATGCTGTTTTCTGATATGATTAATCAGCTTAAATGTACAGAGCTTTTTAGACTAAAGAAATCCATTTTGAAAGGGAGTTTGCTTGGTTATGACCAAGATAGGAAGGCGAGGATTTCCCTCTTCCCATAAAGGTAGAGATTTTACCAAGGACAAGATGGAAATATTGCTAAGTAATACTAAGACATGAAGGTGGGGGAAGTAGTCAGGCCCAGCAGCCAGGCTTCGATTTGTAAGCCACAAATATGTGCATGGAGCATCTCAGGGCTTTTGAAGCCAGAGGCAAGTGTAGGCTGCAAAGGTCCTGGGCAGAGCTCTAGAAATAGAGGACTTGGCTTTTGAAGGGCAGCCCCCAAGCCCCTTTGTATACAGACAACTGCTGGGCAAATATGGCCATGGGGAGGCACGGCCAGGGAGTGCAAGAGAAGGGGCTTATCTATTGTACTCAACACATGAAGACCCCAGCACAGTGTTTAGTTTGATTGGTTTGTTTTCAAAGCTGAGGAGAATGAAGAAAACAAGCTGCGATGCCATCATGGCACAAGGCTCAAAACCTCCACACTGAGACAGCAGTGGTCTCCCTTCATGTGGATTGTGATTTCATTTAGAGGGCCTTCATACAGATAGGCAATGTGGATGAGAGGTGCTTTGCAGGGCTAAAGTAATATCAAGAAGAAATGAAAATGCTGGGAAGCCCTCTAGGAGATGCAAACATGCCTACACCAGGTCATCTTTCTGCTGTGCTGATTTTGGAGGGTCTCTGTATACGGAGAGCCCATGCAGGGGTTAGGATATGCTGTGATTTACCCAGAAAGTGCCTCTGGTAATTTCATTCCCCGTACCACTGAACAACAGCCTTGGCTATCCTGGGAGCTATCCATGGGAAGGGTTACTATTAAACACAGGTTAATTGCTTGCTTTTTTTTTTTTTTTTTTTTTTTTTTTTTTTGGGGTGGGTTTGGGGGGCTTTCGGGG
>NW_024526933.1:2476252-2660137 GCF_017590135.1 Pyrgilauda ruficollis
TTTTTTTTTTTTTTTTTTTTTTAAGGACTGGATTAGGGGCACTTCAGAGAGTCAGGAACAGTTCAACAAGAAGGTTTAGAAGTGTCCTGTTAGTATTTGCTTTGGCATATGCAGAAGGGAAAAATAAAAATTCTTGGATGTGGGTCTGTCCTGGTTCAGGGCAAATCTGGGAGAGAACCAGTTTGGGCCCAGTTTAATTTCAGGTCAGAGAAAGCTCTATATTCTTCCAGCCTGGCTATTTTAATTGTATTTTGAAAATATTCCTTCTGGTTTGGCCACTTCATGATCAGACCAACTTCGCTGTAAAATATGTCAGCCATTTAAGGGTTTTTTCAAAGGAAGACATATGGGAATGAGCATGTCTGCTTTCCCTAGTTCTCTGAAGTACAAAACCATTTTTATTTTAAATTTTTGAAAACAATTCTTTCTCTCATGTGGTATCCACTCTACCAAACCAGGCACCTTAGCACCATTAAAGACAGAATCTTTTCCAAATGCTTCTAGGCAGCTTGAAGTGAGGTTGTGTTGGTTGTGTCTTTTGTTAATAAAATATTATAGAAATTATGACAGAAGAGAAAAACTCTTAGGTTTTTTTCAGAGAAAATGCCTTTACATAAACACTGATAGGAGCTGGAGGGTCTAATGAAAAAATACAGATTATTGATATTTTAAAATAAATATTTACAGTGTCTAAATAGCAATTTTTTAGGACTTTACAAATGTAAACCAGTTCATTTGCCACCTGCAAAAAATTGTCTGGTTTTATTTTTAATGTCTATGGGTAGGTAGCAGGAAATTTGTAATACTTATGTGACTCCTAATACATGGAAATATTTTCATTGCTGTATTAATTTGGAAATTCTGTACCTGTGCTGGAAAAAAATCAATAATAGGCTGAAGTACCACTGGTATGATTATTTATAGCAAGCTTAAAAGTTTTTGCATCCCTGCTCCTCAGCTGGAGAAACTAAAGTTTACTTGACTTGCTGCTTGCATTCTGTTTGATTTTCTTGGGTTTTCGTTTTTTTAGGAATGGGAGACTGGGAGGTGTATTGAGTGTAAAGCATCAATGCCAGTAGCTCTTCAAATTTTTGAATTTGTTTGACAAAAATGCTCATGGTTTTGTAGTGGTATGATATTTAAAAGATTCGGTTCTGGTTAATGATTAATATGAAACAGTTAGTCTTTTTTACCTTTGCTTTTAAAGTTCTCATAGTGACAGTAAATCATCATCCACTGAATGCAAAGAGGCATTTTTGTCAACTTTATACACCTACTCCCAGACTTTCTGTGCAAAGAGGATCTTGGCTCTTAAGGACACCTGCAAAATATTTCCTAAAGTGAGACAGCTATCAAGGCACTAGAAAGGAAGCAACATTCAGCTGGAAGCAAGTAATTTTCCAGTAATGCAATCTGAAAAACTGCTGAATCTGATCCCTCCACAGCAAGCTGCAGGGTAACACACTGCTCAGTGCAGTCTTCCCTGACTGTAATGTGGCAAATAGAAGGACAGTGGTAAGGCAAGATATACAAATATCACGTGTTTCCAAGTCTTGATGGCTGCATGTCATCAATAGAAGGATCACAGATTTCATCAGCTCATGATGTGAACTTGAAAATCTGCTGACGTTTGGTTTGGCCAATCACTGTTTGAAACAGACATGGGTAAATATGTTTTCCAAAAGTGGCTTTTATTTGCTCAAGCAAGAGACAGGTGTTTTGAATTCTTACCAAATACAGGCCCAGAGTATAAAAAACTCTGGGTCACTGGTTCTGATTTTGACATTTCCATTCGTAAGAGAAAGACGGAGTTCTCTGAGAACTCAGAGAACTAACACATGGAAACCAATTATTTGCTCTCACTTTAGCTCTACAACTATCAAAAAATAGGACTATCAAAAAACAAAATGACACAACACACTCTGGCTTCAAGGCATGTAAAATAAAACAGTACTGTATGCACAGTCTGAAGAATATGTTTCAGGAGAAAGACAGCACTTTCGTATTTGACATTAGTAAATAAACCTTATAGTAAGTTTGACCAAGAGAGGTTATGATTTTTTCATTCACATGGGATGATTGTTATTGTTTTATGCCACTGTTTCACTAACACTACACCATATATGATACTCACAGATAATCAGCTAACAAGGAATATTTTAACTGCAGTGAAAGATAGGCAACATGGCAGTGTAAATACCAAAGCTTTTAAGTGAGCTGCATGCTTTACACTGAATGGCTGTTTCTGGGTTCCAAGGTCATCAGCTCACTCTGTGAGCAGAGGACTTTTCATGCTGGAGGATGTGGGGGCAAAACTGCGGTCTCTTAGGATTACTGCTGTATTTGAGAGGAGGCGTGGGGCAAGTGGGTTGTGGAAAACTGAAAGGAGGTTTTCCTCCATTCTTGGAAACTTCTCTGCCCCATCTACATCAGAGGAGAAGCTTAGAGATCCAGGGTGAGATCCCACAGAGATTTGTCAAGAACTAGGCAGGCCTGCATTCAGGATGCATCCATAGCCTACATCATCATCCATGACCTGCGATTTGGGACTGGAAGTAGGACGGATACCCAGAGATCCCAGTCACCAAGAAGCTGAGGAATATGCGCTTCTGTTATGACTTCACTCTACCAGGCACAAAACTGAGCTAGAACACCTAGACAAAGTACTGTCATTGCTGTCACTCCCTTTGATGTGCAGAGAATTAACTGCCCATGGGTCAGCAACATTTTCAAGCCTTACCATGAAGTGCAGCTCTAATGATAGACCAGGGTCATCTGCCTCTCCCAGGCTCCCTGTTCACTTGTGCAACGTCAGGAAATGAGACAATGCAGCTGTTGGCAGCTTGAGTGACTGGGAAGGAAAGATACGGGGTTTCAAGTTTGAATGCCCAGCGCTGTCATTTAGAAGGATCTTGTCATCTCCCTTGCTTGAAGCCAACCAACTTGCTTTATTTAGAGAAAATGTTATTGTATTTTTTTAAGGAAAAAAGTCTTTACTGACCAAACAACTTTGCTTGCATTCTGCTAGCTCCACTAACATTGATGAGTAGAAAGCGATCAGCACCTGGAGTTTTAATAATATGTGAACTGCAGCCTTGCTTTGCAAGTGGATGGGACTGTAATACGTCTGCTAAAACTATTCCTGCCAAAACAAACACCAGGAGAGGTTTCTTTTCCTTATACCAAAGTCTCACTTCAGCACTTGCCAGGGAACACTTTTCTCCTGTCTTCTGCCTGTGCTGGACGAATAAAGAGGGCACAGTAGTACTGGAGGACTGCCTGAAAGGTTGTGGGCTGTAGTCTTTAATGCACTGCTCTCTGTGTGTTCAGAAAGAGCTTTACTCTTTCATTTCAGAGCTTTTATAAGACCTTAGGGCTGGGGCCTGCATTCTTCTGCAGTAAGCTCACAAAATTGGATTCCCTTTGGACTTGCAAACCTTGGCCACATTCATATTTTATGTGAGCCACTCTGCACAACTGATTCTTCTGGTGTTTATTTTTCTTGATTTGAAATAATTCTTATTTCCCTCTGAGGAAACCTTGCCTGTTAATGACTGCTAGCTGTAGCATGCCATCAACTATCCTCAGGTCTTCTCCCATGGCTCTGTCTCATCTCATCCATCACCTCCAGACATGAGGTCAGAGGTTACAAGAAGTGGAGGAAAAAAATTAATGCTTGTGAAGAACTGAATTGTTTTGCTTTAAAATGTTGTCCTGAGGTTAGCTATAGAAGTCTCCTTGGCTCAAGTGGTGTTCCGTCCTGTAGGAATGGAGACTCAAAATTTCCCAGTGGTTAAGTCATAGCTTTGGGCATACTGATAACAAAAACACAGGCTACCATACTAACTGATGATAATTAGGAGATGCTTTTTGCTGTTGTGTCACTCTGTTTATCCATGTGGTTTTTTGGGGGTGTATGTGTATCTCTCTGTGTGCTTGTAGTTTTCACTGTGAAAGTGAGATAAGAACCAGGATCTAGATCTGTTCCTCATAGGCCCTTTGCCCCTCCAGACAGCACCCAGAGCTTTGATTGAAGGATCCAGGAGTTGTTCCAGGAGTAACTGGAGAAGAGTTAGTTCTTCCCTCACACCAAGATGGGGAGCAGCCAGGAGCAGCACTGAGATAATGGTAGGTCTCAGAGTTCCAGATGAAGGGAGAGGTTGTTTCCCACAGACTGGTGTAAGTTCAAAGAACCATTTTCCTTTGACTATGAAATTTGCACTTGTAGCTTACTTTAGAGCCTACCAACCTTATGTTTCAAGATATTTACCATCAGGAAAATCTCCCAGTCCTTCTAGGACATGAAGCTCTGAAAGTGCATTTTGCAACCATGCAAAAAACCCCATAGTATTCTGGCGTTTGCTGTGCTTGAGTAGCCATTGCTATTAAGGTGAGGAATAGTCACTTCTCTTTGATCAGACTTGCAGTAATGACCTTTGTGACTATGCTGTATTATTTGATAATATACACATGACCCTTCTAGAAACATATGGGACTCATTGTCAAATCTTTGATAAGATTTACCATACACTACCTTATAGAAAAATTCACTTGTGATGCCTTATGGGATAAGAGAATTCCTGCCATGATCTGATATTTAATCTGTCTGCAAAGATGAGTCTTGCATTCCAACTTCTGATTTTTCCTTTCTCATTTTTTCCCCATAACTTGAAGTAATTGGTTTTTTTTTAAATTCATTTTTTATCATGTGGGTAGACAAAATGTTTGTCTCTGCTAAGCTGCTGTTGAAGAATGTGGACACTTACCTAAATTTGATGTTACCCATTTTCACCTAAATGTTGGAAAACAATCTGAATCAAACTAAACGTTGACATCTAATATCTACTAACATCAATTTTCTACCTCCCATAGTATGATCAGATGTAGAGATACTTTAATTTGTTATAAGTCATACTGCTTTCTCCAATGTTTTGGTGCTTCATTTATGAAAATGCAGTTGTAAAGTGTTACAAGGGAAACATCCTGTCAATATCTAGTGCAAAGCAGCAAACACTTGGAAGATAAGCATGCACTCTCAGCAACCAGTGGTCAACTTCTCATTCCACTGAAATTTCTGATGTTCATGAAAGTTGGATTTGAAACAAATAGCCTTGTAAATTTTTAGAGGAATTGAAGGTTTTCTCAGACTGAAATGCAGGTTAACAGAGAACAGAGACTGATAGTATTTATACAAGCTGCCAAGTAGAAGGAATTTTTTTTAAATTATCCAGACAGGTTTTATCTTCCTTTGAACTGACAGACTGGCCTTGAGAAGGTGAAGAATAACTATCAGGTTACCCATATGTAAACAAATACAGAAAAATTTTTAAAAGAAACAAATTACTTCCTTATATAGGTGAAATTTATAATACATTGTTTTATTGAACCAAATTACCCTTTTAATTATCTATTTTTTAATGCTCCTTCTTAAGAGTTTGAGGATACCCTACTATTGTAAATCTCATGACTGTATGAGGACAGTACTGGAGTATTGCCATGGTGCTTTGACACATTATCATCCTAGTAAATGATCCAAGTGTTGAAATTCAGTGTGGAGAGATGGCTTTTGTAAAACTTTGTCATGTGTTTCAGGCCTTCTGGAAAGTACAGCATTATCTGATGGTACGTCTCTTGGAGAGGAATGGAAGGAGACAAGGGAAAAGAGAATATGGGCTTTGTATGAGTAATGATATTTAAACTACAGCTATAAATGAAGAGAAGCTTCCTTGTAAGCTTGTACAATTAAGACCCATAGTGTTTCTAAATCCTTTTTCTTGCTTTATAATTTTATGATAAAAAGCATTACCATTGCTTTTGAACCTATATAATAACTCTAGTAGCCACAAAGAGAACAAAATGTTGCTTGTTTATTTAATTGTGAAACAAATTATGCCCCTTTGCAAACTTTACTGTATAATTTGCACTAGGTTGGTTGTTTAGGAGTATGCACATGCTAGTTTAAGTACTCCACTCTCCCTAGATTTTGAATTGCCATACAAGTGGCTATGACTGTAGTGAAACAGTTGCAGGTCATTGTATCTCCCAAAATCAGAAATAATTTGTCATAATGGAGTCCCCCATCCAAATTTGCAGTCAGTGCTTATAATAAACAGAACATGGCTATCAGAATTTAAAGGGATTGCATTACAGTAGGAAACTGAGTACCTTTGAATGTGATTCAATAACATTCTGGATTTCTCCCCATTTATCACTTGTAGTTCATTTTGTTTACCAAATACAGTAGACAGTTAATGGTTAAAATGGTACACAACAGGGGTTTCCTACCAAGAGCACATTCTTTTGAAATGTACCCTTGACACTTTCACTTCCTTTCTATGTGTTTGCATGCTACTTGCTTTTATATGTATTTTCCTAGCTGCAACATATAGATATTATTCAGCACAGCCACAGTTGCAACTAGACGTCATAACTTCTGCTTACATTTGCATTGGTATCAGCCTCATCCAGTGAAAAATGCACTGTGTGCCTCCAAATGATAGTGTTTAGAAATCTGACCGGGCGTCTCTACAGGCTCTCAAAACTAATGCTAAAAACTTGCAGAGGTATCAGTTCATATCAGGTAAAAGCAACATAGTTTTGCCCTAGTTGATTATTATGTGTGCTGGTGGTGAGTTCTAAGAATATCTAGTTGCTTTCTGTTGATTATACCATACCACCTCAATTGAACCTAAATGGGGAAATCTCATCTGCACTGAAATAATTGCTGTTAAGGAAAACACAATCAAGATTTTAGACCAAAGAAAATCGTTCTCATGGTGGGTAGTTTTCTGCCTCATTTCATAGGAGGTTCCATTGGGACGATGGTATCCTCTTCCAGATCTTGGTACAGGGTTAGCTCTGGTGCTCTGGGGTTCCCAGCTAACCTGGGGAGAGAGCTTGCATAGGTGAAAAGACCTTATCTACCCCTTACACAACTGGACTCCTCACAAATTATTCTGGACAAGGGCAGTGGAGTTGTTATGAGTTTGGTCCTGCACCAGGATCCATGGGCTACAGGAATAAAATCTGGCCTGAGCCTCCAAAGCCTCAAATGAATCCTTCAGCTTTGCTTTCTTCCTGCCTTACTCCTCACTGCTGGTCTACAGATCCACATCTCTGGGATCTCAACTTCTGTGTCTTTGCATGGTTTTCTGTGCCTCAGAAAAGCCTGTTCATGGTGTCAAAACTGCTGCTATAGATTTTCTTCCTTGGGGACTTGGCTTGCTTGAAGGGTTGGTTGGGATGGATGCTATGGCTCTCCAGAAGGTGTATTAAACAGCTGAAAATTAATGGCATGAGTGCTTCTGTATATTTGCCTGTGTATAGGAACATGATCAATGGTCTTTGCATCTCTTATTTGAGGAAGTACTGCAGTGTTATGGACTCCACTGATGCTCAGTAGTGCCTCCCCATTCCCCTCGAACACTATTGCCACCTCAGGATCTAGCCCAGCTCTCAAACCTTTTGCATGTTTCCACCACCAGTGCATAAAATAACTTTCCTGCAAACACTGTCAGAAATGTGATGGATGTGTGGACAAGTCCAGTTTTCAGAGTGTACTGAGTTTTCAGTATTCGCTACTAACAACTGCATCACATGTGGTAAAGGGGGCAGAAAGAAAGAGACAAAAGAGTTTCTCAGATACCAACAGGGTTGCTTGGACACCAAATAGGGCTTTCTGGTGTTTTGCCTTTGCCCTTGTGTAGTTTAGGTTTGATGTCAAGGAAAGTGCTGACATTACTCCAGGAGGGCTTGTTTCCAGTTGTGCCTGTGCTGATGGATGAGATTGAAACAGGTCAGCTCAGCTTTATCATGTCCTTCAACAGTGTCTGTAATGAGGCAGGGAGGAATATGCTGGGAATTCAAGGAACAGAGGTTTTTCTCTCCACTCTTTGATGCTTGGTTGGAAATATCAGAGGAAAATAAAACGCTGTATTAACAGAAAGCACTTTTAAGGCAATTATACTACACCTTATTGCTACTTCTATCTTCCTATGCCACAGATCTGCAGGAGGCACTTATGACATTAAATATGAAACTCACAGGAGCAAACGTGGAGGGGAGTGTTTGTAACATGCTTCATTTTCTACGAAAGCAAATAGCAAGCAAGCAAAACTTATCACTGACAGGATTAAAGACATGCTGGTAACAGTGCCTGAGTTGAGCTGCCTGGGGAATAAGGCATATAACATGAAACTTCAGTCATCCCAGGTCATCTTCTCTTTAGAACCACTTCTCCCTTCCAGTCTTGTGGTGCTTGGGTCAGAGAGCCAATCCTGCTGCAGTTTTTTGGACTGAACTGTCAGTCTGTCTTCTCTCTTTTTCTTCTAGGACCTGTGGTTCCATTTTTTCCCTCTTTCTCTCTGTTTTGTTTTTTTTTTTTTTTTTTTTTTAAACCCTTATTTCTGAGGATTCTGCACACTCCTATACAGGAACAGACCAGACTCTGAAAACAAAAGTATGTGGCATTTGTTCTGCAGGGCTAAAGACAATTTTTTTTTGTGTGAATGGGGTTGACATCACTATTTGCACAGGTTTTTTGTCACTTTTTTGTATAAGTATCTATCCTACCTTTGTTAATTTATAAGGGGTAACTTTTTTTTGTGGTTTGTGGCTTAAAAGAAAATAGTGTAAGTGGTATATATCAAACCATACTGGTTTGATATATACTAGAAATATTCTTTTAGGGACTCTGTGAATCTCCTATTTCATAGCTTTCTTAGGTACAGGTACTGTTAGAACCATTGAAATAATTTTCAAAGAAAAACAGCTATGTGTAGTTAATTTTCTCCTCACTATATAGAGTGACCATGGATAAATAGGCTTGTCACTTGTTCTAAAGAATGATGCAGAATTCAAGGGGTTGGTGGTAAGGAAAGTAATTTTGAAGGGTTATTCACTGTAAGTCTGGGCATGTGTACAGAAAATACTGTGTAATGTAATCACTGTCCCTTAAAATACTCAGTAATTAGTTGTTACATTAGTAATTAGTTGTTGGAGCACAGAATGTATCCCAAATTCTCTTCAAAAGCAAATGGACAAATAGCTAAACCCAGTGCTCTCCATTACAATTACATTTAGGAAGATGCTTTGCCATGTCTAGCCAGCCATGTTCTCAAAGCAGACAACACATGACTTTCTGCCAGTTTCTCTCACACAATTTGAACTAACTGCGCCTGGCTATTAGTAATGGGCGAGAAAGGAAGCTAACACAAATGGAAAAAGGAGAATGCTGTGAAGACATTCCAGATGCTATGACCTTATTTCCTTTTTTCCCAATTTCTGTCTTTTGGGCACAATCACCTCCAGAAATCTGCTGCTAAGGGACTCAGGCCAGCAGCAGCAGGAATATTCTCCAGGATTTCCTCCAGTTGTGCTTGCTGGTGCCCCCTTTTACCCAGAGATCATTGCTGCATATCAGGTCTGGGTCTGTAGGTAGCAGCATGAATTATGCCTAGAAATAAGTATTGCCATATAGAGAAAGCCTTGTGTGGATCAGCCCTCCATTTGGGCAACACTGGTTGCCAAGTAAGTGTCACTGTGATTTGTTACTCATTACGTTGGCTCTCCGTGAAATATGAAGTTGTATTGAATGTCTCAGTGGTAATCTCCAAGATCCTGAAAGGACTTGGCAGAGTCAGACGAGGCAGTGTCTCTCTCATGGGACTGATGTCATGGAACAGCTGCTTTCCCCAGAAACTATGAAGATGTCACTTTTGAGCCTGAGGGTGAAAGTGAATTGAAGAGGGGGAGCCTTTGTAGCTTTTGAGATGTTCTTGATCTTTGCTGGGAAGGTTGGAGATACTAGGACCTTGTAGTCTGCAGCACAGATCCCCTGCTCACAGATTAAGCTCACCAAGGGAAGAGAAAGGAGCTTGATGAATACAGAAGTGGAAGGAAGTGTGGCAGAGAGAATTAATGAAAATAGAATTTAAATGTTTAGGAAGGATGGGTATTTACAGTGTTACTTCTCTGTATTTTTTAATCTACAAAAGCATCTGTTTTTCAGAAGTGCTGAAAGGTCTGGATCACTGCAATGACCTCAAACATTAGAAGTTGAACATCAGGCACACCCTTTGGAAAAGCTGAATCTTACTCTAATTCTGTAGCTCAGCCAGTGTCAAACATGCTTTTTGAAGCTGTTTGTCTCCTTGTAGGCAGCAAACTCGTCTGGTACTGTTTTGTTAGTAGGTAGGGGAAGAAATGCTCATGTTGGTATACTCAGGATTCAGCTTTCATTCGTTTTGTATCCATCTTGTATTCATCTTTCTTCTATTGACAGAAAAATATTTGCTTGTTGCTATGTGAAGAACTATTACACAGAATTTGACTTCTAGAAGGTTTGCTGGCCATCTGTGGTCAATCTAGACGTCTGGTTGTGCTCCAGGAAGATCAAGTGGAATGCCAGGTCTTCTGTTCTGCACGTAATTATTGCTAAGAATTTACAATGGGTGCATTGTGCTGCAACCTTTACAAGTGTCACTGATGATTAGACTGTTGCAATACTATTTCAGTAACGCAATATGATACTATATTTTAGATTTATCTGTAAAATACCAATGCAGAATTTGGCAGCTTGGTTTTGGTTTTGTTTCCAGGACACATTTCTCAAGGAATTTCTCAAGTTTTCCTCTAGACAACCTGGAACCTGTCTCTTGGCCAGCCATCTCCCCTTTTTGTCCTGAAGTGCCATGGCAGAGATAGGAAGGATTTGAAAACTTATCTGGAAGTGCAAAAGAGGTACTGGAACTACAAACCAAGAGTACTTTGCCATGAGGATGGATACCAGTCTTCGTCCTTGTACCTGAACTCTGGATTTGAAAAACTGATTTGTTGAACCTGAATATATTCCAAGGCCTGTCAATTTCTTAGCTTTTCAAGAGCATAGGGGGATTTGCCAGTGGGGGACTATAGCATCCCATGAACTCTCTCCTCTCAGTCAACTCCCAAGTCCTCTGCCCTGGCACTGGCAGTGACTGACTATCATAGAGTAGTCCTCTGGGAGTGAAAAGACAGATTCCCCCATGGACTTCTGCTTCACTGAACCCTGATTTCTCTTTTCCCTATTCCCATTGGTTGGATACCCCTGCTGGCTGCACCCTCTCCCCTGGAGACCAACCCCCTTTGCCCTGTCCTCAGCTCCGCCCGCCACCCCTTCTCGTGCTTAAGCTGCCTGTGCTATGTGCTGCGTCTCTTTCTAGCTGTGTCCCTTGCTGGCTGGTACTTAGCTGGAATAAAACCTTGCAAAAAGAGCCTTTCTTGCCTCTCTCACTGAGCCAGTTGTGGTGAGTGTTGAGTGGAGGTCTCATTGTGTTGCCTGAATGTTAACCCAACCTGCTTTTCTACAAGAGAGATTTGTTGGGAAGAGATAATAGGCAGTAGCACCCACCATTCAACACCCGCATTTTCAGGGGACCCTCAATAAAACTGTTGGATGTTTAAATAACCTTCAGTGTATGGAGAATCAACATGGCCTTTGTACATCCACACAAACCTGATAGCACTTTCAAAAGAGGTGTAAAGGCACATGAATAGAAGGTGTTTCACTGGCCAGTTACTGCTAATTTTTCCAGAGACTTTTGAAAGACTTTTTTTTACCAAAATCTTTTAAGGAACATGACATGAGACAGAAGATTCTTAAATAGATAAATTATTTATAAACAGTAATAAATGGAAAGCATGAATAAAGTACCAGTTCTTGGAGCAGGGAGACATCAGCAGGGGGATGAAATGATGATGTGTGGTGGGACATTTTGTGTTCAGTGGGCAGTGGCATAAAAAAATTTGTTGATGAAACTGAATTACTGAAACCAGAAAAGATGAGGGACATCTGTAAAGATCTGTAGAAGGATCTATTGGATATCTTACAAGGTAGATAAAAATAAGGTGATAAAAATAGAGGGAAAGTGGTCTTAAATCCACCTGTTAAATGGCAGTTTCTGAGCTAACCAATACAGCTCAGGATTGAGATCATGCGTACCCAACACATCCAAGAAGATACCAGCTCAAGGTCGAGGAAGCATATAAAATAGTGTGGTATTATGGGAGAAATAATAGAGTGCAACATTTTGCCATTCACTTAAGTCCACAAGTCTATCGATTGTTTTAGCTGGAAATTAATTGTTTTAGAACTGAAAAGAGACAGAAGAGGTCAGTGAGGGTACAAAGCATCTTCCTAATGAGTTGTCACTAACGATGTCAGGGACACCCTATGAGGTCAGTAGAGTGCGTCTGCCCTGGTGTGCTGAGGCTTTCCCAGGCTCAGCTGAGGCTCTGGCTGGGGATAACTTCTGTCGATTTGTTTTAGAGTTGTCCCAGAGAGCTGCTGTGAAAGGCACTAATTTTTAGTGGATGTGAGGCTGTAAAAATAAACAAAAGTAATTTTTGTTGAAAGTATCCACTCTACTACGTAGTGGCAGAATCAATCCTTCTGTAAACACATCCAGTTTTTCTTTTCAAAATCTTTTTCTTAAAAGCTAGTTTTCCGTGCCACTTCTCAACCACAATCTCCCTGTTGTAAACAAGGAACATGTAAAACGTGGGAGTACTGACTTCCATACAAACCAGCAAGCTTCAGTTGCAGAAGTGAAGTTTTATCTCGTCTCATAGCAGAAAAAGGGAGAAGCTCAGTACAGTCAGCCGTATCTGGTGGACAGAAGAGAAAGAGATTTAAGAGCTATTTTCAAGGGAACATGCCATCAGTTATACTGCCTAGATCGAAGGTCCCAGATGCAGCGGGAATGCATTCCCCACTTTTTTTTTTCAGCTCACAGCCTCCCACTTGTTTTTTAAATTAATTTTTGGCAGTAACATAACTCCTGGAATCCTGCCATTTACTGCTTTAAAAACTGCTCTTGAAAAGAGAGAGGGAGTCAGAGGGAAAGCAAGGGATAGAGGGAGTACGAAAACCTAATGGAGCCGATTGCAAGGATACATAACTAACATTTTTTTTCTACAAAGATGATATGTGATTTATTTTTCTGCTGAGCCCGTTTTTATGTTAGGTCCTTTGGGAGAGAAGACGACTGTTTAGTAGAGATTATTGGGTATTTCAAAGTAGCAACAGGACAGCTAGGCAGAGTTAAACATATTGGTATTTTATGGGGTTTCGGTAAAAGAATGTCTGTGTAACATGATCATTCCTTGAATCTTTAAAGCATGAAATGTTTATAGTTAAAAAGATGGAAGCATGGAAACACAGCCATATAAAACTAGGGTAAAGATTCTTCTTATTTTGGGTTTAATGGTTTCACGTTGCTGAAGAAACGGCACAGCATCCTCATCCTGCCCCAGCAAGATGCATCATCTGGTCTGTGTTTGTCCCTGACAGTGATTTGGGCTGGGTCTCAACCTATTTTCATTACTGTCCTATTTCATCATGCCTTTGGTCAGCTGGGATTGGAATAGCTTCTCTGGCCACTTCCTTGGTGTCCCATGGAGCTGCTGCTGCCCTCATCTGATGCCGAGCAGTGCCCTGTGCAAGCTGGCTGACCACTTTGCAGCAAGACTGGAACTGATGCAGGCTCTTGTGGCACTATTTCCTGGATAATTCAGAGTAAAACGTTACAGAAGGATCTCTTTATGCAGTATGTGGATTACTGCATGTTTGAAAAGGATAGATATAGATCAGTTCAAGTGTGGAGGAGGTATTTTTGGTCTTTCTACACTCTTTCTTCTTCAGAAGACGTTGGAAGGGAGGATGTGTGTTGGCACCTTACTGATAAAAGCCAGAAGTATACATGCCAGCCACTGGGATACAGTGATGGTGGTAAGCTATGGTGTTGAGAATTAGGAAAGGATAGGGGTGTCATCATCAGTCACTGCACTGTGCTTACCTGGAGTCAGAGTCCCTGTCCTTCCCTATATCTCTTTCCCATTGTAGGGCTTTGCCAGCTGCTGGCCCGGCCCTGGGCAGCTGTCTGCACTGCCATGCTGATCATCATTTAGCTCATCAGCTTCCTCTGGTAAAAACAGCCACCTTACAATTAACACTGATGTGAGCTTCTTCTTTATTATTTTCTGCTGTAATTTGTTGATTCAGTTTTTCCTTAATTGGTTTGAACTGTAGCCCTGGTTGGGCTCATCAGCTTCCATGTGTTTGGAGAGGAAATGCAGAATTTGCGTATGTGTAGCACTGATAAGTACCTCATGGTCCATATTTGTGATTGAGGAGCAAAAGGCAAAAAAAAAAAAAAAAAGCGACAAAATTTATTATTGATAAAGGATAGATATGTTTTTTGTCTAAATATATTGCACCACAGACATCCTGATATTTTCAAGTAGGATATCTTTAAGTGGATACTGACAGTTGATTTATTCTTGCATGCTGAGCTGTTTTTGAAGTGACATATGTGTAAAAGAAAATGTGAAAGATATTATGGCATAATATGAAAGGAACTGCTGTTTTTATAAGTGACCACATGGTTTTAAAATTTAAACACCACCCTGAAATTTTGAAAAACAGTAACATCATGCTGTTGCACAAGACCTACTGAAATGATGCTGGGGAGAATCAGAAGTAAATCTTACTGTCGACATTGTCCTACAGAAGGGGAAGAGAGACTGTAGGTTATCAGACAGTGCAGTCTCTGCTCAAAGCAGTCCTCACCACATTTGTCTGCTTCAATTGCACTGTTCATCTCAAAGAACTTAAGGGTACATTTTAAGGTGACGTCTTAAATAGGGTTTTAAACAGCACAGCACTGCAGGCTGTGAAGCAGCACAAACATCCCTCGGAGGTCAGTAAATGGGCAGATATGCATAACTAGCACCAATAAGTCATAGATCTTTTTCTTTTTTTTTTTTTTTTCTCAGTTGCTAATGCTACTAAGACATGAAAATGTAGCAATGAGAGCTGATAGTGGTGAATGAGACTAGCCTTTTTGTCAAAGTATGTACATTCATGTTACCTGCCTGGACTGTTGCAGGGTGGCAAGCTTCCAGCAACTGCAAGTAGTGCAACACAGGAAGATCAGACCTGCATAGTGAAAGTGATAATGCAAGGGCCACTAACTATGGGCTTGGGAGATTTTCCTTGGACAAGGTATCGAGGAGTAGCTGGACTGCATTAGTTGACTTCCTGGAATGCATTTGCTGGTCCAGCTTTTTCCCCAAAGGAACCATTTGGTGACCTCTGGGACTGCTCTTGCCATGGTGTATCAATGGGTGGGAAGTGGCAGTGCTCTCCTTACCCTACCTAAAGCATTAATGTAAAAGACACCAAAATGTTCAGCTTAATGGGAGTTGAGCACATGGTCCCAAGGGCAGAGGGGTCCCTGCCTCACAGAAACCCTTGCTCTACCCTGTCCCCCATCACATCCTAACATTAACATGTTGAAGAGCCCATCTTGAAAGCCCTGTGGATAACTGTTTTGCCCCTGATAAAAAATAGTGACATTTGTTTCACAACTGCCTGTTTCTATATGTGTGCAGCCTCTTCCTTATCTCTGAGGCATTTTTTTAAATTCCCAGCATTGTACCCTGCTCTCTTGCACTCCCAAGCATCTCACATAACTCTGTGCCTCCTTGCCACACAGTGCTGAGCAACTAGTTACTGTATGTCTGAGGGAAAGTCCATAGCAACCTTAATATTCTGTCTGAAAGGCAGCTGCTGGTCTCAGCAATTGTCATAAGGAATGCTTTGTAGTTGATCTGCATCCTGATGTGTGTAATATTACTGAGGATAGAATAAGTCAGATCTGTACGTCTCTGTATAATACCATATTGTGAGAGACTTCCACCTTTTCTTCTGCTGCAGACAGAAAGTGCATATTGCTGGTAAAGGCAAGCCTTTCAGTTAAGTTCACCAAATGTGTGTTTCAGTTTTAGGATGATACCAGATGTGCTTAAAAAAATTGAATATATAAGGATTTGGGATATTTTTTACAGAGCTCTATTAAGGGATTAAAAAATAATGGTATCATTAAAAGAGGCAAGGAAACATTTATTAGGCTGTCAAAAAGCATTGCAGCCCCAGATAAATCCACTCTTGCTCTGTCCCAGACACTGTTTTCCTGTAAATCAGGGAGTTGTCAATGGAAGAGTCATCATGACAGATGGAGTGCAAGGGTGAAATGACAGGCTGGCGTTTCACCTTTAAAAAGAACATAGACAAGCACATGTTGGGAATTAGTCTTTTAGTGATTCTTACAATTCAAGTGGGACAGGGACTAGGCACCTTGGAGTTTCCTAGTAGCCCTTTGGAAATGTGATGGCTCCAGTTAAGGTAAATATAGATAAATTGAGTCACATCAGTTAAAATCCAAGCCTAAATTTTAAAAATTGAGCAAGAGTTCTAGAAAATAGTTTTCTATTTTTCTATTATTTTCAACATTATATTGGTCAAAAATACTTGATTAATTAATGCTTGCTTTCACGATTGCTCTTCATAATGAGAATCCCTTTTAAAGAAGAAAAGGTTGTAAAAGGCAGAATAACTGACCTAAGTGATAGCCTAGCACCTTTGTCTTCCATAACGTTATGCTTGTACAAATCTGCTTTGTCTTGTATCTATTTTGAGACAAGCCCGTGCAGAAGTTTGTAGGAAAAATGGTGGAGAAAAATGGTGGAGAAAAAACCTAGGAAAAAACCTAAGAAAAAACCTCTATACAGTGAAACTGGAATGTAGAGACTGTTAGACTGGATTATATCCATCATTTGTCTAGCCTAGCATCCCACATCTGAGAGCTGTCAGTGCCAGATGCTTTAGACAAAAGTGCAAGAAACTTTCAGACATGGGATTGTCTTGATTACTGATAGTTATAGTTTTGCTAAAGCTCTGAAGAGTTTGTTTTAATACCTCTTCCAAAATGCTTGTCCTTGATGTTTTCAAGGTTTATACAAGCATCTAGCCCTGACTGGTGACCTTAGGGTCTGCTTATGGGAACAAATCCCAAGGTTCAATTCCATCTTGCATGAAACATTTTTTTCTGTACCATTCTGATCATTCTGTTTCATATAAACCTTCTTGTGAGGGTAGATAAAGAACAGAAGCTCTTTATATAATTTCTTCCTATGAGCTAGTGCTCCATGTGCATTTTATACTGCCCTGCTTTTTGTCACATCTATGAGATGAAAACTCTGAACCTTAAAACTAGAAGAAATAGAAAATATTCAGGAGGGCAAAATTGCTCTTTACTGTGTTGAACTATTTGAAGCAGACAAATATTTAAGTATTCTTGTAAAATAAAACTTATATCTGTAAAAGTGAATTACAAAATTGTGAGTCTTTTCTCAACAGCAGTTTATAAAATTGTGAAGAATTGCTTTTTCCATTTGAGACTCTGACAATGTAGTAAACATCTTCTTGATCGAAACTTGATAGCAATAATTTTTTGTTTCAGCTTTGCTTCATATGTAAAAAATGCAAGAGGATTTAACTTTGGAGCGGAGAAGAGTTGCTGTAGACCAGAATGTTTGATGTTTTGTTAAAAGGAATGTTAGTATTGTGTTTTCCACTTTTTTTCAGAATAAAAATAGTTTAGGAGAGGGAGGAAAAACCAGTGCATATACTTTGTATGTGCTTGGAGGTTGTTTGACCTGTCTTAGTCAAATGGCTTAGAGAATGGCAAAGGGTGAAGGGAGAGTGAGATGTGTGTGGAAGTTTTCACATAGTAGACGTGTTCTTGATGTACTTGCAGATTATTTCTAGAGCATCCAGATGTTTAAAATACAGTTGTATGAGGAATTCTCACTGCCACATACAGTTAAATTATAGTGCTTACAACTCTTGTGGTTTGAAAATGTGTTTTTGTTGTTTCAGGAGGGGGAAGGGAGGATGGAGATTTTTATTTTTGGCAGGATTCCTTTACAGTGAATAGAAGATCAGAGCAACTAGGAAAAATAACAAAATAAAAGTAGTCAACAAGCAGGACTGAATAAATAAAAATGTAGATACTTTCCTTTTTTTTATCTAACTTTTTTTCTTGAAATGATGTCAACTATAGAAAACTTTTCTCTAGTTTTGCAAACAGCTCAGTAAAACTCAAGCCGTTTAGACGAATCTTCATTTGTTTCGGAAGTCAAACTCAATATTTTGTTGTTAAGATTTCGTGGAATATGAAGGTTAATTTGAATGTTACATACTCCCAAGGGTACTAGCTGCCAGTCCTACTGGACTGGGTAATGAAGCCATCTAGGCATATGACATCACTGCTTTTTGAAACAGGAAAGGGACATCTCTAAAGGTGCTGAGCATCTGATATGAAAAAGAGAGGACATTTAAAATCTGGATATTGAATTGAACTCCTAGGAGCCTGTAACTAGTTTTCTCCATGTTGTTTATACTTGTGTGAAGTAAAATTCCACACATTTTTATTGCCTTTATTTCAACTTGATCACAGACAACTTGGCTTTCATCCAAATATGGATACTTAGAGGGAGACAAACCACATTTGTTGTCCAGATTCTACTGACCCATGCAATATTCAGCAATTCTATTGTGAGCATAAAACAAATGGAAATCAAGAAAGAGTCCTGATTTAAATGTTAAAAGCCCATGTCAGCCCCACTAAGAAAGTAGGTTAAAAAAGTGCTACTTCATACCCCTTCCCTTAAGTTATTGTACTAAACCACCTTTAGTTGCTGGGAGCTTTCATATTAAAAAATGGAAATGTTAACAGTATGGTAACTAATAGTTTCATGGGGGTACGAAGAATATTTTAAAAGAAGGGAATAGTTAACTTCATTTTTGCACATTGTGGAAAGGATATATAAACTGTTTTGACATGTCCAGATGCTTGTTTTAGAATCATAGTCTTTCCAGACATTACTCAATCCACCTGACATTGGAGAAGTAGGATTTGTCACTAGTTCTTGACATAATGTGTTTTCATGCTGAATTCAGAAACTTTTAACTGTATTAATGTTGAGTCACTCATGCTAAAAATACATTTTTTTTCCACAGTCCAATCTATTCCAATAGACATTACTCAAGGGAGAATGTGCAACCTGATATGAATGGAAGAAGTTGGGAGTGGAGCCATTAAGAGATCCCTCCATCAGTATTTTTTAGCCACTTTGCCTTGAGGAGAACCTTATTGTTGCAGACATTTACAGTTCTGTCATTGTTAGGAAGCAATTTTCCATACTGGTTTATAGGACTTCATTAGAGGTTATTAGTGAGTAAAGACTGTATTCCTGCTTTCCTTCAAAACTGCACATGTACTCTTTTAACAAATTGTATTTGAAGTGATTTAGGTCAGATCCACTTCCTGATTTCCAGAAAGTCAGATCTTGTCTTACTATGGAAAAGCTTTCCTTAGTTTTGCTGCCAAGTCATGGAGAAGCTGAGGCTGTCCCTGTGCCAGCAGAGGGGTTTGGACCCTCAAATCACCATAAGTGATCTGACACTGGCACAGGAGAATTATTGCCTGCAGACAATAGGAGGCTTCTTCCAATTGACAAAAGAAGGTCTCATCTGCCTTTTCATTACTAGGTGGTTCACAGCCAACATCACCAGAATATTGCACACATTGGTTTATTGACTAATTCTAATTTATGAACTCTTTGCTGGTGTGTCATCACCTCTATCCCCTGTCATTCCCTGTTTAAAGCTCTCTGCTCAAGGTTGGTCTGCCTGTATCATATGACATCACAATATCAATATTGCAATCATAGTTTTACCTACAGTTAAACCAGGTTGAGGTAAGCCCTGGATTTCATTTTATCTCCTAACATAATAATCTACTCTCCTTTTTATTTATACTCATTGGTGCCTACTATGCCCATTTCTTAATGAAGGGAGATGTAAAAATACACCATGTTCATTAAAAAACCCATTACTTTATCAACAAAAGATGTTGACCTCTGAGGTGAGTCAGTGGGACTGTTCATATGAATGACCCTTTTGCTATAAAGTCCTAATGCTTGGGTGGATTTTACATCCCTTCTGATGGTTAGTGAGAACACTCTGTGAGTATATTGATACTGAAATTGGTCAGATAGAAACTTTCAAGCTGAGTTTTGCATGTTAGAAAGCAGGCATTCTTTATTGCAGCATGCTGGTCACTTAGAGAATCCTTCCCCTAATCTAGTGTGCCGAATGTCAGGTTAACAGTGTTTTATCATAGACACTGATTACATATTCATTAGCTATCCCCACTTCCTTCACTTTATTTGACATAGTCACCCCTTATTGGAAGTCCTTTTATGATTCTCTGGGATCTATCTTCAGTGTCCAGTGTCCTTTTTAGGTGTCTGTTCCTCAACCCCTACAACTGAGTAAGCTCAGTATCACTGTTTTGCATCACTTTAGCTTTGTCAGCTTTGCAGAGCTGAGCTGGCATCCTGCTTGTGTTTTGCATGAATTCTGTTTCCCTAAGTTACATCCTTTATCTGTTTCTCCAAGGCTGTGCTGTTCTGTTCCACTGTCCTTGATGAGAGTAAAATATTGTTCTGTCCTACCATCCTTATCAAGTGAATAAAATGCTGTTCTGTTCTAGTCTTCTTATCAGTATGGGCATGTAGGAAGAGGTATAGGATTTCCCACAAATAACTAAATCACTGTAGAAATTATTTATCATTCATTCAATATGAGGGTTTTGGCTTATTCAGATGTAGGACTTTGTGAAGTCATTTTCTCTTTATTTCTTCTTTTTGTCCCCTGAGCAAAGAGACTTTAAAGTCACAAGTGATGAAATAAATGTATCCAACTTTCTTACCTTCTGCTCTCCCTGGAAAAAAGTGTTGCAAGGGTATTTTTCAGTATTTCACCTTTTCATGGCTTGACATCCCCTCCAGTTTAATCTCCTTGACCTTCATTTGATTTTACAACCACTTCCTGCTAAGGCAAAGAAAGGATCCCTTCCCCTTCCCCTTCCCCTTCGTTTTCTGTTAGGTTTTTTGGTTTGTGTGTGGTGTTTTTTTTTTTTTGTTTTTGTTTTTTTTTTTTTTTTTTTTTTTTTTTTTTAACCAGGAGAGCACAATTACTGTGTTCCTGTAGACCTAGCTGCTCTGCTTAGCTTCCACTTGCTGTGTCTGCTATGAACCAAACCGTCTTCTCTGCTGCCAGAGGAATGAGGCCTGCATGCCCCATACCTGGGCAAAGATGAGCACAGAACCAGCAACAGCAAAAAACTAGACAAGCCTTGCATGATGTGCTTCCGGAGATCACCATTCCTTTGGGGTGTGGGGGAATGTTACGTGGCTTGTTACACAGTAGACTGGTGGCCACTCCTTGCCTTCTTAAATATGTGCAGGTCTGGCTGGGGCACCCTGTCCTGACCTGAGGTGTCACTCTCAAGCTTGGGATCTCAGAGGGACCTCTGCAATAAGCATGATGGAGAAGAAGGGCTGCTGGAAGCAGAGCCTCATGTGAATGGCAAAACAATTCCAAATGTGTGTGGGGTGTTTGCTGTTGTTTATTTTCTTTTTTGTTACTGCAACTTCTTTACAGCTTTTCTACAGTCAGCTTTGCAGCTGCCAGCAGTTTTTCAAATGAAATGCTTCTGATTATGGTCAGTGTCAGCAAATACAGTGTCTGCAGCCTGTCTGTAGTGTTTCCAAAAATGTGTTGCCTTGGACAGAGGACTGATGTGTCAAAAATACTTCCTGAAGTTGTGATGGTAGAGAGGGCTACAGATGGTGTATCACGAGATGCTGAAATGAGCCATTCACTGAATAGCAGGGAAAGGAGGGTCTGGTAACAGTGAAGCTGTAAAGGACGGTTCATGTTAGATAGCCACCATGATTTTTTGCAGAAACTCCCCTGCATTTTGCTCCCGTTGTGTTTTTTGACTAGGCAGGCAGATATGCCAGTGCCTGCTGAGACTTGGGAATGGGGAAGGCAGAAAAGGGAGCACTGGTCCCTTCCCAGGTATTGAAGATCTAAATCCTTGCTCTACCAAGGACATTTCTTCATCAGTGATGTCTCAGCAGATCCTGAGAGTGAATAACAGTACAGATGGGAACAAATATTAACTTGCACAGTTACATTAGCTGGTGTTTAGCCGTGGTTCAGGTCTCACACACAAAAAAGCAGGCTGTAATCCACCCACCTGGGTGTCTTGGGCCAGCACAACCAGACAGGCTGTTGGGATAAGCTAATGTAGGAGGGAGACAGGGTATTCAAGAGAAGCAGTACATCAATAAGCAAGGAGGAGAAGGGAAGGAGCACAGGACTAACGGGGGTGACAGTGTGAGAGTTGACAGGAGGTATGGATCAGCTTCTGTGGGAGAAAGGGTGCAGGCTTGCACATATGGAATGACAGAACACAGAGCATGTGAATTCATCTGGAAGACCTGAACTATTCTGCAGCCAGGTCCTGAGTTCCGCATCCTTTACAATGCTACACCTTATTATACACTGGTGTTCAATCCCTATGTGGCATTTAACCTATGGATCTCAAAGCAAGGCCTTGAATGAGGTATTGAGGCCCAATTCTCCAAAAAGGATGAAGGGAGGCAAAACAGCTCACCTCCAGAGCAGATCTAAAGTTCAGCCTCCAGCTACTCATTGCCTGAGACACATTGAGGCGCAGCTCTGTGGCTGTGGGTGATTCTTTAGGGCCTCAGAAACAGCCCTCAGAGCTGTAGCCATTTGATTCTTATACTTGTTTCCTGTTCTTCCACTCCTCTCCTAGCATTTGCTCTTGGACAGAACTGGAAGCAGAGTGTTTGCCTAGTTCAGTACATACATAGGAACTCTGTCCTTGGGTCTTTGTACTCTGAGTGATTTAATTACAGTTGCAGAGGAGACAAATGCACAGCTGCCATCAGCTTAAGGAGGTCTGCTACTTGCCGTGTGTATCTCCTGAAGTCCTGCCCTGGTGCACTCCATGAGACTGAGGGGTATCAGCCACAAGGAATCTCACTCAGCATGTCCACCAGTGACACTGGGACATTAGAACCCCTGTTTTCAGTGCAATCTCCAACTCTGGGAGGATATTTACTGTGAAATAGCTGTTTATTCCCATCTGTTAAGGAAACTTACCAGTCTGACCATCCAGGAGCCACTCTGGCAGTTGCAGTCCCACCACCACAGACTGTCACTGCTGAGACTGCAGCTCTTTCAGAGCAGGCAGCTCCAGTGACCTGACAGGAGCCCCACAAGACTCCCTGCACACCCCACTCTCACAAAATCAGACCAGGTTTCCCATGGCAGTCTCAGCTATTGCATTCCACAACGCCATTTATTCACAGTGCAGTAACACAGAAACAGCTCGAGCTGGTACCTCCTAGGACAACCCACAGAAAAGGAACCCCATAGCTTTTATACTGTCACAGTCCAAGCATGGAAAGTCTCAGATCTTCCTCCTGAGTTTCAGCCCTCTGAGTGTCTGGTCACCTGACAGGTACCACAGGTCCCTGTGGCCTTTGTTATACAAAGAGTTGTCACCACTTCACAGCTTTTGCCTGAGGCTCAATCTGCACCTTTCTGCTGCAGCTGCATACTGAGATATCTGCACTATATGTATTCCTCTGCACTACCAGAGAAAACCAAAGTGTGAAGCAAAACATGGGAGCTTCCATCCTCTTAACTGTCATGAACAGGGCATTCACACACACATGAAAAACCACCTCTAGTCCACCCACTACAGCTACTTCAAGATATCATGTGTGTACACTTCTCTTATATCACTCATCTAGTTGTATTTATTTTTGCCTGATGATATGCCGCTGTGTCTCCCAGGTATGTTGGAAGCTGCAAACAATGTAAAAAAGAATGAGATTCGGTGAAGAATTGTCCTCCTACCCATGAGCACTCTTTTTTTTCTCCTCTGGTTCTCATATGGCTTAAAAAAAGCCCCTCCAGTGGTGGCTTCCTCCATTCTCTTTTTCTTTTATTATTACTTCCTGGAGATTCGAAAGGACAAAGTGATGATTGTCAGCATTGGTCAGCATAAGGCAAGTAAGACTCAGAAAAAGACTATATATATTTTTATTAATGGATAATAAAAATCCTAATCCTAATTACTTGGAGGGTGGATTAGGATTATTATTATTATTATTATTGTTTCTAGAAGATTATTTTGTCCTGAAGGAGCTTGTACCACAAATTTATGAGAAGGTGGTGGGCAGCACCTTTGTTATCCTTCAGTTACAAATGAGAACCTGAGACGCAGCAAGAGTCACCCAAGAAAGTGTTTTTACCTCATTGTCCTGAGGTCCTGTGTCAGTATCTCCAAGGAAGGACTGCCCTGTCTTTCCATGCCAGCTGTTGCCTGTTCTTTCCCAGGCTTTACTCCAGGTCTGATGGCCATGGATATCTGTTGGCCTTGCTGATTATAGTAAGGAGACCTCTGTGACTGCACTGAATTACAGCTCCTCAAAGAGAGATAGGAGGCCCAGGGCCATGAACGAATACCACCCTGATATCTTTATATTTTCAAACACCTCCCTGCTCATGAGATTCGTGGTCTAGAATTCTAGATACATTACTCTCTGCTGGTCATCCCACTTTTTCCCTTCTGGTGCTGTCTGCTCCCACCCAACCAAAATTAATCTCCCCAGTAGCAGGAACCTGAATCACTGTGAGGGCAGTTAAGACATTCAGTTGCCCTTGGTAGAGTAAACCCCTCAGAAACATGTGTAAGTAGAAGACAGATACATGGCAAATGTTTATATATATGCACACATACACATATACACACACTCTCCCTCTTTCTAATGTCTTGACACGTGGAGAGCAGCTACACATGCAGCACACTTTGTATTGTACATCAACTTCAAACATAACCCAAATCAACCATGGAAATGGCAGCAATTATGGTAAGTTGATACCAAACAAACTACAGGAACCTAATGGCAGTAAAAAAAAGTCCCTCATCACCCAGCTGCAGGGGCTGATATGAAGACAAGCCTCAAGGCAGCTTATGGTTTCCGGCTGTCATCAGCTATCAGCTCAGATACTTGATATAATGAATAATCAGTGTTTGAACTGATGGAAGTGACCTTAAAATGTACTGGGGAGGGGGAGATTTACCCAGTATGCACTAGGCAGTGGAAATTGTGGTTGGAATACATTTACATGTATTTAAATGTTTGTACTATGGGGTGGAATTCAAATACAGTGAAAATAAAGGCCTTAATCACTAAATGGTCGAAATATGGAGATATATGAAACCAGGGAAAGAGCTGTGTAGAAGACAACAGCAGTTTAAGGACTTATACCTGGCAAGCAGTCCTTCTGAGGCTTATATTTATTTCAGATGGCAAAACAAGTGAGTGAGAAGCATGAAAAGCATGAGAATCATTGTCTTCAATAGGCAACTAAAAAATGTCATTGAAGTTGTCTGCTTAGCAGGGCTTTAACAGCAAGGCTCTCAAGGAAGAGCCTTACTTCCTTCTACCCTGGAGGGGATGTCAGAGACCTGCCTGATGTGATGATAGCAGGGAGGATGGTAGGATTGCCAGCTCCAGCGGCCTCCACATTTGTGCTGCTTAGTGCTTCAGCAGGGAAGATGGATGTCTTTCACTGACCATTCTCGAGACCTCCCATGGGGTTAGGGCTGTGTGCAGAAAGCAGGAAGAGCCCCAGGGGATGAAAGGAGGGAACTAGCTGGCTTTCCAGGCTCCCCCTGCATCTGTTACAGGCATCCAGCTTTGAGGAACCTGACAGGAATGTGCTTAACGTTTTGCCAAGATTTGTGTAAGATTGTATTCCTGAGTTGCTTTGTCCTTTTTAGCTGGTCTTGTCACTTGCAAAAGTCAGGCTTTATGGAGGAAAAATTAAACCCAATGTGCAGATGTTACAGATGGGACAGTTTGCATGCAAGAGAATCTTTTCTAGAATTGCAGATGCATGAAATGGCAAAAGCAGAGAAGTACCAGCTTTAGATACCAGCTTTTATCATGCATCTCTACTCTCCTTTCCAGCACTGCAGTCCTTTAATTGAAAAATGACCTCTTTGGAAATTTGGAACATGGACAGATTTTTTGCTAAGAGACCGCCACTCACTTATCCCTCTTCTGGCTCTTTAATTTAGGTTAAATTTAAAGGAAATAATTTGAGGTTTGGAAGCAAATATCTCCAGGGAGCAGGTCAGTAGTATGGTATGGAATGAAGCCAATAGCTTTAGAGAGCGTCTAATTTGAATTGAAGTAGGTAAAGACAGAGAAAACAAACCAAACCAAACCTTTTCTATATGCATTGCTAGTGCTTTGTTTTTGTACTGCATTGTGTCTCACAGAGCAGTGTGCAGCCACATAGAAGAGATCTAAGTTTAGCACATAAATACAGCCAAGTTTTTAGGCTCATGGATACTCAGCTGCCTACTGAGTGCCTTGCTACCTGCTTTACATCTCTGTGGTTTGCAGTGCTTTATTTCTCAGGCAAAAACGAGGTCATGTTTCTCACATTTACCATGTGGCAGTCAAGTTGGTAAACCTTTACCAAAGTACCATGGAATAGCTTGTGCAGTGTAAAGTTTGCACTTCTGCTTTCCCAAATGTAGCTTTTTCATGTGTCTGGCTGCTCTTGCCAGAGCATGACTCCACAGAGACAAAAAGGTCTTCTTCCTCAGGGCTGGTGTGGATGGTGAAGATAACCATGGTCTGTACCAGTACTGAGAGATACTCTGTCTTGCAGAGACACAAGGCTATAGCCTTTCTTTTTCCTTTCCTGTTCTCTCTCCACCATCATGAAAAATGTTTCCTATCCTTACTTAGTGGTAACATTAGAGTCTGTGATGTGGGGCAGGAAGGCTGAGAAATCAAAGTCCTCTTTAAATCCTCAAACCACAGCAGGAGCACCAGTGGAAAGCCACACTGCTCTTCTACTCCACTTCACGCCTGACCAGTCTTGGTTGGGGTTAAATATACAGCCCAGATTTTGCATTACTCAGACACAGCCCTCTTTTAAGCAGGAGTGTCTTCACATTTCCAGCAGTGGTAGTGATTGATTTGATGAGGACCACAGACCCTTGGCAAAGGGGCTGCACCTGCACTTGCCAAATCTTCTGTTGTATTAAGCTCAAGTGAGGTTTTTATGCTGTAGTCATGAAGGCGCTGATTTACAGAGAGGCTCTGGAATGACCAGTCTGCAGAGCAGGTCTGCCTGGTAATTTTAAAGGACTAAAAAAATTGGAAACAGGAAATTAGGAATATGCACAACTCAAATTCCTCTGTGCTCCCTTGAGTTGCCTTAATGGCTCTGTTTTACCTCTGTATGAGCACTCTTGGCTTTCTCTCCAATGGTGTTATTCTGTCAGAAAGAAGATAGCATGTTACTCCAGACAACCACAAATGAGCAAGAAAACAGAATTCTGTAATTTTCTTTCACTTTCTTAAGCCCATCTGCTCAAATATGGCAATTCTCTGGCGTAAGAGAGATCAGCCATTCTGTATCTGGCAGGTAAAAGTCATAAAACATAGAAGTCACCAGACAATTCACAGCCACTGTTTCTGTAAAGAACAAACAAAGCAGAATGATACAAGCTGTTTGCAGTAGACATGTGGAAAGAGACCAGCACATCTCTTTTTGTCTCAGCCTCATTATCCAGAGAAACAAGACTTCAGATGCATTTGCATGGAAATGTGCCAGAGGAGGCAGTGAGTGATGCTGGGGAAGCTGAGTACTCGTTATCTTAATGGTGCACCAAGCCTGGAACATTTAAAAAATAGATGTATTCTTTGGAAAAACCACAGAACAGACAAAAATATATGTGCTTATCTTCCAATCTGGTCAAAAGAGACAAGTCAGTCCAAGCACTTCTTCAAAAGTATTCTTTTTCTCTGTAAAATAGAATGCTGCAATTCTGGTGAAAAGTGCCCATGAAAACCAAGTGCTACCAGAATGCTATTTTTGTGAAAGAAAGCCTGTTGCTTACTTAACTGAAATCTCATGTTTTCACAGAGTTTGTGGGCTTGGCAGGTCTTTCATGAAGTAAATATTTACCTTTCTTACCACAAAGTGTCAACACTGCTTTGGGCCTAAATGTTACCTGGAATATAGTTCATTTTTATTATCTAGATCAATTTCAAAAAGTAAGAAATGACCACAATTTCAAATTAAATTTGGTAATAAAAATGAATTAATGGACATATATGTCCAGGCAGCTCACACCAGTCTTCAACACTGAGTTACTTAGTACACTCATAAGTCTGTCATTAAGCCCCTAAGTGTATGTATCACATCTGAATGTTTCTTTCAATTCCAAAGCACAGGATAAGGCACTAATTTTCAGAGTTCATATTTGTCAATGCAGACTTTATTGGACCATCAGTCAGGTGAAGCAACCAACAGTAAAAGAAAGGTGTCTGGCAAACACTCCTGTGGAAGCATGCGGTAACTGTGATTTGTGGTCACAGGGTTTTTATTAGATGTAAAGAGATGGAAGCCACAAATATGCCTAGATCACCTACAGGTTTAGTGAATTTAAACAGCAATAACTATTATCCTCAAATTCCTATCAGTTGCAAATCACCTGGGCTTTGCCTCTTAATGCCTTTGATACTCATAATTCTCCTAGTAAAAACATTTAGGCAGCCAGTAAGAAGGCAGAAACGATAACATGTGATTTAGGTGACTGGTTGCCCAAATGAATAACAAAAAGAGAGCAAATTAAATTAACATTTTCCAAATAGCTCGAAGCATGAATATAATTCTGCCAAGGTATTTGGTACATACTTGCAAATAATACATTTGGGGAAAGGCACATCTGGTTTCTAAGTAATTTGCCGAGGAAAAAAAGCATAAGCAACAAGTTTATAATGTAATTTAGGGGCTTAATGATGCAGATAAGCATCTAGTGGGAGATTTATGCCTGTGTTTTTTTGAAAAATCCAAAGGGATGTCCAATTTACAAACTTAGGTTGCTAAATACTTTTAAGATTTGGTCTTAGTTTCAAAATAACTGCACATTTGCAACAAAGGCCTGGGCCTGGGTGAGTGTGTACTTGGCCTGGGTGAGTGTGTAGCTGCACACATTTTTGCCAGTTCATGCAGGTGTGGGCTGCAATGTGACACACATTCTGTGGCAGATAGATTCATATCCCTGCAGTTATAGCAAGACCACACTGAATGATTAATAATGGCTTGGCAGAAAAATATAAATCAATTCCTCCACAACAGCACTGGGGTTGTGACTTGAAGGGGGAACCTGTAACCCTTTAGGGTTTGCAATCTTACATAAAGAACACTTGACATTACTATAGCAGGGCTATACATTACGGGAAAAGCAGGATTTTTTTTTTTTTTGTATTCTGTTTCTATTAAAAAGGGAAAAAAGAAATGAGGGATTTCTGGGTTTGCAGAAGAAAAATTAGGAGAGAAATTATTCTGTAATATAGACATGCTAAAAACCTGAAGGGGTACAAGGAGATTGTCACTAGAAGAATAAATTATTTCCTTCAATAGGAGTCTGATCTTGTCCTGGAAAGAAAGGAATCTTTCTTACAGCAAATTAATTCCAGTTCTTATTGTAGAGGTTAGTGTTAAAAATTTTTCACGAACAGAAATACCTCAAGAACACAATTTCTGCAGAAAATCCTACATAATTCTAAATAGGAATTCTAAACTGCACACAGAAACAGTTGTTTGGTGGTGCAGATCCTGATTACTTCAGCATTGCTTCAGCTAATCTCTGACATGCAGTTAAGGTAACCTGAACTGTGCCATTTAAAATCAAAATGACTATGCAGACTTTTATATCTCTGCTGACGAAGACATCATAAAGAAACAAACCAACACAAAAAAGGTCCAAACATTTGCTTTCTTTAACAGCTAACCCTTTAATGGAAGTTTCTTTCAGAAAGGTTCTTCTGTAAGAGAGTATTCATGTAAGGGCACACAAACTTTTCTAGCCTCGTGGACTTGTTGCTGAGGTTTTTTTCCCCCCTGGTTTTTATTTTATTTTTGTTTGGTTGGTTTTGTTGCTTTTTGTTTGTTTGGGGTTTTAGTTTGGTTTAGGTTTTATTTCTGTGAGGTTTGTTTGTTTGTTTCCTTTGTTTTTTTTAGAGTTTTGTTTTGTCTCTAGTTTTGCTTTGTTTTTGTTTAGGATTTTGTTTTGGCTCTAATTTTTATGGTTAATTTTTTAATTAAAGAAACCTTTCTCCTGCAACAAAAATAGACGTTTTCCCTGGCCAGCTTCTCAGGAAAACTTGTCATTTCCCTGATCAAGTCTACCAACACCCTCTGGGCTGTTGACTGAGCCAGCATTCCTCCCACTCGGTGCCAGTGTTGTCCAGCGTGATCACTAAGGGTTGGGCTGTGGGATGGAGGTGCATTTGTAGCACACAAACATCTGGAAGTCATTCCCGGCTGGAGTGGACCATGAACGCACTAGGCAGACAGGATCCTATAACCTCTCTCCTGTCTCAGCCTTAGCTGCCTCTGATGGCCAGATAATGAGAGCACTACTCTGAGTGAAAGCGTTTATGTGTTTATGTGACTGCAGGTATGAGCTTTTTTTGCTGCTGATTTCTTACACACTCTGCAGACAGTGAGCAGGGATGTTGTGGGTTCAGGGCAGACCCTGAGCAATGTGACAGGGTAGTGCACCATCTCCAGGACCATGATAACTTCCTTTTCTCCTGCCTGTTGTAGCAATATGTTGCCTGTCATCGCTAGGGCTTTCTTCCTGGAAAACAATTTTGACCTAGAACATATTGACAAGAAGGGTGTCAGCTAGCATCATCCAGCCAAGTGGAGTGATTTTTTTAAGGGTTTTTCTCTTCCAATTTGTTTTCAAATAAGATTAGTATCTCTTGAATTAACTCACCAAACAGTTTGAAGTCCTTGCACAAATTTAAAAGCCACAGAAAACCTTGCCAAGGTTCACATATATATAAACATTTGCCTGTATATGCAGTCCCAGTGGACCAGAGCACTGAACATGGGAAGTATATTCACCATGCAACTAGAATCCCATTGCATATGTGGTGGAGCTGCCTGAGGAGACAGTGTAGTCCTCAAAAAACAACCAGCAAAACACTTCTCTTGCCAGTCCTCCAGGAGAGGAAGGAGTTTGGATATGCCCTTTGGAAGGGATTACTGAACACTGTCTTGAGAGCAGCACTGGAAAAGTTATTACTGAGCAGGCTTTGAAGGCTGCAGTTTGGTGGTACACTGAGAAGTTGTTTTAGCTTGTGATTAGGGTTCATGACCCTTGTGACCACAGCCACCGAGCACATTACAGACTTCAGCAACTGTCATTACTGCTGTCATTACTCCTTCTGTTCCATGCAATGACCACAAGTTTGGCTGGTGTGTAAATGCAGCCTGGAGCCAGGGGCAGGACCCGTCACCTCACTGGCCCATTGCACCATCTCAGCAGGTATCTCCAGGATCACCCCAGCACAGCCCAGGAGGAGCAATGGGAAGAGAAACCAGTGCCTTCTGCTACCTTAATTTGGACACTTGGCATGGACTGATTAAGTGCCTTGTAGCAGGAACCAGGAGCACTCCTAGAGGCAGGAGTTCCAGCTGTGCTCTGGCACTGGCACAACAACATTGGTCCACTGCAAGATCAAGTAGCCCAGCTGCAACATGGAGCACTAGAGAAATGTGGCCCCAAAGACACAGAAGGGAATGAGAGTGACTAGCTGGAATCATTGCAAGCAGCTCAGCTTAGAAACTGGCCTGGCTTATTTTCATAAATTAATTTTTTAAAATTTCAGTTATTAAAGAATCTGTGTTCTAATTTTTGCGAAAATTAATATAATCATATTCTGCTAGTGTTTTAAATGATTACAGGGACTTTTTTTTTTCACACATTAATATACTGATTACTTTTTGGTTAACTAGTTAACTGTCTACTGATATTACCTAGACAGGTGACTGGGTTATAACAGGTTGAATGAAATTTTTTGATGGTTTAAAAGAAAGAAGTTGAAATACCTGCTAACAGCCATGAGAGAATAAAATTTTTTATATTTGTCAACTAAATATCTACCTTTCAGCATTAGCTTGTATACTTTTCCTTTTCTAATCAATAAAAAATGGAAAGGTACTAGACTGAAACTACTCCAGAACCTGTTTTGTCAGAAATTAAAGAGATCATTATTCCAGATTCATTATTTTCTGTTCCAATTGAAGTTAGATTATACATAAATAACAGAAAAATAACTTTGTCCCTACAAAACCACTCTGGCATGAAACTCATAAACATCCAAGAGTGTGCATGAACAATAACAGAAAACAGATACTAAAAAAATATTTTCAATGTTTGATAAATTTTGTTAAACAATTTCATTGGCAATAGAAACAAGAAATTTTTTTAGTGTCCTACTGTAATTAATAATGCAAAAATCAAAGGTATAAATCAAAATAATATGTCTCATTATGATGTGTTGACATCTGCTGTTGTTTTAGGTATCTACTTCAGGCACTTTGCTTATTAGGACAAGTCTTTTACAACAGTTTTTGAACTAAATTCCCATAATCCTTAGTTTACTCATGTTAAGAACCTAAATAAACCTTTCTAGTTGTGGTTTAAAGGAGATATTTTGTTTCTTTACTGCCAAAGAAAATGTTTGCTACTTCCTCTTAAAGGAATGTCAGATTGATACAACCCTTCATGTCTAATCTACAGATGTGTTTGTACTCCTGTTTCTAGATGATGATCAACAAGAGGATTGGTTTACAAACATTTGTGTCTAAACTCACATGCTAAATTTATTTTATTTGCATAATTTTAGTAATTAAAAAAAGGCTTTTATAACATATGATTTAATGGTGTTGAACATTATAGGATTCTTAGGTCTAAGTTGTTAAATCAGTTGTTGAAGTGGTTCTCCAGGCTTTCATTCAAGATGACCACAGGCTAGAAGATTCATTTCAGCATGACAAGATTTCAAGGGCTAGGAATATATATTTATAGCCTAAAGCATGTTTATAGCCCACTGGAAATAAAGTCAGTAAAAATGTGCTAGAACAACGCACTTAATTCAAGTACAACATCAAGGATCCAGCACAGAAATTGTGGTTTGGTACTTTGAAGATGCTCATGAGACTAGTTTTTAAAGGGAAATTTTTAAACTGCAACTATTCAGAAGAAAAGAATGATTATGGGAATGTGAGAAATTTCAGGCCATCCAGGGAAGTGGGTGAACAGGCCACCCAGGGAAGTGCTCAAGTCACCATCTCTAGAAATATTCAAAAGATGTATAGAAGTGGCACTTAGGGACATGGTTTAATGTGGACTTGGCAAGTTTAAGTTTGCCATTGTACTCAATGATCTTAAAGGTCTTTTCCAACCTAAATGATTCTGTAATTCTATATTTGATAGGATATTTCTAGAAAATCAGGATAAAAAAAGATGAGACGGTGAGAAAGTGGCATCAGAAAGTCAAATGAAAATCTCGTTTGCTAGCATTTTGGAAAAGTCTATATACGTGGGGTTTTTTCTTGGATTCTCAGTGTTTTACACACCAGCAGAGTATTTGAAATAGGAATGAAACAGCATTAGTTGTGCTCATTTGACCTGTGTGGGAGGGAATCCTTCTTAAAAATAGTATGAGATTATAAAGTAACTGAAGAATTTATTACAATATGATAGAGACATAAAAGATGAAACAATGCCTCTCCCAAAGTTTCAATCCAGTGACCTTGTTGCTCCAGGCATTCAGGGAACAGGCCCTATTGTCAAGTCCTTTTTTATTTCAGATGCTGAAACCAGCACCCTTACCTTCCAGGTGGACTTTGTAAGATCTCATTCAGTTGCTATGCTCTGAGAAAGTGGTGTTCCTGCAACCATGTTTCATTGGGTGTCACCATCAGAAAGGTCAGAGAGAGATACCACTGGAAAACCTTTGTAAGTCTTCATTATTTCCTTTAGGCCCTGGGCCACAGTCTCTCCCTAAGGAAGCTACACACCAAGGAGGGTATAGGAAAGGATGCTGAATGCCTGAGGAGATGGACTCATTACATGAAACCACTGCGCAAAAAGGCAAAAAGGGAGTTGAAACTGGGGAGGGAGAGATATGACGTGCCTGTGACACTAAGTATGGTATACTCATGAGCAAAGAAGTAACTAAGAGAGTGGTCAGCTTAGTTTGGAATGCAGTTCCAGTTCAGCTAACATGACTGAGCAAGGACAAGGATGCAGAGAGAGGTAGGGACTGTACTCTCATGGCATTTTGGTACAGCTGCTCTCTGAAAACAGCTTTGAGACTTGCTTGTGTACCCATAAAATTCCTGCAAGGGTCACACTGCATTTGAAACCATCTGGTTCTCTACTGCACCTTTTTGCCTGGTAAAAGATAAACCCTTAAAACTGAGAAACTGTCTCAAAATTAGCACAAACCAATTTTGCAGTTTGTTTGTTCTCATACGTTTTGCCTAATGTGCACAACAGCAGCTGATGAAAGAACTGGTACGGCAGAAACAAAAGCATAGTTTGTTTCATGAAGCCTAGCAACTATTAAAGCTATTGTGGATGAGGGTGATGAGCTACCTGTGTTTAAAGAAGACTTAAGGGCATGTTAATTCTGAACCTCCAGACAAAAAGAGCTTGTTTAACAAAGATACTACCTATAACACATTAAATAAACAGAGACTGAGTTGTAAAATAGTATTGACTGAGGATTTGTTTTACAGAATGACATATTTTTGTTTTCATAATCCTTCTTTCAAGTTGAACAACAAATGGCACTATGGAATTAAAGTTAGTTTTTATTTTTCAGTCCTAATAAAAAGCCAAATTTCTATAACTTTGAGTGGGTATAGATCATATTTTACAGAAAATGCATTATGCTGAAGGAAGTGTTGCAAATTCTTCATCTTCATGCTGAAATTTTGTCTTCATATTTGTGTTATCTGAATCCTTTTTCCAACTGATTTCCCACTGGTGAAAACCATAATCAGAAGAGAGGTTTTCCAGTGAAACAGTGTGTGTACAGATGTTACAGCCAAGGTGAGAGGGTGGACCTATCCATATGGTGACACAATGTGTATTATTGTACTGCACAGCGAGCTGTGTAACATACTGAGGTAGTAGTGGTAGGCTAAGCTAACTCCTAAGGATGGGCAAACATTTTAGCCACCTGAGCAAGTGGCTAAACCTTATTTCTCTTATGTTTTATTGTGCCAACCTTAGCAGCTAATCCTTCACCAGCATTTCCAACATGCTGGATAAGTTGAGTATGGTGTGTGGAGGGTGATAAAAAGTCCATTATATGAACAACACAAGCAAGAGGAGAAAACCCCACCCTTAGAACAAAAGTGACCTTGAAGATGAGTAGCTGTTTTTAACTCTGTCTTTTTTTCTTTTTTTGAGAATGTGGAAGAAGTGCTTTTCTCCCTGTTCGTGTTTGTGAATGTGTGAAGATATTATAGTTGCTATGTCAAGGACAGTGAGAAGCTTCTGAGCTACAGAAGGATCACAAAACAAGGCTGTGCTATGTCACACAGTTCAGTAAACCTGGGCATTGTTATCTGTGTCACTTCTTAAAGCAACTGAAACTTCTCACTGGGAATTTTATTACCTATGGCAATGTAAATTCTATGCAAATATATATTAAAATATATATATATATATATATATATATATATTATATATATATTAAAAACTATTTTTAAAAAAGGGTATATCTTTTAAGGCTTGCTCTGATTCTCCCAGGTGTGTTGTCATTGCTATAGCAAAACTTTCCTGACTTCATGAAGAAGGAGGAAATAGGTCTGCTCAGTGGATGAGTGATCCAAATGCTTCATATTCATCAAGCACATAGTGCTCCATGACAACCATTACAATTGCCATTCAGAACAGTTTTTGCAGGTGGAATTTCCCCTGGCTTACAACAGAGTTTATGTATTGAATACTGCTAAGATCCCTGCCCCACCCTGTTAGCTGGCTGTCCCTACTCCTTTCAACGCTAGTCTGCTTGCTTAAGCAGTTTGAATTTTGCCAGCATTTTGCTTGTGGCAGCCAATATTTGCTTGCAAAAGTTCAGACTTTTGCTAGTGGTGATGGAGCAGTTCTATGTCGCACTGACTGGAAATTTCCAGGCTGTGGATAGACCTTTACAGGCCCCAAACAGCTGCAGCTCATAACTGAACTGTATTTGCTGCTGGTCTGGCTTGTTGCTGGCAAGGAGGAGGATATTAAAATCCTATAAAGATAATATCAAATTAGGAAATACTACACAGTGTGCTTTTGTTTCTTTTAAGGATGAAGAAACCAGATGAGAGAGGACCTAAGCTCCCTCTGTGCATATATGCAGAACGGAAAGAAATTAGATTTAATTGACCCCTTGATGACAGTACTTGATATTTGACTATATTTAATCACATGTAGAAAAGACAGTTGCACTTTTCAACAGCTGCTGTTGCTCTGAGCTTCAAGGGGCTAGCAAAAAGATTAGGTCTGGGATGGGATTTAGTCCCTGTGTCTCCCTCCTCCCCAAAATCTGCATTTTTCATGATTTTTGTCGTTCCAGGGAGAAAATAAAACAAAACAATACACATTCTATACTGTGTTCAAAACTTTACCGCTGTTTCAATTATGTCACGGCAGTATAGGTGGAAGCAGATGGCCAGGGAAGAAAGCAGGCCCTGCAGGTGTGAGAACATACATCACCAGCTTTGGGATCCCACATCAGTGGGGCTCATCTTTGCCCAGCCGTGGAGGAAAGACCTCACTGACTTCCCAGACTAGACTGAATATTCTTTTTCAAAGTTTCAGCCCAGTTTCAGGAAGACAACTGACCACAGGACTGGATATCTGGCAAAGCTTTTAGCAGTCTCAGTACACAGAGAGCAAGGTGGGATGATTAATGGACTGAACTCTCTCCAATCCTAAAGGAGATTCTTTCTAAATGGGTTCACATGCTGGTACCAGAGACCTCTGATCTGCCCAAAACCCGGATGTGCCAAAACCCAGGTTAAGGATGTGGTACATGTAAAGACTCCTTTTCCAACCTAGACATATTGAGGGATGATTTCTGATTTTGACTTAAGCTTCTTTATATTCCTGATAATTCTCTAAATTAAATTAAATTAAAAACACTTCAGAGTGTGACTGATTAAGAAATATAAAAAAGTGTATAACTTTACCAGGATGTGTTTGACACTGCCACCAGTATTTTAATTAAAATTTTAATTAAATAATTACTACTCTTAGTCCTGTTTCACCAACAAGCTTCAATATACTTTACATAAAACCTTAGGCTTCCATTTAAAAATTATTAAAATTTAAAACCAGTCTTCTGGAGGGGAAAAAGGTAGAATATTCCAGCACAATTTACACATATGTAAAGACAACAGTTTTAAATGTCCAGATTGGAAGGTGTTGTGTGACTGTCTTGGTTTGAAGGACAGGTGTCTGCCAAGGGAGGCAGGAACCTCCCTTGAAATGGACACTATGCCCTCTTTTGTTCCAAATTATTATTAGTTTGAGAAAAGGGCCTTTCAGGCAAAGATCCGGGGAAAGGAATACCAGTTCTTTGCTAGTGTGTGTGTACCAGTGTGTGTGAGTGTGTGTCTGTGCCCAGGCAGGCAGTCAGCGGCACTGCTGGCGCAGTGAGCGGGAGTAGCGATCCCAGGGAAGTCTCTCCCGCCCTTTCAGCGCTTCCGGCGCGGTTCCGGTCGCAGCCGGCAGGGGGCGCTGCTGGCTCCCGGGGGGCCGCGCGGGTGCGGTGATTGCCCCGCGCCTGCAGGGGGCGCTGTGCGCGGCTCGGCCGGGGCTCCTCACGCGGCAATGGCGGACTGGGCGGAAGGGATGGAGAGGGAACTTCCTTTACAAACCCCCAGGGGCAGCCGATCCCAGTGCCCCCTCTGGACAGCAAAAGGACCTGTAGCAGGGGTGGAACCTTGGAGCAGCAGCTGGAACATCAGGACAGGCTCACCCACAGCAGAAGAAGCAAGACCGGGCTGGGATCTGGCGGCAGCAGCAAAGTCCTACCCCAAGGAGAAGCTTGACCATCCTCCTCAGAAGTGAGAGAGCAAGACAGCTAGGAGCTGCCACAGCCCCCTTTTCCCAGCCCAATTCTCATGGTGTTGCTACCCCTCCAAGAGGAAGCCCTAATATAAGAGAAATGCAGCCAGGTGCCCTCCTCCCCTGAGCTTGGCAAATTCTTTTCTCTCCCCTAAATAGCAGTTGTTCTGGTTTCTTAGCAACAAAATGAGAGGAAAATTCCCTAAGAGAAAAGAAAACAAAAGGAAACACCCTAACGTCCAACAATGACATGGCCCAATATTGGTGAAATAGCCTTTTTGAAAAGGTTATTGAAACTAATGGATATTTAAAAATCCAGATTTATAAGGAAAAACAATTGGCACAAGCCCTAAACTGCAAATGCAGGGAGTAAGGGAAGGTGTCTGGTTTCCCTTGTTAGATATGTGTGTCATCCATGTTAAAGTTAACAGCAGTTGTGCATGGGGAGTATCTCTTTTAATTTTAAGCTTCACAATGCACAAAAGGAAGGAAGCAGCTCAAATTACTTTCCCACCATAACACTGAGAGGGCCCAATGGGCAGTGAAATGGAGCAGCCAGTGTCTCAGTCTTTGGGCTTCTAGGTAAAGCTACAGAGCATTTACTTCTCACTGGAACTCACAACCTTGGTCTATTGCAAGCATTAAATCATCCTTCCATTTGTTAAGCCAGTTAAATGCTCTTTTTAAAATCATCACTGGGAATTTGTCTACACACATGGGTTATTTAGAAACACATCAGTTATTACTACTGGGAGTTCTCATTGCAGAAGACATAGGCACAAGCAGCTTTGCATCTTTTGAGAATGAACTTTCTGATTTAAATTGTGCTCATAACTTTTCATGTAAAATAGATGTAGTTGCACACTTCATACCCATGTAGACGCTGATATGCAGCAAAATAACTTGACATGAAACATGGTCAAGAAACCTCCCAGTGTTATTCCCATGCAAATATTTTCATGCATGTCTACATGTACTCAAGTATACGCTGGCATTTTGTCCCGGGCTGTGTAATTACTTCTGTAATTAGGTTTTTACACAAACCACAACTCAAACTTTATTCTTTCGCAAATGCACTTTAATTTTTACTTTGATAATTATGAGATCTTCATAATTATAAATAAAGTGCATTAGGAAAAAAAAGAATATTTAATGACCTTAAAACAAACTGGCAAAATAATATTGGTTCAAGAAATATCTTTTGACAGCAATGCATGATTCAGTTCTGGCGCTGATTATCACAGGAAGTTCCTGAGGCCAAGAGAATGCCAAGACCATTTAAAAAGACTGGATATTAATGCAAATAAAAACCACTCCAAATGGTTGTTCTTGGTTATTGTCAAAATATTATAAGAATGTTTGATCTCTTGTTACCCTGCTTAAAACTATCTCTCTTGTAAGAGCAAAAGGTGGGCCCTATGTTTGGAGATGTGGTCTAAAGACTAAGTATTTGGTTGCTTACCACATTATCTGCTTGGAAAACATATTTATTCTTCTATGAGCAGCTTCCCCAGGCCACCCTTTCCTGTTGCTTTTCCTTCAATCACAGAAATTCCTCTCCTGAGGAAAAGAGAATCAATAACAGATATTCCTTCAGTTTTATCAAATGCTCCAACACAATGCATTACAGAGTAAAAGTTTTGGTAATGCATGGGAAGCTTACTAAGCTCTATTTATGCAAGCCCTACATAAATCAGTTGTGAAAGTCAAGGCTGTAGTAATGTGTAGAGCTGAGCAAAAATGTTTAATATTTTGTTTTGTTTGGTTTGGTTTTGTGCAAGTATTTTAAAAAGTCTGCAGAGTTTTGAATAAAAGGTAATAGATATGAACACCCCATATTTAGATCCAAATATTGGTTGAAGTCTGAAATTTTGTGAGGGAAGAGAAAACATTTGTAAGGCTTTATTTTAGATCCCAAACCTAGATATCTGTCATGTGTTGTAACTTAGATTCCGTCTAGAGGTGGTGGGGAGGAGTGTGTGCTGTGAGAAGTCAAATGTCCAGGGCCTGGCTATAGACTCTGTGAGCTTTGAGGTGCAGAAGGCTGGTGGTGAATCCTCCAATGCTGCTTTCTGCCTTCACTGAGTGCCAACATAAATAAAACACCCCACATGTGGTTTACAGGAGAAAAGAAAGGCTGCCCTTGCTTCACAGTGACTGTCCTTGTGGCCCTCTCCCTAAAGAACCATACTGAAGTGTGAGGACTGTTGTTGCTTCACATCCTGGGCATTGAGGCTGCTTGTTTCGCAGTTTAGTTAAATTATAATTAATCCAAGTTATGAATAAATTATACAAATGAAATGATGAAAATTATACAAATGAAATTAATATGAAATTATACAAATCTCCTACCTAATTGTACTAGACAAACCACTTTGGTGGGAACTTAATGGTAAATGGAAGTACTGTACAAAATAAAGAATAAAGATAGCTATTTGGTGAATGATTTTTTTTTTTTTTTTTGTGGTGAATGACTGTATTCCTTGTGTAAAGCTTTCACTGAAAAATGTGCAGCAAGACTTACATTTTTAATGATTGTTCATTGCTTCCATGCTAGTGCTCATTTTCCATGTTTTTCCTGTTCATTTCCCATTTTTCTCCTGTCCTCTTCATCATAAAAATTTTTCTATGAGCAAAAATATGATGAATGTGCTCTGACTGGGAATACACAAAAGACAAAAATGTAACCACAATTCAGCAGAATTCAGTATAAGAACAAGCTTACTGAAGTTTGAAAAATTCAGTTAAGGTCTAATTGATATTCCTAAAATTTACTTTATTTTTGTCACCTGCTCTTTAGTGTTGTTACTAGCCATTTTAGATCCAGGATATCAGTCTCTGGTGAACAGAAGTTCCTGGCATTAGTGGCTCTGTCTTTATTGGAATTCCTAAATTTATACATTCACAAGTGACATATAGTCTTCATTTCAGAAATGGACTGTTTCACTAGTATTTACATGTCTGAACCAGAACACAGAGGAACAAAAGTCAAGCATAGATGTTATGGTTTCCACCTTCATCTTTGTTCCTGGAAGCCATGAATTATTGTCTCCTCATGCTATTCCTGTGATGATCTAAAGACAACCTAAGTAGCTATGAGCCCATGGGAACATATTGCACACTGAGGGCTGTGTCATCTCAGCTTAGTGTAAGCACAACATGGGGAAAAAGTGGAAGTCTGAGGTGGCCTCTTCCTGACATTTCTTGCTTACAAGAAGCAAATTTCTCTGATCTGCTGTTTCATATGAGTACAATGCTAGAGAGCAGATCTTTTCTGCGGCTGAGTGCCTTGGATGCTTACAGAAAGCTTCAAAAAGCACCAGAATTGATTCAACTTCTGTACAGAAGACTTCAGCCTCAGACTTAAAAACATTACATGATGGAGGACATAGTGCTGCCCACATCCATGTGAGCTGAGCCATACTAATTGCTTTGGCTGACAAATGAGGCTTTTGAGGAATTTTATTGCTGTTGCTTCCCACCTCAGGTATCAGCATGTGGCCTTGAAGACCTCCTTTTTCACTGATTTGAAAAGGTTGCAAAGCTGTGCTAGGATCACTAGAAAAAACAGTGTAGAACAATTATAGAACAAGACATGACACTAAAATATGAGGCTGTGAAAGCCTGTCATTTGCAAGGCTGTAATATGCACTAACATAGTGAAAGAGAGAGTAGCTTAGGTGCTGTGGTGGTAACGTGTACTTACCATATTTCTCTGGTCTGGAAAGACACCACAACACTTTATTTTGACAAGGGATAATATACATCTTTGAGAGTGACTATGAAAGAAAATTTAGCTTGAGATGTCCAAAACACAACAGAAAGCTGCTAACATCTGCTTAAGGTGTCATGTTTTCTTGTGTGAAAATTACATCTCAGATTGCAGCAGCAATCTTTGCAAGAGTTGCACTATTTCAGAAGAGAAACACCACCTAAAGTAGAGCATTGTCTGTTTATTTAAAACAAAATTAGGAACCAGAAATGTATTATTCACAGTCTTCAGTGTATCCTGAGAATCTTGTGTGTTTCTTTAACTGCTATAAATACAGAATCAGCTTGCCACACACAGAGGACTTCATCTGAATCTTGTCAAATGAGTACATTATTTACATTTCATCCCATCTTAAAATGTGGCTTTTTTATCTCTTGAGCTTGTAAGTGCGGTAGCAATGCCACACCAACACAAGCATGTGTTACTACATCGTGGACCGCATCCTTTACTGACTACAGCAGTGTCAAGTGGGAAAGCTGTTTCTCTTCAGGTGGTATTTGGATCTTCCTCAAAACAAAACACAGGAACAATCTTCTTATATTAAAAAAAAATAAAATCAGGGCATCAACCTGCATCAATTAATCAAGTGTCCTCACTTTTCTTGTCTTGCTTTTTCCCCTTTTCTGTGTGAGTAACCTAAAATCATGCATGTAATTATCTGACAGTTATTTCAATAATACAAAAATAATTTTAGTAATCCCTCTCCCCTTTTATGACTGGAGTCTTTTATCAAGTCTATGGCTCCATCTCAGGGTGTGAAGCATATATATTATTATCATTTTTAGCTAGAGTCAGTGGCTTTTATTTTTTTTCATCGATACACAAAAAGAAGAAGTCTGTTTGTTTCCATCTCTATTTTTTTTCCAAGTGTAAACTAAACAACTGCTTTTACATCTCTTGCTGGTTAGCAGCCAATGTAAATGCTTATGCTAGGAGAACAAGCCCATTTCCTGCCGTTAAGGCTTTTTTGTTTATCCTAGAGCTACTCACTGCCACTGCCTGCCCCTGACAGACTATTAACCCCTGTTTCTAGCAGGAATACCAGATGTGGGTTTCTTAAGCAAATTATTGGTTATTTCACCACATGTCGTTTTTACATTTAAGTGTTTCCAGCCTCTCAGAACATTCCACAGAAACAACATCACATTTTCCTTCAACCTGTTAATTAGCATAATTATTTATCAGCCTGAAACCACAGCTAGAGTTTGTTAAGCAGCAGATAGATATGCACTGGGTAGTGGCCCAAGAGACTAGAAAGAGTGATGAGAGGAGGGAGGCTGTGGGAAGGCATGCTGTTTGCATTTGTCTCCATCACCTCCTCTGAAGACCTCTCCAGCTGATATGACACATCCCTCTTTCATGCTGCAGGCAGAGGAGATTTCAGGGTTACTTGTCTGCCAAGTTCTACCCAGCTGTAACAGGGAGATCTGGCTCCAGATGATCACCCCAAAAAGAGGTGATATGAGAAATATGCACCCTCTGTTATCTCTGGCAAAGTCCAATCCTCCCCTTGGATTGATATGTTCCTTGTGTACTTATATAATCTCCCTCACTGAAAGGAATTATAAGATTGCAACATTTGTAAAACCTCTAGGATGTAGTTTCTTCAGTCAACATTAACCAAGAGGGTCTTTGTCTAGCCTTGTGCAAGCAACATTCATCCTTAGGTAAAAAAAAAACCCTTTGCAGAATAATATATTAGAAGAAGCAGGTCCAAACTACTCATTCGATATAAGAATAAATTAAATAAAAAATTGTTTGATACATTTAAAATGCTCTGCCCCTTATGCAGAGGTTCTGAATCCAGGCAAGCTAAACCTCTCTTGCCCCGGGCCCCATATGAGCCTAGTGCTAGAGGTGTTTCTGTAGGTCCCTCTACGGGGTGGATGGCACTCACCTCTTGAAAGGTTAGGCAGTTTTCTACGTGAATGTGTCTAGGCTGCTTTTATAGCTCCACCAAGTCCTGTACTTCTGCCAACAGCTGTACTGTGGTTTATGCATACCTGGTAATTGACAGGATTTAATGGAAAAATTATTAATGGTGGTATGGAATAGTTATGGATAAGTTTCTAAGTGGCTACATTTGGCTATAAGCTGCAGTAGAGTCTATTTTTTTTCAGTCAAACTTCAGAAAAATATTACTTGGCAAATGAATTAGAATGTTCTGTGACCACAGTTCAAATATGCTGGTTTTCCTGAAACTGTTCAGGACATCCAATTATATTCCCAAGCATTCCAGTTCATTTGCAAGACTAGAGACACAGCAGAAGGTATCCAAGACTGGATTGCTCTGGTCATGTGCTTCCATGAAGCGATCTGTCAAGTGAAACTCAACTCACCTAGGCTGTTAGTAGAATTTCTCACAGTGTTTGCCAGTCTTTTTTCCCATAGTGACCTCTTCCTAACTATTTCATTATAGCTTGTATTTTATCTTGTATCTTTGTTATGTGAGTGAAAAAGAGTTGAAGGGGTTTTTTCCACAGGAGAAACTACAGCTCTGATATTATTATTACCTGGGTACAAAGTTGTCTAGGCTTATGTTTTAATATGCTTTAAAAAGGCAATAAAACATTATTAATATTTGTTATTTAAGATTAGTGAATGCAAGTATTCACCACAAAATTTCAGCTAAGAAGGACAAATTCACTTTGATTTTCATTCTCTTTGTTTTCCCCACACCAATAAAAGATTTTAAAAAATTAAATCCTATTTCAAAAATCTTTTCTCTAAAACCTTTCCAAACCAGTAGAAAAAGTACTATGATTTTAAGTCCTCCCAGCTGGATGCCATTTTTTTTTTTTTTTTTTTGAGGGGGTGTAGGGTTTTTGTGGACTTTAGAAAGTGGAAAGCCAAAGCAATTTAGACTAGAAACTCAATAAAAGAGCAGCTGGTCACAATGCCAGCTAAATACCCCTCAACTCCTATTGTTCCAGAGAGATGATTGACTATTAAGTAGGGTTGAAAAGTTTGAAGGATGCACTGCGTTATTTGATACAGTACAAATTACCATCCTAATTAATACTCCTATTTATTTGTAAAAGGTCCTAAAATCTGGTTTATAACACTTAACTCTTGTTTCTCTCTAAGAAACCAGACAGGTAGTCTGCAGAGCAGCCTCAAGCTTACTGGGGGAGCTGTCCAGTGTCCTTTTTAGTTGGCTGTTCCTTGACCCCCATTTTTGAGTAAGGGCAATGTTGTTTTGGATAACTTCTGCTCCGTCAGTCTTGCAGAGCTCAGCTGGCACCCTGCTTGTGTTTTGTATGACTTCTGTTTCCCTAAATTACATCCTTCATCCATTTCTCCAAGGCTATGCTGTTCTGATCTGCTATTCTTAAGATAAGAATAAAACATTATTCTGTTCTACTGTCCTAATCAAGTGAACAAAATGCTGAACTGTTTTACTTTCTACTGTTCTTATCACCTCAAATTTATTTAAATTTTGGGCTTTATGTGCGTGCTCTTAATTTGTTATAGGCCCCAATCTCTGCGGGAATGTCAGAGAACAATGTTGCAGCAACTGTAGTGAAGGACAGTGGTTGCAAACCCAGGTTTGGTGCTGGTGCAGGCACTCGAGCCCTGTGTCCTAGCCACTCTTCCAGCTCTGGCACCCTCTGCATCCCTCCCTTTGCTGCATGTGTCAGGGGCACTGCTTCATGGCCAGTTATGAAGCCAAGTGCTTTCCAGGTGGTTTTGCAGCTGAAGTAAAGGCTTTGCTCTTGAGAAACCTGAACTGGTGCTTTCTTAAAGAGACCTGCAGTTGTCAAACTGGTATTTATGTGCTAGATCTCAAGTGAGTTCTTGCTTCTTATATTCTTTTACATGTCTTCCTGCAGCACTTTCCCAGTGAAGGAGAGCAAACAGGCAAGGCTGGGTGTGCCACATGTCCTGGTTATCTGTGTGCCAGAATCCTAATGGCACACGGTAACCTAATGGCAATCCTGATGACCAGCCTTTTATTTGTAAGCTCACAAGAGACCTGATTTTAGCATTGCACAACACCTTTGAATTTATCCAGGAAAACAGTGAATGAATTGTATGAATATTTAATTTATCTCTATTTTAAAATGCAGATCTACACAGGCTTAAAGAAGTAAAAAAACCAGACAGTTCTGAACATGGGTGCATATCTGATTGGCATGGCAGGACAAATTGATGAAGGGAGTGCTGTGGATGTTGTCTGCCTTGACTTCAGCAAGGCTTTTGACACTGTTTCCTGTAACAGCCTTGCAGGCAAGCTCAGGAAATGTGGGTTAGAGGAATGAATGGTGAGGTGGATCGGGAACTGGCTGAATGGCAGAGTTCAGAGGGTCTTGACCAGAAGAACAGAATCCACATGGAGACCAACAGCCAGTGGCATTTTCTGGGATAAATCAATACTGGAACCAGTCTTGTACAACTTGTTTATCAATGACCCAGATGAGGGGATAGAATGTACCCTCAGCAAGTTGCTGATGGCACTAAACTGAGGGAATGGTGATCCACCTGACGGCTCTGCTGCCACTGGTCCCCCAAGTGGGACCTTGACAGGCTGGACAGAGCTGGGCAGAGAGAACTTAACGAGTTCAACAAGGGCAGGTGTCGGGTCCTGCACCTGGGCAGGAGCAGCTCCAAGTGCCAGCACAGGCCAGGGGTTGCTCCTAGAGAGCAGCTCTGTGGAGAAGGACCTGGGACTCTTGGTGGATCACAAGCTGCCCCGCGAGCTGGCAGTGCCCCTGTGGCAAGGAGGGCCAAGGGTATCCCGGGGTGCATCAGGAAGTGCATGACCAGAAAGTCAAGGGAGTTGTGCCTCTACTCAGCCCTGGTGAGGCCACATCTGGAGTGCTGTGTCCAGTTCTGGGCTCCTCACTAAAAGAGAGACAAGGAGCTGCTGGACAGGGTCCAGCAGAGGGTCACAAAGATAATTTGGGGTCTGGAGCATCTGTCTTATGAAGACAGACTGCAGGAACTGGGCCTGTTTAGTCTGGAGAAGACTGATATCTGAAAGGTGGGTGCCAAGAGGTGCCAGAATTTTTTCAGTGGTGCCCAGTGACTGGACGAGGACAAATGGACATAAACTAAATCACAAGAAGCTGCACCCTTACATGAGGGAGAATTTAATGAGGAGTGGCAGAGCACTGGAATAGGCTGCCCTGGGAATTTTTGGATTCTCCCTCTCTGGAGACATTCAAAATCCACCTGGATGAGTCCTGGGTGAGTTCCGGTGTAACCTGGTCTAGGTCACCCTGCCTGGGCAGAGGATTGGACTGGATAATCTCCAGAGGACCCTTTCAACTCTAACAATTATGTGATTCTGTGTTTCTCTGATGTACTGCTTTTATCATCATTAGATGTTTGCAAATTCTGCATTACTTAGCAACCACCTGAGTCTATGAGAATGTGAAAAATTAAAAATTTCCTTAAGTGATACTCACCTTCACAGACATGTACGAACATAACAATGTCAGTTTGGGTAGAGGGATGTGTGATGTCAGGGTGCAAGCTCTGACTGGCAGCACTTTTCTGTTGAAAACCCTTAGGGGAAGATGTGCTTTATGTGCAAATTGATTCATCTGCCAGAAGTATTCCTTTACTCAAAAATATGTTCTTGGCACTTCTTTGCAAGTACAGTAATTGTGTTGGACATGATTTAGTATACTTCCACTCATGCAGGTAATGACTTTTTGAAGTAATTTTCCATGAAACTGCTTCTAATATTTTCTGTAGACCTGTGGAGCTACAGTAGTGAGTTCTCAAAGTGACACATTAGAGTCGGGCCTTCTTACATATAATATTGTCTAGCTTTATTTTATTATATTGCAATATATTATGCTATATTTTCTTTTCTGGACAGAGACAGGCAGTGTAGCTCAGACACTGAGGATAAAAAACTACCCAGGCTGAGAAGCATGGGTTTGCTATATTGTATCATGGCTCTGTGACAAGAGATCCCTTGTAATCTACAGGCCTGTGGTGCATGTTTAGAAGGGAAATATTACCTTTGCAGTATTTTAATTCAAGTTAGATATTCAGATTAGTGTAAAGAAGTCTCCTTACAGCACATGTCAGGATCATTCTGATTTTCTTTATCAGAAGTGTCACAAAAATGTCTCCATTTTGTAACCCTACAAAGAATAACTGAATGACCCCAAAATGCCACAACATTTCACCTTGATAAGGTGGCCCTAGTGATGTCCCATGAAGGCATTTTGGATTAGTGGAAAACATTTAAAAATCATATTTTTATAACCCATGTGAAGAAAAGTAAGGTTCCCAGAGCTAACAATAAGTTGTACTTAAAAGTTGGAAGTTTTCACACCTTTGCTCTAATTCATTTTAGTGTGTAGTATTCATGAAAAGACTGTATACGTGAAGAGGAACTGATGAAAAATCTCATCTGAATTTTTTGTTAGATCTTTTAACCTTCTTCACAGCACTTCAGAAGCTTTGCTGCTAGCCAAATCCAGAGAGTATATATATAACAAGTAAGTTCACCATAGCCAGTTTCAGTGGCATCACTGATTTTGGGGTTGGATCAGGGCTGGTTCTTATTTTTTTCTGAATAGCCCAAGAGTGCACAGGAAATTTGACACTATTTAATGCTTACTAATATAAGAACAAAACTAGTTTCCCTTGCAAAAAGAGATTTAGGAACATTTCTATCCAGAAACCTAAGGAAAATAGAAGCTTGTTGGCCAAAGACAAGACATGAGAGATTTCTGCCAGAAAAAAAAGTAGCAGTACTTTTTTTTTTTCAATTGAAACACAACTCTGAGTTCATCTGGGGTTTAGAAATATTTTAGAAAATTTTTGGTGTATCTAGACAAACTAGAAAAATGTCAAAACAGATTCTAGGACATGATAAAAAGGCTTTGTGCATTTAAAGGAGTGGTATCTTTGTTATCTTTTTTAAAGTATAGTAATGTTTTCTAGGGTAAGTATGTCTGTCATGCTTAACAAAATTTTCTTACAAACAAAACCTGACCAAATTATGCTTCACTGAGGGAAATTCAGAGAGAAGCCTGTAAACTCAATAGAATAGCCTATAAAATCAGCTGAATCAATTCAGATTTACCTACCACTAATTTAGAGCAGAGGGTGACTTACAGTTGGCTCCAACCTATGTAAACTGACAGTGTGGAAACATAGGAAACCAAAGTCTCACCAAATCAATAAACTGACTCAGAAAATATTGCCGTGGAATCATGATTCTCTAAGCAGGCTACTCACTGTAAAAGAAATTCTCTCTAGCCTTGCGTCAATACAGAAACAGTGTTTTTATTTTAATTCCTCTCGCAATCACCTCAATGTTAAAACAGGTTTCTGAGGTAGAAACCCAGGATATTTCTTGAGGTCACTTTTTTCTGTAGGAGTTGTACAGTCTTTCCTTTGTGTATATACCTTTTTTTAAAAAAAAACCACTTCCATATATTTTCAGGAAGTGATATCATATGAACATGCTGGTAAAATTAGCCTGAGGCTTTTACTACATTTATATACAACAAAAGAAATCTTTGTCCGTAATTACTTGCAAACATATTATTGGTTCCTTGTAATTGTGTAGCCAATGATTATGGCAGAAAATCAATAATTTTATGTAGTTATGACTAAATACCAGTACACAACCCTCTTATTATCAATAATCAGTGTAATAAAGCTGGCTTATTGTGCTAGTATTAAGAGGTCCCAGTATATACTTGAAGCTTTTGTTAGCTGGAGCTGTGTTTCAGCTTAATATAATTTCTGGCAATACCGAGATAATAAAAAATTACTGGCTTCCATATGATGCACATATGCTGGAATGGACAGTCTCTGGTTTTTAGGCTGTCTCATTAGTAAAGCTGGATTCTTCAAAAATGACTTGGATTTTAATAAATTTCAGTGCCTGTGTGTATTCTTTTCTCCAGAGAACTTTCAAGAGGTATCTGGCACATACAGTGTATCACCATTTTTTTTTCCAATTCAGTGCAATGGGATTTTATTTACTGCAGTGTATAAAAGAGGCTACTTTGGAACATGTATATGCCATATATAAGACAAATAATGTTGGTTAAAGAAAAGTTTGATTGTTTGTAGAACTTCAGAATCTGAGCTTATGCTCATGTGTTTCTTTTTCTGCAATGCAAGGGTATTTTCTGGTAGTGGGTAACACTCAATTTTGATAAATTTAGCCCTACATTGAAAGTTTTTCCAAATTTCCAGGGCAAATCTAGATTTATTTTCTTGTGGGGAATGCTAACAGATGATTTAATTTATGCTTGCCATGCTTTACAATGCTCAAAGAGTACTGATGGTAAGTACAGTAGCACAGACCAGCTTTTCCAGAGAGACCAGTCCCTGAGCACAGCTGCCCTGCTGCTGAAGCTTTTCCCATGCCCAGAAGCTGCCAGCATGAGCACTGCTATGTGGCAGTTCTCTGGGCTTCCAAGCACAAAAGCTGCTGGGAGTTGGGCAGTCCTCACCAGCAGAGCCCACAGGAAGTTTGCAACAGAGAGGACAAGCAGCTTCTGTAAATGGACATGAGCCCATGCAGCTGTCTTTACCAAGTCTCTGTCAGATCCCAAAAGAAACTACACTGTCCAATGATTTGGGCACAAGCCTACCACTCCTCCTTAGTTTAAAACTTTTCTTCTACCACCACACTGGTGTTTGGCCATGGTACTAGCCTGTGTTTGTTCTTCCACAGGTGAAGTAGGCACAATAATGTACTTGTATCAGCTTGAGAAGGAGGCATATGTATGAGAGACTGTCATTTTGTAGTGACACTAAAGAAAGCATGAAAATATAATAAAATATCATTTAATCTGTCTTTTGCGACTTCATTAGAGCCAGGAGTTCACTCTGCATATCTCTCCACTGACATATTTGCAGGAAGAGACACAGAGTAGGAAATGACATCTGCAGAGTTCCTCAGTGAGATTGCAGATGAAGCTCTCAAAACCAGCAATTCCATCTCAGGAAGGCTTTTCCTTCCAGGCAGATCCTTGCCCGGGGGAACACGAGAGATACATTCCTGAAGGCAGCCATATGCAGGTCGTGATATAAATTGGACTAGACTGTATTAATATATCACTGCCATAATTTAAGAAAAAAAGTAGTGTCTTTACAGATGCAGGATAGCTGCATAATGTGGCTGAAGCGAGAACAGTTGACATCATTTGATAGTTACCTTTTCCTTTCTCAACCTACTGCTCAGTTTAGCAGCATGAATCAACATGCATGCAAACAGAAGTTGCCTGACAAAGTTTGTTCACAGTACAGTATTCCATGGAGGACTATCATGTCAATCAGAATATTACTGTCTTGCTATTCTTATATTCAGTGAGGAGGTTTCAGTACTTTCATTTAGGTCCCCTCCAAAACATTCTCAACCCCTGAAAGCCACTGCTGCCTTTTATATTCTATAATAAAATTAAAAGAAGCAATGAGGGAGGCATGTAAGAATGTGCTTGCAGTTAATGACCCTACACACATGCTGAAAATTAAATGTACACTTCGTGTTTTCCTGGATGTGGGCCAGAGAAGGCAGCTCACAGGATGAAGTCACCAATGGGTATAGTGTACAGCTCACAGCACACTGCAGGGATCTTTTTCTCCTCTGCTGTATGGCAGCTTTAAAGGAAAAGACTGGAGTCTTCCTTCAGTGCACTGGTGTTTTACACGGAAGGAAAGCATGATCTTTGAAGGGGTTTTATGTCATGACTCTTAAAAAGAGTCACAGAGACTCTGACAATAGCAGTAAATTGAGTTGCCCTGATCTCATGGGCAAGCACAGGTAATACCTACATCCTGTATAGAAAAAAGAGCAAATGGAGATCCAGCTATGTTTGTCAATACTGTATTGTACTGTTTTCAGTGTTCTGCATTTCTTGGTTTTATTGTATCAGTAAAATGACACACAAATGGTCAGTCACAAATACTTGTGCCCTTTGCTGTGCTTCTCTCATTCTTTGTTGGGCAACAAAAGTAGAGAAAATTGGCCTACCCTTTCCAGAAACAATTAATTGTAAACAATTAACAGTTAATTGTAAACAATTAACAGTTAATTGTAAACAATTAACAAGGAAATGTGGGCATTTCTTGCTCCACATGGAAACCTAGTTGGCTTAGAGGTTCCTTCTGGTTGATATGAAAAAGTAAAATAGTTTTGTTCATTTAATTTGTTCTCTCCCTAGGACAAAAAAAAAAAAAAAAAACCCAAAAAAACCCAAACAAAAACCACAACAAAAAACCAAACCAACAACCAAAAAACAACAACAAAACAACCAAAACCACACAGCATTTTTGCTTTTGATTTAATTTGCTTTGCCTGGATTACTATTTCAATGCATTATGGATTACATGAAGCATGAGAATTTGAGAACTTGTGTTTATGAGAGATCAACCAGAAGATTGATCTTGCCCAGTGGTTCTTTGGTTTATTCCTTTGTGCGTAGTCATTCTCCTTTACCACAGACTGTGGGCCCAGAGAACATAATGCATGGTAAGGAACATGGACATCATGTGCACAATGCTGTTGTGCAGAGGGAAAAAACAGCACATAAAGAAAATATATGAGCTTTATATTACCTTTTGGACACATCTGTTGACTTCAAGTGCATTAACCAGTTCAACCAAATCCTAACTAGGATCGGGCAATGGGAAGGACACACTGAGCAGCTGCAGAGTTGAAGCTAGACTCAAATTCAGGCAGGTGTGGCAATGCACAGCAAATACAAAATCAATGGGAAAACAGGAACGGAGAGTAAGCATGCCTGTGATTTGTAATTTAAGCAAATACAAGTGGACCATGTCCCCTACAACAAAAAATCACGTTGTTTCTATTTACAGTGCCTGTATGGAAATTGCCTCTGAAAAAGCCAGTCCCACAAGAAGAGGAGCAGCCATGATAAAGAACAAAAACCCTTTAGACAAAAAACCCCAAAGTGCTACCGTGCAGTCTTGATGAGCACCAAGGGTTATTCTTCCCTGTCTCTGTTCAACTGCAATGCCCTGTCACCTGCCTCAAGGCAACATATCTTTATACAATCCAACTTCCTTCTCCTGTAATCCTGTGGTGCACATATCCTCCGAACAGAGAGGGACATAGCTCTCCCAGGATTTTCTTGGGAAGCTGTGAGAAGCTGGTAGAAAGCTCAGAGAAAGAATTAAAACAATTATTATCTTATTCTCTGCACCTGGCAAGCAATCTCTGTTTGTCAAAGATACTTACAAGAAGGAGTTGTCCCTTCTCGAACAATAGGTGAGAGAAGATTCCTAAAGGCCAGTGAGGTCTTCGGTCCCTCACTGTTTCTATAAGAACTGCGGATTTCTAATGATAAAGTGCCTTTTCATGCCTTCTGATGATGGAGTCTCTGTATCACCTTTGCCTGTGCCTGATACCCCTTCAGTGATATAATCCTAAGGATTCAGAGAAGTGAGGTGTGGTCTTACATAAAATAAACGTCTTCAGACTACAATCAATTTTCTTAAATGAAAAGTACTCCAAGGACATTCTCTGTGATTAGCAGGAAGAGGCTGCAGAGCAAGTGATGAGGCTGCAGAGCAAGTGATGTTCTAATGTTTCTTTTAGTCTGATCTGTCAGAATGGAAATCAACATAATTACATGTTAATAAAGCATCTCAGTCTGTAGCTGCAAGGCCAGAGCAATGCACTTCTGAATACACCTTGTTAAATTATTTTCCCACCCTTCCCCTTCCAATTGCTCAAGTGTGCTAGTGCTCATTTTGATGTAAGCTTACATATGTTTGTTGTCTTAAAATCCAGTTTTTCAATTCACTGGTTTCTTTATTCTCCCCTTCTGCTATGCCATTTGTGTCAGGGACTAGCCTGTGGACAGTGACCAACTCTGGTAGTTGAAAACCTCCCTCTGGCTTTGAGGCTCCTGGTGCCAAGCATTGACCAATTGCAGCCTTGGCACTGTCCTCTGGATGAAGTGGAAAAGTACTTCAGAAACTTTGTTTCCCTTCCAAAAGCTAAAGACATAGGAAGAAAATAAATGCAAAAGAAAAAAATAGTGAGGGAATATAGTAGGGGAAATAAGTTTGGGTATTTATATGTGATGCACTGTTTGGATGGCTGATGTGGGAGTAGAAATGTCTATCATTTTCTGGACAGAGGAGACTTTGTTCTTGGTGTTACCTGTTGTAGTACTTTACTATAGCTGCAGCTACAGATTGGGTCAAGCTTTGCCCTTGGTAATTTTCCCAGCTTTGTTACTGGCTCTTCCTTCTCCTGTTTACAGTCAGTTTCAAAATGGAAGCAGCAGTTCATTTTCTTTCCTGTCCTTTAGCCCTGAACAAGTCCCTGGCTGTCAAGTGGCACTGGAGAAGATGATTTTAACAAGTGTTTAAAATCTCCCATTAATATCTTTGTTTTCTTGTGTTTTGATGGCAGGCTAGCTGTTTCTCAAGATCCCACAGAACTGCATGAAGGAGATGCTACAGTGATGATGTAATTGCTGAGGAAGCACAGACAGAAGGGGAAGACTTAAATCTCTAATCTTCCCCTTGCCCGTGGCTTTCACCATGTTTAATTTTTTAACCTATTTTTTTCTGTCTTTAAAATCATAAATTAATAAAGATTTAAAAAGTCAAACAGTCGGAGTCTGCCTCTGTGTTAACATAATGGATACTTCAATAATATAAAAGTTTATTTCTAAATAAGGCAAAGATGACTTCTAACCACAGAAGCTGGAGCAATAAAAAGAAAAAATATCATTGCTGCTGTTGTCACTGGTATGTTCTAGGGAACTTTATCACCATGTAGCAGGGGTCTGAGGTAAGGGACAGCTCCTGAGACACACAACTGAAACTGGTCAGCAGCATAATCCTAGACTCCCATGAACTTTCATTGTAAGAATGAGTTAAAGCTCTTCTCCCCAAGTCAGGCAGAAGTACACCCTTCCCTCTGAATCTGGTCACGGGCAACTTGAAATGCCCATGAACTCAAAATTTAATAGCTAGTCCCCATTTTAGTCTTCTTTAGTCTTTTTGGCTAATCCTTTTTCTCAAGAGCTTTTGCCATGTATCTTGTATCACCACACTTGCTTTTCCTGGACAGATCCTGTTCAATGCAATTGCAATCAACATAATCATACTGAATTCAAATTATACTGTTCACCGGGATTAGCCAGAGATACAGATAGAGCAGAGTGGTTCTTTGTGGCCCATGAAAGGTCTGCAATCAGCTTCTATTTCTCTGTATCTAACACATCACTGTCTCCAGGTATTTCTTTGTCATCCCTCTCTTTAAGACAGAAAACAACCTCTCTTTAAGATTCCTCCAAGGCCTTCTGAAGAATACAGATATGACCTTAATGATAAATCTTTTGTTGCAGCAAGTATCAGTTACTAGATGCAAAAAACCCCAAACAATGGCATTCTTCTCTCTGGTACTTACACAGCAACGTGCAGAACCAAACTGTATGTACTGATCATTATACTGTTCCACATACCCTGGCACTGTTTTTCACAAACATCATGGAAACATTTTCCATTAATATTCATTGGCAAAGTATTGTTGTTTTGATTATATGAGAGTATTTTTCCACAGGTGGTAGATGAAGTAAGAGGAAATCAGATCCTGCTTTGGAAATCATACAGCCCTGAACCTGGGGGGATGGAGCTGTGGTGCTTGTCCCAGCTATGGGAGACTGTGTCTGTGGAGCTCCCTTGTTTAAATGTCGGCAACACATTATTGATTAGCACCTGCTCCCCGTGTTCAAGTGGGACATTGTGAGTTTATAGATCATAATGTTTCCTCAGGTGCAAGAACTGAGCTGGTGTGTTTGCACAGTTATTGTTAAACTGGGAATGAAATTAATTCAAATGACTTGTGAATCTCCAGGGAGGCAGGAAATGGGAAGTACCAATTTCCATGAGGTAGAGTATGCTTGGCTAAAATTGGTTCTTGGTTACACCTCAGATTTTTTATCAGTTCCAGGACCCTGCAGAGATGGGAGAGGAGTCGGGATCTCTCCCAGAGTCTATTTGCCTCAGCTTGTGTCCCAGTATGAGACATTGTTTGCTTTCCTTGCTTTTCTCCCCCTGCAAATTTTCTCCTCTTCTGTTTTAATTCCAGCTAGCTTATTTTTGGCCTGTGTACAGTGGGAAGCTATCCAGACTTTTTCCACTGACTTTATTCTCTACACCAGCAATCACAGCTGTCATGACTTCATAACTATGAAACAGTACTGCAGGCGGGGGTAACAGGCCCTGAATTGTGTTCATCTGGCAGGAGATATAAAGTGGCAAATGCAACCTGTGTAATTCTTGACCACATGCTGTGTTATTGCAGAAAAACACTTTTATCATGCACACAAATCACTTTACTTTTTTTTTTTTTTCCTTTTCCTTATTTAATTTTCCTTTAGCTCAGAAGGTCAGTATTTTCAACACACTCAAACCACTAAAGAAAAAATGTGCTCAAAATAAAGTCCATAAAATAAGAATTGATTATACTGACTTGTGCCGAATACATGTAGTAACAAGCTGGTCCTCTAAAGGCCATGGCAAAGCTCCCACTGGCTTTATTTGGGCCAAGAGTTCATTCCTACCCTTCATTTTCTCTGCATTAAATGTGATGCCAGTACTATACTTTGATGAAGGACACATGAAGACCTACTTATACAGTGGTATTAATATATTTTTCTGTTTTCAGTGGAAACTGTCAGAAAAGAATAATTTGCAGATATTACAGTTAAATATACTGCTGATTTTCTTGCTTACATTTTCCTGGACATTAACCTATGATCAAAGTCATAATAACCAATAATGGCAAAAGGGTCAGAAGTACTCCACCCACAGTAATTAACTGTACCACCACAGGGGCAAACTGAACACTGAAATACTTTTCATTTGCTGACATGCTACAGCTCTGAGTTAAACAAGAATGAACAGTTTTCAAATTATGAAAGTGAATGTATCTATCAAAAAGAAGAATTTTTGCTTTTTCATTTGTATAGCTATAGTTAGCCAAAAAAACTCCACTTTAAAAAATTCTACTGTTGCAATGACCCAAGTCTGTAGACAAAAGTCCTTCGGAATATTTCTTTTAAATATTTATTTTAGATTACAACTCCCTTGACTGAGGAAACATTTTGCAGCTATAACGTGCTGATTGTACAGTTGCTGAAGAACATACGTAACAGCAAGGTTGAGGTTTTACAGGCCCCACAATAATGTCCAAGCTATTAAACATCAAGCAACAGCAGGCTTTTTTGCCTAACCGCATAACCCTCCAGGGAGAAGCCGTAAAATACAGCCCTGTACAACATGTCATCCACAAGGGCTATACTGAGTTTTTGGATTACACTCTACCTGATTAATACTGATGTCTAATATCTGCTAACAATGTTAGTGCAGACATAACCAGTGTAAGAAGATGCATTAGATTCCTTTGGTATGAACGCAGAGTGAATCAGCTCAAAAGGGTAACACTAAGATCTAAGATCTAAGATTGTTTACCAATACTAAAATCAAGTACTCCTAGGTTTGGCTGTTTTTTAAGAACTTACTAGAAGAATTGTCAACAACACAGACAATAATGGAAAATCCCTTACTAGACAGAAACAACAGAAGTGAAAAACAAAGAGCAGACTTGAGGATTCAGAGGCTGCAAAAGATGCTTTGGTTCAGGTCATAGCCAAGCAACCCAGCCACTAGTGCAAAGAGCAGAAATGAGAATGAATGGAATAATAGACTCTGTGATTTCCTTTGTCTTCAGCATATAAATTGCTCATCTGGAATCAACAAGCAAAATCTCAAGCCAGGTCACAGACTGTGTCTTGTAGTATTGGGCTGGTAAAGGTAAGTACAGTAAGATATCACAAAATCACAGAATCAGTCATGCTGGAAAAGACCACCAAGTTCAAGACCAACCTATGACCCAACAACACCTTGTCACCTAGACCATGGCACTGAGTGCCACATCCTGTCTTTCTCACACACCTCCAGTTGCTCCACGTAGCAACTCCACAGCTTCCCTGGGCAGCCCATTCCAATGTCCAGTCACCCTTTCTGTGTAGAACTTCTTCCTAATGTCCAACCTAAACCTTCCCAATGCAGCTTAAGACTGTGTCCTCTTGTCCTGTCATTGGTTGCCTGGGAGAAGAGACCAAGCCCCACCTGGCTGCGCCCTCCTTTCCTGCAGTTGTGGAGAGCAGTAAGGTCTCCCCTGAGCCTCCTCCTCTCCAGGCTAAACAACCCCAGCTCCCTCAACTGCTCCTTGTAGGACTTCACCAGCCCTGTTGCCATTCTCTGGACATGCTCCAGTATCTCAACATTCTTCCCAAACTGAGGGGTGCAGAACTGGACACAGCAGCCAAGGTACAGCCTCACCGGTGCTCAGGTCCTGAGCCTGGTCCCTGGCCACATGGGCACATTATTCCTGATACAGGCCAGAATGCCTTTGGCCTTCTTGGCCACCTGGACTCACTGATTGACAGTAAAGAGTAACTCCAGGTCAATCAGTAGCCCCAGGTCCCTTTCTGCTGGCCCCTGTCCAGCCACTCTGACACCAGCCTGTAAATCTGCAAGGGGTTACTATGGCCAAAGCACGGGGCCCAAAACTTGGTCTTATTGAACCTCATATTGCTGGATTGGGCCCTTTAATCCAGCCTGTCCAGATCCCTTTGCAGAGCCCTCGTACCCTCCAGCAGATTGACATTCACCAGCTTAGTGTCATCTGCAGATTTGCTAACGATAGATTTGATCCCCTTGTCCATATACTCCCAGGAAGGACAGATTACCTATATGTTCTGCAGTTCAGCATGTGAAAAACAGTTACTTCTCAAATACTTCCTCTGAAATGGGCTTTGGGTATGGTACACCATGGTCTGGACCCAGGACCATGTACATTTGCCATAAAACAAGCCTATGTGGAAGTTCTTTACTAAATTAGGAGTGCTGTCTCTTGACAAAGAGAGTTTTCTGATGCCAATTCTGTTTTCATTTAATCAGTTTGGAGAAAACAAAAGAGCTAGACTGATCACCTTGACAAGAGCAAGTCTTGCCTTAACTGGTGCACATGCACTTGTTCTAACAAAACCATGTTTCAAGCTTCTGCATGTCAACCAGCTGATTTCCTTCCTTCTTTCCCATAGACTGCAGTGTATTCTAAGAAATATTACCTGGAACTCATGTCTGCAGCACTGGTGTCTGCAGCCACTATTGATGGGCTATGAAATTTATAGCTGAAGCAATCAGATACCTCAACCTCTACACTCACCTATACAACACAGACCCTATGGCACCTTCTGACATGGTAGACAGGGAGGTGATTGGAATAAACTGTTGCAGCTTCACCAAGGACAAGTCCCGCCTGACCAATAGAAGGCAACAGCCTTCTATGATGGAGCGACTGCATCAATGGACAAGGCAAGTGTTACACATGTAATTTATCTGGAATTCTGTAAAGCCTTTGACATGGTCCCCAACAACATCCTTCTCTCTAAATTGGAGGGGGAGGAAATTGGTGGGTGGACTATTGGAAAGGAAGGGGACTATGTGACATCCAGAGGATAGTGATCAATGGCTGAGACTCCCAATGGACACCAGTGACAAGTGGGGTCCCCCAGGGTTCTGTATTAGGAACTGTGTTATTTAATATCTTCATTAATGACATGGATGTATGGATCAAGTGCACCCTCAGCAAATTTACAGGTGACACCAAGCTGCGTGGTGCTTTTTATATTAGGTAACTGTGCTGTCCCTTGGCTTTTTTACAGCAGAATGTCAAAGAAATTAGATGTGGAAAAATGTCTTCCTCATCTTCCCAACCACCTGACTATTTCTAAAACTCCTTCTCCCTTGTCTGCAATCTGGGTTTTGTTTCAGCCTTTTATGCTTAATGCACATTCTGTATTAAGTCAAAAACCAGAGATCACCAGTCTCTGGTTTATTTCCTCCTCCTAATGTAGCAGTTGATTGCTGGAAGTTAAAATCTCCCATTACTGCCACTTGGCCTCTTTTACATTCTTTTTTTATTTGTATAGTCATTTCACAGAAGATAAATCACAAATTAGTAAACCCACAGCACTGATAGCACAGTGTTCTTTACTGGATCATCAGTATGAAAAACGAGATGTATGTCTGTAGATCTGTCCCTGTGCTGCTTCTGCAGCCTTGCTAGCAGAAGGATACAGCAGTGGAGGAAGCCATTCAAAAGTCTGCCTAAATGTGTTGATTATCAGTTTAGTATTACTTTGTATTTACTAGCACATAGCTCTTAAGGTATGATAGGTACCCCCTCTTCCTCCTTTTGTTAAATACATTTTCATATATTTTTAGTTGCATTTTGTTGGGTGCCTGTTTCCAGACACTGACTTCCGAAAAGACAACTTTTATTATGAAAACACTATTGGCATTCTAATGAGGACAGGCTTCAGGGTTACAGTTGTTCAGCCTGGAAGACTGAAGGCTCCAGGGAGACCTGGTTGTGACCTTTCAGTACTGGAAGGGGTTTTATGGGAAAGACAGGATTTTTAGCAGGGCCTGGAGCAATATGACAAGGGGTGATGGTTTTAAACTGACACAGGGTAGATTTGTACTACAAAAAAGGAAGAAATGTTTTTACAATAAGGTGAGCCTTTTAATTTGATACAGCACCATCAGGGATAAAGTGTAAAAAAATGCATGAATAAACAAAACTGTGTGTTCTGCCAAGTAGAATTTTCAGTTATTTGTACTGTATAGCTCTGTGCTATAATACAAGAAGACAGCATCCCAGCAACATTAAAGCTTTCAACAAAACTGCTTGTCATCAAGTTTCCCCTAATTTAATTTTGTTTCAAGTTCTCATTTGTTATGCCACTTGGCTTTTCCTATCTCTTCTACCAGCTTCCAGAGAACCCAAACCTATAACAAGGTTGCTGTTGCCTGCAAGATACTGGGTTGCCTTAAATTCAGCATCTTTCTCTGCTGAGCAAGGGCATTCTGTAAGAGATACTAATACAGTTAAAAGCCCAATGATAGCCCAACTCTTCCACTTTTTGAAGAGTCTGGTAGGTATTGTGGAAATGTCAGCCTGACAGCATTCCATAGAGGTATGTGCATGACTGGGGTCCTCATGGGGGAGCCCAGATGCATGGGAAAGCCTCCCTATATACATGGGCTTGCTCTAATTCAAATGTGGCTTATCTAGATTTAATTTCATATATCACACCAGCCTCAGAGGGAAAAAAATAGCCCTCAATCATACAATATAATATTTGCAGAGAAAGCAAAAAAGCCCATTACAACTCAGTGGGAAGTATGCAGGGCTCCTGGGATGGGGAAGTACAAAAATAATTTAGGGAAAATAGGATGCTTTTGAAAGAATCTCAACTATATATTTTTTCAGATGTCTAATTATTTTTCAACTTTTGACGTGTCTTAATATAATGGCATGAAAAGATGCAAAAGACTAAATTCAAAGCCCCTATTTCTGTGGTTTTAAATCTGCAGAGCTTCTGTGAATACCAAGAAGGCACTATGTGCACCCACCATCCTTTGTTCACTAAGTATTTACTTAGGGAGGCAGAAGATGATTACTAGCATAAATATTTGTTTTGTAATAACATTACATAGAAATTACTTGCTAGATGCTGCACAAGAAAGTGGATTGACTCTACATACACCCATCTTGAATTTAGGCCAGGCTGCGTGGAAAGCACGAGGAGGATCAGACAGGGAAGCTGGCATTATGAAGAGCAAAGCACTTGTATTTAGCTCTTCCATATATATCTTCACCGTTTTGTGTCACTAAATATTGAGAATCAGGTGACATTAACATTTGGAGGTGGAGATCATAATCACTGGGCTTTACACATGAAGTCTGTATGGCTGGGTTGATCTGCTGTTGCTGTCTCTGGAACTTGGAAAATTGCATGGGTGATAAAGTGGATGAAGTCCTACTGGACACCAACACTTCTGTGTCTACAGGCACAGGGCTGGTCTGTAGATTCAGAGTAAGACACAGACATACAGAGCACAGCCAGAAGAACTTGGTGGTCATTTCATCCCAGAGTGCAGAAACCTTGCAAAACGATAAGTGATTGCTAGGTACATGAAATTCCTAATGAACTAATATATCTACTAATAAAAGTATATTTCTTATACCTTGATGATAATGTAAGAGCCACATGATATTGTACCCATGGATAAAAAGCAACTCCTTCCTCTCCCAGGCTGTTGTCCTGGGTTGCTCTAAAAGATCTGATCAGGAATGTGGTATGGTAACATGAGGATATAATAGGTCCCCTGTGAGACAGCCCTCAAATGTTTTTCTTAAAAGCTCATCTCAGCAGGTTACAATCACCTAAAAATCTTAACACATAGTAGTTTGAGAACATAGGGTATACTTTATGGTGTTTGCCTCAGGACAGACACCTTCCTTAATGGAGCTATTTTGTAACCAGACGTCCAAAAGAAGAAGAAATTATTATCCTTGTTTTCATTTAAAACTGCTCTAAGTAGGAGAAAGTTTATATGAATAGGTAGGAAAGATGTGCCTCAGTGGGAGAGTTTGAAACCATTTTGATCTCGAAGGTATTTTCCAAGCCTAGATTCTTTTCCACAGTATCATTTTGACTTTTTTTTCCCCAAGAGCATATTAAAATAATGACAATTTTACAGTCAGAATATAAAATCATGAGCAAATTCTCAATGGGAATCTCAATGGGATAGACTCTAACCTGGGAAAGAAAACATTTATATCCTAGTACAAACAGGTGTAATCCCCAAAGGCTCTTCGTGCTCAGCAGTACTGTTCGGTGTTCAGTTACATGCGCACTGTGTGTGCACAAATGTGGTTTTATTATGACTTCATTCATCTTTGGAGCATACAATATAGTGCATATGTACACAGTGGATTACATAGTGTCTGTGCATTTCAGTGTGCTCCATGAATGGCTGCGTGTTCGCTAGCTAAGCACAGATATGTGTATGGAGACTGGATTTGCTCTGAATAACCTAAAAGTAACAAGAAAATTTCGTGGAGAAAATGATGGGTGTAGCTCTATCTTGGGATTCCTGATATTATATAAATTAAAAATATTATATACCTTGCCACCTACCAATCATCACAAATTCCTATCACTTGCAAACCCCTCCCTGAGCTAGCCCATTTCACTATTTAAAGATACAAAGAGACCATGGATAATAATCCAGCCAATAAGAGTGGAGAAGAACAATGCCACACTGAGCAGTTTCTGCCTTTTCTTTCTGACCCAGACCAGCCCCCACTCAGCCAGTCCTGTGACCAGCCCTGTTGTCACCAAAACACTGCCACCCAGATGGAGAACAGCCGCACACGAGTAGGTCAGAACACAGAGAGCTCAGCTGCTCCTCTCATTTCATGGCCTGCCACCTCCAGTGTCCCTGCTGTGCCCTAGGCCCTGCCTCTCTGCCATGCCTTGATGGCCTTGTTGCTGCCATATTAGCATTTCTGTGTTCTTGGTTACCTTCTTGAGGTTACCTCCTCCAGCTTCTGCCCATCCTCAGGAGAGTTGCTTCTTTGCAGCTTTACAAGCACTTCTCAGAGCCACTGTTGGCCCTTGCTTGTATGCTTGGAGGAGTTTGGGTGGCTGGAGAGCAGGGCTGTTGCCAGCTTACTAGTGCTTGAGCTCAAATGTCAGCCTGAGACAGTCTCTCCATGACTGACAGTTGGGGCTTTTCAGCCTAGAGAAGTTTGTGTGGAGACCTTTGAAACAATCCACTCAAGAAATGCCAGTGAATTTCCATGGCCCTACAGGAGACCATGTAGGCACCTAAGCAGTTTTAGTTTCTTGGTGTTTGGTGGAAACAGCAGCAGGATGAGTAATGCAGTGATCTTGGTGGTTCAACTGGTTCAGCTGGAGATGGACAGTATTACTGATCTCCAAGTCATGGTTCCACACAGCCTGATGTTCTCCTCTTGTCTCTTTCTCTACATGCAAACATTTTGACCCTATGGTACTTGTCGTGGTTTGACACTGGACCAGTGCCAGGCACCTACGCAAGTCACTCACTCACCCTCCCCTGCCACAGCAGGGCAAAGCAGTGAAAAAGTAAAAAAAAAAAGTAAACAATTGTTTCATGGGTAAGATAAGGACCAGGAGAAATATTTCAAGGGCAAAACAGGCTCAACTTTAGTTGAAAGTGAAATATATTACTAACAGAGTCAGAGTAGGATAATCCCCATGGATCCCCAAGGGCTGCAGGGTCACACTTCTTCACCATGGTCTCACCACAGCCTGCAGAGGAATCTCAGCTCCGGCGCCTGAAGCACCTCCTGCTCCTCCTTCTCCACTGACCTTGGTGTCTCCATGTTGTTTCCCTCACGTGTTCTCACCTCTTTCCCTTTGACTAGGAGCAAAAACCCTGTCTTTTTTTGATTTTGTTCTTAAATATGCTGTCACAGAGGTGTTACCAACCTCTCTCATTGTCCCAGTTTTGGCCAGCAGCATGTCCATCTTCAGAGCCATCAGTGACTGGCTCTGCTGGATGTGGTGGGAAGCTTCTGGAAACTTCTCACAGGAGCCACTCTGTGGCCCCCCTGCTACCTAAAACCAGGCTGAGCAAAATCAAGAGTGTTGAAGCTTTGAATCATGTTTCTACAGGGTTTTTTATAAGTGTTAAAAGTAGCATTGCCAGGATTTTTGAGTGCAATACTAAGGACATAATGTAGCAGACTTTAGTCTTCTCTCACACTTGTTCTCCCTGGGTGCAATCTGCTCATGGGCTTCCACCTGGCTTCTCAGCAGCTGATTAAATCGAACATAATTAAAATATGGCATATCTTACTGCAGCTGTTTTCCAGCTGCAAAAATTTTCTGTGTCCCTTCCTGCATGTGGCAGTTTAAACTTGGAGAAGAATGGTATCTAACAAGGCAAAATACAAGCAGGTTTCTTAGAGGAAATTACTGCCTGAATCCTGCTGTGAAAAACCATTTGGTCGCTAGAAGTAGTCAGGATGTTGTCACTAAGGAGGCTGTTGGTTGAGATGAAATGATTTGCCAGCCTTTGGTAAACAAAAGGTCTCTGTGTCCTTCTGACTCATTGCGGAAGTGTCCTTTACAGCTAAGGAATGTACGTTTTCAAGATGAAAATCCTCTCTTAAATCTGACTTGGCTGCACAATAACTTCCCATACACTGTAGAAACTGAAAACACCAAATATATATGCAGACCTTGGACAAAACTCAGCTGTCATCCTATGTGTGTGTACCAGCCTAACACCTGGTAAATCCTATTGATTGTGATCAAGAAGATGCCAAAACAGACAGTACCCCCGATTTTGGACTTTTACTGCAGGTTGTTTAAATAATCATTTATTTCAGATGGGCACAACAGCAGCACCAGCATCTGGATGCAAGTCTGGCTCACATAGAAGCCCAAAAGTCTCATTTTAGTTCATTAAAGAAAATCAGTTTTTAAAAAGGGATAAAAAAAATTTACATACACACAGAAATGTGGATATTTATGGATATTTAATTAAATCAATATATCATAGTACGTGTTTACTGAAGCATTCTTTAGCTACCTGTAGCTGGTAGGGTTGTACTCCTTACTGCAGCTGTTTATGGTGCTGTTGATGTCACTCTGTACTGGGTGATGTGAGTGGAGACAGCAAGTTCTTGTGACATCGTATGCAATGGCTGCCTGCATAAATCACATTTCTCTGAGGAACTGACCCAAAGTGTCTCGCAAGCACCACATGTAACACTATTCTTGGGGATGATTCCACTAACTTGGCTTGAATAATATAAGAAATGGCAAATGACTTTGGAAATTATTGATATCATTCTTCCCTCTCTCCCCCCACCAGTTGTCAAAAGCTAACAGAGGCACTCCAAAATCCCTTATGATAGCAATTCCTCAGTTTTATTGCTTTCCAGTTCCAGTTGTTCAGTGGAAACAAGAGAGCTGGAAATTGATTCACAAACCAGAACTAATTTGAAAATTATTTTACTTTTTTTCCCTGAGGTTTTTATGTTTTGTGCAATTGCTTGTATTCTGGAATTTAATACTGAGTTGTTTCCAATTACACAACAGCACTGCATAGCCTTGGTTTTGTGCTCTTTGAATTTTATGCCTGAATTTTTCCTAACTGTTTTGTAGGTGGTTTGGAGCTGGCTTCTACAACTGCACTCTTCATTTTGCTTGTCCAGAAATTTATGTGCTGTTTTTTGTGGTCTCAGATATGTGCATGCTAGTGGTATTAGCACATATCCACATGATCCAGCAGACGTGCTCTCAAAGCATTTAATTCCATAATTGCATAAATGCAATCTGAAGGTACAAACCGAAAACTGGTTGCAAAAATCCTGTGCTAAAGTTTTTACCACAAAATAAAAACATTGTAAAAGTGACAAGAACTTTAATGTTTAGTACACTGACCACAGGGCCCTCACTGAAAAGTACTTACTTGAGAGGGACGTACACATTGTTAGCTATAATACAAATGAAGGCTATCAACAAAATATTAGGATGACAGTGTTACATTCAGACTTAAGCTTGAGAAAAAAACTACCCTCGGTTTTTGTGTCACACAAATCTATTTTAAGAATTTGAGAAAGCCATAACCAATGTATACATTTTCTGCAGAAAAGTTATTTTTTAGGAAATGAGTTTTAATTTTTTTTTTTTTTATGACATGGAATAGTGTCATTGAATAAAAATTTCAACAGTGGATTCTAAAAGGTGAAGTGGAAAGCAAGAAGTGTTTGATTAAGAAGTATAAAAAGGGAATTTGATACCAGATTTCTCAAGACTTGTAGTCTGTCAGACTGCTCCAATTTGAGAGGAGAATCAGAAATGAAAATTAATATTTCACTTGAGAAAATAATGCAAAAGATGTCCTGAAATGAACCCTTTAAAAGCCTTTTTTAAAATTACCCATGGATTAGAAACTAATTTCAGAAACTCTTTTCTTTACATTCAGCAATTAAAGCCAAGTTATTGTTCTTCAATTTTCTTCTTACATCTCAATGTGAAATGTCAGACATTTTCCAGACACATTTGTGGTTGTGATCTTTGAAATATTATAAATTTTTTGTATCTTCTTCCTTAGCTTCTTGTGTGGTAAGTAGCACTGATGCCTCTAATTTCCAATATGGAGAAGTTCCAAGCACATTCATGTATCAATTTGGCATATTTTCAATAATTTAAATTTTTTTCTCTCCTACAAGCTGTAGATTGGAAAAAAAACCCATATTGTTTAGAATCCAGTGTTCAGTAGTATGATGCTGAAGCATTACATATTATTTTTCAAGAAAATTTATGAGGGATGAGAACCGTAAAGAGAGTATCCCTCAAAGCCGCATGGACATGTGCATCCTTCCAAACATAATTCTTTTCCAAACTAAGCAAGGATTAGCGAAAGATGTTTTGTAACCACAAAATGTTATTTTTAAAAGGTAGCTCATGATTGAGATAGATTAAGACTAAACATGGCTGGGATCAGCCAAAACCACAAAGAGCTTAATTTGTTCACATATTTATGTCTGGAGAAGAATTTGAGGGCCTTTAGCAACCAAGGCCCTGAAATCCTCCAGCATATTTTGTAGTAAAATGATAGGTTGTTGGTTTTGCTTTGCTTTGTTGTTTTCTTAATGGACTTGTCCTTTTTAAAACTTGTGCCTTCCTCCCTCCCACACACATCAGCAGAACAGTTCAAACAGTGTCCCTGCAGGTCACTGAGTCCCAAAGCATTGCCCAAGACTTTTTAAAAGGCAGGAATGATTCAGCTGAGGGATGCTCCACAGCCTTGTGACTAAGGTCACATTCACCAAGTGGCTCCTCTCCCACGCTGCCTCTCGTTCCCAGGCACACAGAGCACTGGAGCAGTCTCTCCATGGACATGTATTGGCACGACTGAGGAAGGGAGGTGCGAATGAGAACCAGCATATCTGTCTGTGGATTTGTGTCAATGATGAGCTTTATGGGAACAAATACTGATTGTTTCTTATGGCAAGAATTTCTCTGTTTATTCCAGGGGGAAACACTGTTTATTTATTTTAATTTCTTTCCAATTGTACCTATTTTTAAGTGTGATACTCTGACCTTTTCACATTAAAAGCAGCAATGCCAAACAGCAGCTTTGCTGAACTCCAAGACCCACAGGTCTAAGATGTTTATTCCATTTATCACCACCGCGTGCTGAATAAATGACATTCATCATTCCATTGACAGACCTGAAAAAAATAGCAATATGCCTGTAACTTAAGCTGAAATAATCAAAAATAAATTTTTCAAAAATATAAAACTTCTGGCATTATAAGGCTGCATCTATTTTAAGAAGTCCTCCTACTGTTGGTCTGGTTTCACTTCATTGGGACAGAGATGGTTAACCTGGACTGTCATCATGGTAGCACAGGTCATTCAATAGGCCTGGCATTACTTTCTCCTTTTAAAAATGTTTTTAAAAATTGTGACTGTGATTTGCTCTGCAGTGTTAAAATTACTTAAAAAGCTAAAAACAAACTGTCCATAACATCTGAAATAAAATGTCCTGTGAAAGGTTAGATTCTTCCACGAAAGGCAGAAAAAGTAAAAGGGAAATAAGAAGTTGATTGATTTAATTCCTGAGTCTCACTATGCACCAATGGGCAGAACAGGCCTGGTGTGGATAGGACATTCACATTCTTCTTCAAGGAATCACCTTAGCTCACTTCATCAAGTTCAGCAAACTGGCACCACACATTTGGTTTGTGAATACTGAGACTGTGGCAATCAGAGTTCATAAAAAATTCTCTTGGAGAGAAAAATATGATTAAAAACTTACTTGGAACTTAGAAATGAATTTCTGAGTTGCATTTTTGCACAGAGGTAGGAAATTATTATTAGGAGCAATTTGGGTGTAATGCATGCCCTGTGTTCCATATAGTATATTAAATAAATGTAACATGTGTACAATCACCCTTGTCCTTTGAGAGAATATGATTCAACAGTTTATCCATTTCCACAGGGTAGGATTACATCAATGCTGCCTCCTCCTCCCTGGAGTCTGCACCGTATCAGTTCCCGTGTAACCTGGACAGGTTCCATCCCACAACCCTGCAGCTGTCCTTCCCTGCTTTCCATCAGAAGATTGTCCCAGAGCCTTGTGCCACCAAGGTGAAAGCTTCCATCTAACTTCTGGCTTAGATAGAGCCATACTTACTATCTCCCGTGACACCTTTTGTTGGCATTATTCTATACCTTAAACTACTCTTTGAATGTCATATGCAGCAGTTTCTGAGCATCTTTTTATGACCCCATCTTCCACTCAGCCTTCTCATGCCTTGCCACTCCTTTTTTTTATTTTTTGTGGGGCCCGCAGACTGTCTTCTCACTTGGGACTGATCTGCCACCACCCCATCCTATTGCTAGTTCTGTCTTGCTTCAGGTGCCATTTGAATTCATCTCTCTTTGATCTGGTGTGGATGGAAGTGTAACCAGCTCTACTGGATACCTGGCTTTGAGTGGTCCTAGCCCACTAAAGTCTAGACCCATATGTGCTTTTCTTGTGTTTCTTGTCTAATTATGTCTGACAGGCAGTGAAGCTTTCCTCCCCCAAGTATTCTTTTCCATTGATTATTAAAGTAGCTTTGTTCCAGCTAACATATCTGTTGTGCATGTCAAACCTTCCTTAGGCCAGGCACTGCCTGTGTTCAGCTTTAAAAACCAACAAATGTACTTTGGCATGAAACAAAGACATAAATAATGATGTATAAGTTCAGATGCACTGATTAGTTTGTGAGTAACGCATTCCATCACCAGTGCATGAGCTGAAGGAACACAGCCAGGAAATCCAGATTACAGTCACAAGGAGGAGGCTCAATTATTCTAGTCTTAGCATGTGTAAATGTAACACCATTAAACACAATATTACCAAACTCTTTTAAAAAGTCTGTGTCAAAGTTGAAGAAAACTGAAAATACCTTTACACTTAGAAGAAAAATAAAACCATTTCAGGTCAATCATGTGAAATTTTTGGAAGCTACTGGGTTCCTCAAAGGCCTTCTCCGCCCCCTCCATCTTAACAAGGTGCCTTGCCTCAGACGCCAAAATTGCATGTACCAAGCATGAGAGAAAGGAATCTTTTTGGTTTCTTTTGCTAAATCTTCACAGTAAGTCTGGAGAAGTAATTGACATTTAGCCAGTGTCCTAAATACTCCAGTAATAAATGCCTTGGCAATACAACAGTTAGAAAAACATTAAAATAATGAGTGATACAGAGACAGCTGTGCAACACTTTTTCCCATTAAAAAATATTGCTTTCAGTTGCTTATCACTTTGCCAAACAATTCAAGTTGAAATGTTGAGTGTCTGCTATGAGGTTGATTTTTTCTGGGAAAAATTCTGCTAGAATGGAAACATTTATGAGAATGAAACTGTAAGATCGGAGAGGGAGGGAGAATCAGCTGCTTGCCCACATTAAAGAAAACATACTTCAGACATTTCACTGAGTTGTTTTTGCACTCTGGAACTGGGATTTATAATCATGCCAAAATAGGGTTATTTGATACTAAAGGTGTTCAACTTGGAATTGCAAGATCATGCCTTTAGAATAAATACAGGGCAATAATCCCCATCTGATGCCTTAGTCAGATGATTAAATACTTCAGAAGGGATTTGGAAGAACCTGAACTTTTGAAACAATAACTACTTTGAGATTACATCTGTGACAACAGTCACTTCCATGAAACCTGAATTTCAGTCTCAACTTGTTCTCCAGTGTGAACTTGGCCAAAATAATTTGTGAAAGAGTACAAATCTGAACAATGCCTTTCAGATCTGTGTTTAGTCAAAATGGAGCTGACTTAGTTCAAGACATTGTTGTTACTTAGAACAAAGATAAAATGTGGTATTTACTTTGACTGGAAATGAAAGATCTATAGCCCTCCAGCCAAAAGATCCAGAATGATACTGTTCTGGTTGTGAGAGATACCACTATCAACACAGCACCCTGGGAGGAAAATCTAGTCCTTCTCAAGCAATGTAGAATGCGGGAATTTGCCATAATGATCTCAAAATTCATTATGCACACCATATCCAAAACCCTCAAATGAAAGCCACAGAATGACAGGGGAAACTGAGAAGCTCTGGACTCCCTGGAGACACCACGTCTGCTCTGCTGCAGCACATCATGCTGATCATTACAGTGTGTTCATCTTTGACTCTTTCTAATCTTTTCCAAGCCTACCAGCTTAAATGCCCTTCTTTGTTTTTCCTTACTTTCAAGGCCAGGAGTCCTTGAAATCTTCATTCTGCAGGTATTGCAAATTTCAGGCAAATTGCATTATTTTTATTATTAGTAGTAATAGTTTAGTAACACATAGTAATCACAGTAACACAATGGTAACACAGACTTATTTTGACAGTGATATTCATGGTCTGATATGAGCTGTCAGATCTACTGTGCCAGGCAATAGAGGCAATTACAAACCTGTACGCTACAATGTACTGTGCCATGCCGGTCCTCGAGGTCCCAACATAATCCCAGTCTTGTTGGGCTGGGGTGCAAAACATGGGCAAGAAGGGACAGGCCACAGTGCAGCACGCAGGGCTTTAGGAAATGCCAAACCACATCGAAGAAGAACAGAGGTAGGTGGCAAGTGAGAACTATGGAGGTAACCAGGCAGAACCACACAACAAAAATACAACCTGTGCCCCTGGAAAGCTGAGCATACAGCACCTGAGAGGAAGGGAAGCTCATCCCACAGTGGGTAGAGGAGGTTATGTGAGTGGTTTTAGTCCCACAGAACATACAGAAATGGGATCAACATCTTCCACATTCCAGCCATTTCCCAACTTGTTTCACCTCCCCATCCACACTCAGGTGTCTTTCTGCTGCTGGTTTCCTCCCTGACCCTTTTCAAACTTCCACGGAACCCCTTTCCCCATGAGCCCCTGCTAACCCCACAAGGGTTCCTGAGGGCCAGGCAGCATTTCGGGGCATTCTGGGATCTTTCCATTGAGGCCATTGAGGGGGCTGGTACATCCCTCCCCAGGCATGGCCAGATCATGCTACAGCAGATGGGGCCCAGGTACAGTGCTGGGAAGCTGGGGACGCACCACTGGGAGGCAAGGGAATGTGGCTGCCAGTGGAGATAAATATCTGCTTTGTTTTCAAGAGCTGCTGAAGGCAGGAAACAAGAATGTCTGTTACTGATGTCTGCTTTCAAGTTTTAAGTTGAATTTTTGTTTCTTGTTAAAGGTTCAGGTGAATGCCCCTGTTGTTTTCCCAGCATGAATCAAAGCAACTGGGCTGGCTATTTTCCTGTAAGGCGATAGGAGGCTAATTTTTGGTTTACTACTTGTTTTCATTAATCCTTCATTGGAAAAATGATAAAAATTAACTCTTCTCATGGCTGCCAGCCTAAAATTGAAATATTTTCCCTCTCTCCAGAAGACTTTTGGCTTAGCCAGTAGGTTGTTTAGCTTTCCCTGGGCTAATGTGGTTTTGGAGGTTTCAATTTTGTGGTGAAATCCATCATTTTTTTCTACAAGAGTTTTAGTAACATTTAATAAAAGTTGAATGGGCTAAATAGATCTTGAGCCTTCAGTGAAAGGTAGGGAGAAAAGTGAGGCAGAGGTGTTTAATGCATTTGCTGCTTCTGTCTTCCACTTGGATGACAGACCATGAGGGGCTCAGCACCCTGAGCTGGAGGACAATGGCTGCGAATGATCGACTCCGAGTCAACCCCAAAATTGTGTCGGATCTTCTGCTCCAGCTGGATCCCTACAAATCTATGGAGCCTGATGGGATTCATCAGAGAATCCTTAAAAGTCTGGCTTATGTCATCACAAAACCTCTCTCAATGATTTTTGGGTGGTCTTGGGAATCCAGAGGGATCCCAGATGACTGGAAGCTGGCAAACATTGTCCTGGTTTTCAAGACAGGCAAGAGGGAGGAACCTAGAAACTACAGGTCTGTCAGTCTCACTCCAGTACCTGGTAAAATTATGGAGAAGATTATTCTGGGGGTACTGAAAAACACCTGAATAAATGCATCATGTGGAGGGTGAGCAAACGGGTCAGGCACACAGGGTTACAGTGAATGGGTGACATCAGACTGGGAACCTGTCACTGGTGAGGCTCCACAGGGCCCCATCCTCGGCCCTCTGATCTTCAACATCTTCATAAGTGATCTGTTAGAAAGACATTAAACTATTCGAGAGTGTCCAAAAGATGGAAAGGACAATGATAAAGTGCCTTGAGGCAAAGCTGTACAAGCCCAGAGGAGACTGAGGGGAGCCCTCACTGCGGTCACAATTTCCTTGTGAGGTGAAGAGGAGGGGCAGACACTGATCTCTCCTCTGTGGACCCCAGTCACAGGACCTGAGGAAATGGCCTGAAGTTGTATCAGGTGAGGCTTAGGTTGAGTATTAGAAAAAGGTTTTTTCATCCAGAGGGTGGCTGGGCATTGGAACAGGATCCCCAGTGAAGTGGTCACAGCACCAGCCTGGCAGAGTTCAAGAGAATTTGGGCAATGCTGCCAGGCACATGGTGTGACTCTTGGGCTGGTTCTGCACGAATTGAATTTTGATAATCCTAGTGGGTTCTTTCCTATTCAGCATATTCTGTCATTCTGTGTTTCTGTGATTATTTGATTTAAAAGTTGATGCTAGCATTTCAATGACAAATGCTACCTATGGAACCTTTTCTAAAGCAAATTTCTTAAATGGTGGCTGTTATTTTCTTCATTTTTCCCCCCATTTTGTCACTTCTGAAATATTTATTAGCTATAGACTGAAGTATTATAGTACCTGATCATACAGCCCAGAAGTCTGAGCACCAAAGACTTCCTGTCAATGACTGAAATACCTGGAGAGGCTTTCTTTCCTAATGAAAAAAATTGCGCACTCCAGTAGGAAAACTATTCTGAAACCAGGGCAAAACTGAGTGAGAGGGACTCAGAAATGCATGTTGAAACAGAAATCCTAAAGGAGAATAAAGTGCAGTTTGTTTACCAATGCATATACCTCTGTGCTCTCCCTTCTAATGACAGAAAGAATGAGTCCTTGAAGGGAGGTGTTTCTTCAGTTTGAGTTGATGGTAGAACTGCTGGAAAATACCCAAGAAATATATCTGGTCATTAAAGAATTGGAAAGAAATTACATTATATGCTCAGTTGTAGCTTTCATGAAAGGACAAAACTCAAACTATGAGGCAACACAGTAAATATGTAAAGCTTTTGATCTGGGTGAAGAAAAATTTGAATCAGATTTAAGGACAGAACTTTTCTCAACTTCCTCATCTAAAGACTCAGAGTACTTATTTTCCATACCACTTACCTGTCCAATTTATAATTCCCCATTATAAATCTTCTTTTTTGAGAAAGTTGGAAGAATAGAATATGCTGAGTTGGGAGGGACCTATCAGGATCATCAAGTCCAGCTCTTGTCCCAGTACGTATGGTGTGATTTCCAAGAATCAAACCATACGCCCAAGAGCATTGTCCAAACACTTATTGAACTCAAGTCAGGCTTGGTGCTGTGACTGCTTTCCTGGGGAGCCTGTTCCTGAGCTCAGATTTTTTCAGGACATGGAGACTTGATTGTTGAAACTCTGGATTTTCAGCATATTTATTTCCTTGAAGAAGTTTGGCAAGTGTGTGCCACCTTGAGTGCACTCACAGCATTAACTGCTGTTGTTGCACTGATGAATACATGGGACTCTTTAGCTCAAAATAGCCAGAGCTACATTTGGCCATTGAAGGGTGTCTTCTTATATCCCCTTGCATTGCCTTGCCCTGCCCTCCTTCTTGTGCTACTCAAGACTGGGATGCTATACTTGTCCAGAGTAGTCTGATTCAACCACCTATGCCAATATTTGAGCAATGATTGTGACTGAAACTGCTTGTGGCTCCCACAGCTTTACTTGATCTCAGTGACCAGTCACAAAGAAAAGAGACCCACACAACTGAACAGCAGGAGGGGGATCAAGTGTTTGTAGGATCCACATGGTATTATGCAAGGACAAGAAGGAAAAGATTTAATAGTTTTAGGAGTTTCCTAACCAAAATCTGCAGGCACTGAGGAACACATATAATCTTCTTGTATAATGCAGCACTGAATGTTGCAAAAAAAAACCAAACCCAAAAACTTAAGAGAGGAGAGAGCATATGTAATAGGGATGCATGGAGAGAGTCAGAGAGAGGATGAAAAAGGAAAAAAACATTAATGAAAGAAACAGAGGAAAACAAGTGACAATGATACATGATGTCAGAAGTTAAATAGAAACTGATAAACTGTATAATTATTATTTTTAAATAAAATAGGCTGAGAAATTGCCTCAGTTAATATATACACATAGATAGACATATACATACCCAGCCTTAATATGCCACAAACAGATAGGAGTTAGCAGAGTTTTATTCATAGCAGGAAGTAAAATAAAATACACTTATTAAGCACATAACCAAGCAGCATCTGTTAATTTTTAAAGATGTCTGAAAGGGAGAAGAGAATGCTCTTCTTTATCTTCATCTCATGGAGATCCTGGGGAATATTACCATGTGAAATTAATAAAAATTGCTGTCATTGGCATTTTTATAAATAGGATAGAGTCTTTGTTATCTAGGCAAGAGGTGTTTTTCTCCTATCCTGATTTGGCCAGGCTCTAGTCAAGTGAAGCCTGAAACCACAAACTTCAGTTTTTTTCAATTTAGCACATGCATGGCACTCAACATATGCTATGATGGAGTATGGCTTGCTGAGTGGTAATCTTGAAAATCATGCCTACAGTATTTACTTATGAGAATAATCCTTTTTGCTTATCTATTTAAACTGATAAACACATTTAAACTTAAAAGCATGTAATGCAGTCCTGTTTTGCTTGAGGAAATAAACCCTCCATGGAACAATAATAATTTTAGGGACAGTTCTTTAAAGTAAAAAGAAAACAGCTGCTCTCTAGAGTGTGCAGAACACTTCCAGCTCCCTGTTCCACAGAATCTGGTGCCCCTGATATCCCTTGCAGGTAGCCTAAGTTCTGCTAGATCCAGTCACTGGAGGTCACACTAAGCAAAATATGCTGTGAAGAATTGTGGGTTCTCTTAATTGACCCAAACTGTCCAAGTACGTTTCAGCCATACTCTGTCATAGCATATGTTGAGTGCCATGCATGTGCTAAATTGGAAAAAACTGAAGTCTGTGGTTTCAGGCTTCACTTGACTAGAGCCTGGCCAAATCAGGATAGGAGAAAAACACCTCTTGCCTAGATAACAAAGACTCTATCCTATTTATAAAAATGCCAATGACAGCAATTTTTATTAATTTCACATGGTAATATTCCCCAGGATCTCCATGAGATAGAGATAAAGAAGAGCATTCTCTTCTGCCTTTCAGACATATATTTTACCTAGAAAGCTGGTTAAACTTAGGTAGCCTCATGTTTACCAAACTAGCTCTGTGGGGAGGAGACGCTTGGGAATGTCTCGATATTAATTATTATGCTGAGTGACAAGCAACTGACTCCAGGGGAAAAAAATGCTTGAGGCTATTTTGAGCTTTATTTTAGGTACTGTGGTAATTTTTATTAGCAGTAGTTCACAATATTGTTTTTACATAGGCTTCCTGTACTCTTTGACACACCAGGGGAATCCTGTCGTCGGGATATCTTGCTGCAGACCCTGTTGGCCATGGCTATGTGCCAAATTCTCTCATGCAGGTAGATCCATGTCTGCATCATAAGCATTTTCCATGATAATGCCTCAGCAGGCTGGTCTTGCCAACAAAAGTGTTTTGTTTCCAGACATCTCTTCTTTCTACTTTTCAAGTCAGCTGTTTCCTTGAGAAACGCCACGTCACAGATGACCAAGGCCAGCTGCTGGGCTTGGACTGTTCTCTCAAGTTTGATCCCACTTGTGTTTCAGTGGATGAAGTCTGACTAGAGGATCAGCTCAAAGCCTGGGTGAATGAGATCCAGTAAATAGGCATATTTGCTTCCCACTGATTAGGAATCTTCAGTCCAAGGCTTGGTGATGTGTTTTGGACATATATCTATCCCGTGCCCCTCCAGAACTTTCTGTTAATGTGAACATCAGGATACAAAGTCTGGAAAGGACCAACAGTCACAGTCTTTTGGGCTAATATTATCTACCTATTCAATAGGATAGGGAGAAAATCAGCTCCTATGCATGGATACAAAACCCAAGGAAATTGTTGAAATACAATGGAAGAAGTGCATTAGGCATATGTTTTAAGTGTCCTGTGAAAGCTGTGAACACTGATTCTTATGTAGCACTTTTCTCAGGCTACAATTTTATTAAATCTGTGGTAAAATAATTTAGCTATGTGGTGACTTTCTGCTGCTCAGCTGCATTTGTCTTCTGGTTGCTGTCAGGCCCCTGCCCTCCAGCTTCAGCACCTCACTTCTGCTTCCATCCTCTGCTTTTGCATTGCCTTTTCTCCCAGATGCCAGAGGTCTGCCACAGTGCTGTTCTTGTGTTCACTGCTTACTGAATTGCACTTTAGTTGCACTTCAACCAAAACAAGCCATTCTGACCATGGTGTCTTTAGATGGGTGTCTGGTTTTGAGCCACCACAGTGATGTCTGTGCTGCTGCACTTGGGAGCTGAGATCCATGTCACTGACAAAACTTCTTTGTGCTGAGGCTAATATATCAGAAAGAAGAGTACTTTGGCTTGGTCACTAAGCATTTTATATGTGGTATTTTTACAGGAATTTCATAACACAGCTAGAAAGGGACACAAAATGTTAGGGTAAAAAAACCCCAGACAATCATCTGGCTGTTTTTTTCAGAAAACTGTGTCAGATCTTTAGAAGCTCAACCAATTCTCTCCAGCTGCCAAAAGTCCCTCAAAGTTTGCCTGCCTGAGATGGTTATGCCAGTCTTGCTCTGTCTACTTCCAAGCATTATTTAGCCAAGACAGAAGGAATTAGGATGCAGTTTGTCCCACCCCTCTCTAACTTCCTTCAGTGCCAGGAAACAAAGGCATTTTTCACCTTTACGGAGTGCTACCTCACCCTAAGTCACTTGTGCTCTATTGCTGTTTGCTGTTTGGGAAAACTTCTGTGGAATTTTTTGTAACCCCATGGACACATTCTTCCCCAGTCAGCATGGGGAAGTCAGCTGTTTCCTGTACTCGCTTTGAGTCATTCCCTTAGTGGTAATTGTAGGCATATTCCTCCTTCACTCTTTATTACTCCTTTATTTTTTGTTTTAATCACCAAGAAGCAGATGCTTCCTCCACTACTGTCTTTGAAAGGTGTCTAGCACAACGACACAGTGTTTTTTCCATGGGCCTAAGCATCTCTGACTGCTGTAAGCACACTGTAAATTTAATTCACTCCAGGGGCATGTTAGATTTATTGCTGCAAAAACATCAGCATGCACTGCTCAATATCTGTAAGTCCTGGGCATGGACTACAGTACATGTTTTACCACAATAATAATAATAATAATAATAATAATTTGTAGCACAATTATGGTTTTTCTTTCCCAAAAGCAAGAGAGAGGGGTTCACTCTGTGGCTTCATGCAGAAGACATGTTTTTAACTGAAAGAAAATATTTTCTTCAACTGTCAAAAGTGTGTTCCTGACCTGTATTTTACTTTCTCTTGGGGCTCCTTCCTTTTAAATAAAATATGGATTGATTTTGCAATATATAGCACAATTCAAAAAGTAAGAAATTTCTTTTCCCATTTTCTACTTGCGAGCCCTTTGTGGTTAATTATTATCACAGTGCAAAAGCATGAGTTGATAACAATACAGTCAAAATTGCACTGTAAGAATAGGAAAATAATGACCAGATTTTAAAATATGATTCTTAACAGGCCATGAAGAATGTCTTGATCTGCCTTTGCACAATTATTTAAAGTTTGTCCATGCAGACTCAGATTGGTTTCCCACCTATAGCTCTAGGTACAGTTTCAGGTACCACTATTTAAAATTGAACATTGAAGTGATTTATTTCTATTGGGTTCTGTGACCCAAATAAATGTTGTTTTAGATTCAAATGCTGAAAATAATTACTTGCTACTTAAGGTAAAAAAAAAAAAAGAGACCTGCTTCCTGAGCTACCTTTCCCACAGTTTTCCTTTTAAATGAACAAAAATGCATTATCTCTTGCAGACAAAAGGCATTCCTTAGCTAAAACAACTCTGTTTAAAAAAAAAAAAACCACCACTGAATCTTCTTGGTGACATCTGAAGACAATGCCAAGAAGGTGAGATTTGAAAGGTGGGGACTGGTTCTGAGAAAGAAAAAGGAGCAAGAATAGTTTCAGTTTCTACTGGATAGCAGAGCTGAGCACATCTAGATTTAACATGTTAAATTATGTTTGAATTTTGCCACGTCTTTTTTCCAGGTGGTTTTGGTTTTTTTTTTTGTTTTTTTTTTTTTTTTTTTTTTTTTTTTTTTTTTTTTTTTGAATGAGCTTGCTATAGCAATCATGTTGTGGTCCCTTGATTGGCACAGAGATGGATTTTCCTCCTCATCAGGGCTTGCAGGGCAGTGGGAAGGCTGGAAGGCATCTTTGAGGTGTACAGCTCAGCTGGATCAAGGCTGGGAGCCTTGAATCGTCTTGTCTGTGTCTAAATTAGGACTTTCTAAGAAAGGAGATGAAGGCTGAACAAAGTACAAAAATTAATAACTCAATTGCTGCCTCTCGTCTTCTTCCACTCTCTCAGCTCATTCCTCTCACAAAACCAAACAGTTACGTTTGGCAGCGACCTGAAATACAGACTCACACAGCTTATATCTTGTCTGTCACCAGGATTTAAATATTTCAGGCCTTGGCAACACAGCTGGTTCCTCACTGATTAGAGCCTGATGAGGCTGGTTTGCTAACAGGGACAGATTTTATTCATGGCCCTTCAGGTTCTCTGTTTCCCATCTTTAGCCCTTTATTTGCTCTGGGTAATAGCTGACTTTTTAAACTGCAGTGAGAAGGACTGCAAGAAGAGTCCCATTGTGCACAATGAATGGAGCCCTGGTCTCTCCCCTTCCCTGTCGGTTATGGGAAGGGAGTCCTTAGACAGACAAGAGGGACATTATCTTTCTTTTAGATTATTACTACGTGAAAAGATTGTCTCAGGGCTGTACAAGACACCCACGGCAGGTTTTGTATATGAAAATCTGCTCTCTGTGTAACTTATGCCCTGTCTTTCAGGGGACCAAGAAGTAGACTACAAAAAATATTTGAAATCTGCTGGGAAGAAATCCTTTGGGTAACTGGATTTACCGATTCATTGAATACTTTGGCACTTGAAGGGTCACTAAATAACTCAGATGCAAAACTGAGATAATGGATCAACAGGTAAAAATATTCAGAAAAGCAAACAGAGCAAAAGAAGTACCTTTTATGTATGCGTGTCTTTCAGTGGATGCTTGCTAGCAGGACTATACTTTCTGGCAAACATCATGTGGCAGTAAGGGTACACCTCACTGTGTTGCCTTATAGACAGCCCCTCAAACCAGAGTGGACCTGTCAGTTATCGAAGGAAGTGATAGCTAGCTGGATCATTTGGGCTGTTTTTTATGGTCAAAGTGAGCATTTAAACCCTGTTGGGGGATTTCACTGGGTGATTCAAAAAGCAGGAAAAAGCTGATTCCTTATCCCACCATTTTGGAGCTGGGTTGATGTAGCAAGACTGAAATTCTGAGGTACTCAGGACTTCCCAGCCCTGGAGGCTCCTCGGAGGATATAAATCTCATCCCCCAGTCAAGTTCAAGCAAGTATGAACCATGGTACTGACCAGCAGCAAATTTATCATATAGGGTCACAATAAATCCTGAGCCTCTTCTATCTTCCCACAGGTAGGGGAGGCAAGGGATAAGAAGGGCCCCCACACTCAGGACTTTGGGACACTAACAGAGCTGATCATTAAGATGATAAACAGTGATAAATGCAAATTTTTACTGCATTTGCTGCATTCTGAGCTGTCTTCAGCTTCAAAAACAATATGTAGGTAGAGCACAACCCCAGAACATCCATATAAAAGTAGTCTGTTCATAACACACAGCACAGCTGGTGATTATGAGCAGTATGTCTATATTTCAGTGGTGCACAAACCAGTCTTAATAAACACTGCCTGGCTTATCTCTTGGAAATTAAAAAAGTGATTGATGTGTTTCTGAACTAGCATTTCATTTGAGACAAAGTTTTCACTGACTGATAAATACACCAGATTTGCTCTGGTATTCCAGCTTATCTCAACTCCATAGGAGTAGCGCTGGAGAAATGTCTCCTCAGCCTTTAGGAGAAAAAGCAGGAAGATAGTTCTAAGGCTTATCAGCCCACACTAGAGTCTGTGCAGCCCATAAGTCTTACTGTTAATCTTCAGTAGAAACAGATGTGTTGCTAATGTTTTTAAGGTTAACTGCAGACGCTTTTCAGCACAGCACCAAAAGCATCCTAATTTCCTTTTCTCGGAGCGCTTGTTGTTCCCTTGGGTTTTCCCAAATCCTCTTCTATAATCCAGTGGAGGGGCTGGGCAACAAAGAGGGGAAATCCAGGGAGATGAAATCAACTCAGGGCCCTATAGTGCAGGACTGAACTCAAAGGTGACCTTATTTTTCCCCAAATGAAGTTTCTAATTGTCTAATCACATGGCTATAATGTCAGTCAGTGCTTTGATTTTTTTAAGGATCTCTTTAATAAGAATTTAAAACACTAAGAATAGCATTTAGAGGTAATTTATGCAAGGGTTAAATGTGGTAGACACTGCTTGAGAATTTTAATATTATATTCTTTACCCAAGGCAATAGACAGCTTCTTCAGAGTCATTCCATTCTAATGTGTAAATGCTGAAAGTAATTAGACTGAGTCCTGTGTGTATTAAAGTATTTAGGAGAAAAAACTTTGGAAAAAGTGACTTTTCATGAGCAGCTGCCAAATATTTTATAAAAGTTAGAATTACTAGTAGTATAAGAAGCTTTATTTTTTTTTAAAGCAAAGGCTAGTTTAAAACACACAATTGCAGAAAAAGTATTTAGGTGTGCTAAACTTTTTTTTTTTTAACATTTCAGCATAGAAGTGGACACTGCAACAGCATCCACAGCAATGTCTATGGCCAAAAATTATCTTAAATAGAAGTCCGCATGAGAAAAGTTTACATTTTTGTTTAAAAAGGCAAAATATTGTGTTCAGAAGAGCTGAAACACCCTTTCTATTTTTAAAACAATAGCCTGAAGGGCTCTGAAGAATTGCTTAGCTATCATTGTCACTGAGGAGAAAACATTTCTTCAGCTCTGAATATCAAATATGTTTTGTAAGAGATGTCTTGTGTGGTGTACTGACTTGCACATTTTTCTCTTCCTTCTCAAAATGCAATAAAGAGACAGCATTTTCCTGTTTCTTCACCCTTTGTTGCAGAGTAAATGTACAAACTCTTTAATGCTATTTTATTTACAGATTTCAATTCCCTCCAAGAGGATCACATGCCCTCTGATGCCTGCAGTAAGCCCACTGGCTGTTTATGGCCAGAAAACTAGTATTCTTATAGAGACTAGGCATAAATAAGAGCAAGACCCTACATGACTTCAGTCACTCGAGGAGAGTGTCTAAATTAAATGTATGCTATAAAAAGACTTCAGCATTAGTCATGTCTGCCTGATGAAATAAAGTCATGTCTGCTTAATTGAACATTATCAATTCTCTTAAAATATTCTGCCACCTAATGAAGCCAGTTACCACCTGAACTGTTTACAGATTTGATTTCCCTGGCCTTTGATCCTCTCTATCCTGCACATGCTGTCACTGAAAGGCAGAAGGCAGAGCCAAGGCTGCTCATGGAGGAAGCTAACTTTCTCAATCATCACCTGCCAATTTTATCAAAGTTAGCATTAAGCATGATGTCAAAAGGCTAATAACAAGGATATCAGTCTCCTTATAATGCCTTCATTTTCACTATACAGAAAAGGACACATGAAACAAGAAAATTAGGCACCCTTTTAATCACAGGGTGCTTTGTCTTGCAGCTCTGTCTTGTTAATACTTGAGGTAGTGCATAAACATCTCCCTGGTTAATGTAAGGACTGCCAAATGACCACAGGTATGCTGATTATAGGAAGAAGTAATTGTTCAGTTTAAAAAAAAAAAAAAAAGAGGATGTAAATATTGTATTTAGTCATATGGGGAAAACAGGGATCATCTGCCAGAAGCACACAGCTTCTCTTGATTCATCGTGGGGATCAAAACTTCCCTGTTGTTTGGGCCATTTTTGACCACTGGAATGTTCACCTTTACCCATCTGCATTTACATATATATCTTGGACTGCTTTTCCTGCTGTTTCTGCTTTTCAGTGCTTTCTGCACTGAAAAAAAGCCCAAGGGAAAAGAACTCCTAGAAGACTCTCCCAGCATGCAGATGTCCAGAAAGCAGATTGTATGAATAGGCAAAGGGATTTAGAGACACATAGGTCCATCCTTTGGTGTCTGTGGTACAAAAGGACTGCAGAGTCTCCTGCGAACGTGAAGTCTGTGGGGAGTATTTGAACCAGGAATGTTTTGCTTTTATGTATGTGTAATAAAATCCATTGAAGTGGTTGTTTGAACAAAATTGGACAGGAACTGAGCTGAATGGTAAAGACCAATCCAGTATATCTGAGAAGGTTAGCTGAACAGGTTGGTTGGGATTTTAAAACTTGCAAGACAAAATTTCCATCATGGCAGTTAATTCTGATCTTCATTGTACTCTATGCTCAGACAGCTTGCTAGCCAGGTCACCATATTCTCTACTTACATCCTGCAAAAGTAGGATGCATACATGCATACAAGATTGGGAAGGGACGGGCAGCCCAGATGACTTTGGATGTTCTTTGAAAAGAGCAGAATTACCTTTAAAATGTGAGTTAAATGTGAGAAATGCATGTTCATCTGAGGACAAAACTGAATCCTAGAGATATTTGAACTCAGTGTGTGGTGCTACACCAATGCTTAGATTTTTCTCAGTTTGAGTGAGAAGTTGCTTTACTCCCTTCTTTTTTGATATTCTGTTGTCATATACTGGGACTGTGGAGCCTTATTAACACACATGCTCATACCTTTTACCAACCAAGCCCAATAGCAATGAAATGTTAACTGCTAATCTTAGAATGTCTTATGTACACTGAGAACATCTGTACATTTATCGTGGTAGTATAGTGTTTACATAAATCTTGTCAATGTACTATACACATACATTACACGTGTAGTCTTTATATTTAAAATTGTGCTTGCTTGAATATAAATATCAATGCAAAATGTAATATTTTATATAAACACATATTTTACTGCTGTATATATTGTGTGTATACAGAATTTGTTAGGAGACAGATACCAAATGCATTTTTAAAGATGGTCTTACTTGGTAAGACGAGAGCTCACATGATGTTCTGAATGGCTTAACAACCTGGTAATGGGATACAAACATTTACAACTCCATATCACAGCTTCAGATCCAGTTAAAGGCAGAAATGACCAAAAAATATCACTGTCCTGATAGTCTGGTGATGAGAAAGATTGAGATTGCTTGCCTTGGTCCTTACGGCTGTGTGTTTCCCAGAGCTCAACACTGCTGGCACTCAGCAGAACACAATGCATAAAACCAGAATTAGCTGCCCCCAGGTGTCCCTGGCAGGGAAGGGATTGTGCCCCATGGGCCTCCAGTGGTGACTAACGCAGGCATTATCTAGATTTTATGGTTTCGGTTGAATATTTTTAATAATTGTTTTCGTTTGGATATTTTTAATATATGCATGAGTTTTATTGTCATTCATTGTCATTTATTCATCTTTGGATCTGACAGAGCTGCTGCTGATGTGCCTGGATTAACTGGGTCAGAAATACTTGCTCAAGAAACTTGGTTTACTGTTCTGGCTGGTTTGGTGCAGGATACTTACAAAGAGATTGAAGGTGACTGCAGTGTTGTCAGGCTGACTGAGGTAATATGTAACTCCATACAGGAAAGTCTGAGAAAGAAAAACACCCTCTAGCAGAGAGAAAAAGTGTTGCACCTTGCCCTCATTTGCACTGGTGGAAACCTCAACTGACTGACCTCCTGAAGAACTGACCTTCTTTTCTTTCCTCTGTTATACAGCTCCTCAAGAATGAAGAAGCATTTTGATATTTATCACACTTAACAGTCATAGCTATAGTGCAAAGAAAACACACACAGTGTGACTTCTGAGGCTCTATGCAAGAGAATGGGATATTCTGGCAACACCAAATAAGCAACCTACTCATGGCCTATGGCAAAGCATCAATACCTGTAGCTGTGGTAGGAGTGAAGGTAAGGAGAGGACACGCACAGGTTTTCCCTGACGTAAGTGATGTGGTGTCAACCCACATATCCCACAGTACAGAGCCTGTCCCAAAGTGACACCATGCCTGGACATGGAAAGCAATGCAGAGTCAGTGCACTGGCAGCCTTACTGCTCCTAAAAATGCAGGTATCCATGCCCTGCTGGGATGCTATACAGCCATCCTAGAGATGAAGCCATGGTGGGGCTGCATCCTTTCCTTTAATTCAATTACCAGAAAGAAGTCTTGTTATTGTAACTGCATTGCCAACATATTTATTAATCTCTATGGCATCTGACTGCTTTACCTATGTTGAGACACCCAAATTCTTAATTAGACAGATCAAACAATTACATTATACCTGCTGCCTGAAGGTTTAGCTGTTAGCTCCAACATCAAGATTTAATCAGTGAGAATGCCTGAACAAAGAGCTATCATGTTGCTGCTGCTGATTGTTATGTTTGTATGAGCAATCTCCAAAAGTTGGCAAAATGCTGTTCTATACAGTCTTGGTTTTCATCAGCACTTGCTTTCCCATGATCCTATTTCCTTCCCAACTGCCAGTCTCTGTCTTAATTCAACAGGGGTTTTTAACCTTAAATTTTTTTATGTTTTACATTAATATAATTTCATCACATTAAGATAATTTCACCACCCTTTCCAGATGCTACTCCTAAAAAAGAAGGAGTTTAATAAATCTGAATGTTCAGGTGTTTTTGTCATTATTGTTCTATCTGTCTGTACATGGACTGCATGAAAGAAAACCAGCTAGATGATGTCATGAACAAAGAGACATGCTTAGCTTGAGATTTTACTACTTGCTGCCAGTTTTCCCAGCTGCCTACAAACAAGACAGGTAATTATATACTCGTGTAATATTAAAATATTATTATGTTAATTAGTACAGAATTGCTGTTAGACTATTCTAACCTGATAAAATATGCACAGTGCCCTGTTGTTCTTGCTGATGTATGGCACTTAGTGGAGCCAATGTGTTTGGGCCTATTATTGTTTTTATGCCAGCAGTTCAGGGCAACTATTTTACCTCCTACTCCAAAATAATGTAAAAAGGGTCTGACATTTACTGAAATATAGATTGATATTTGTTAGAATGAGGCTTGTCATAGAAGTTGATTGCTTTTGCTAGGGTTGCTATCAGATGATTGGTCCAGTTCTTGGAGGTGTGGATGTGGATCTCTGCTTCTTATTTCTTCCCCATATGTTTTTATTAGATGACACAGCCAAAGCATTATCCAGTAAACTTATCTCTGTGCAAGGGACTGTAGTATACTTGCAAATACCCAGGCCAAGTCATGTTTAAATAAATTGAGGATTATCATCTTCTTCAGTGGCCAGAACTGGCACCAGAGGTGGGAATTAGTATAAAAATGTGAGTGTTCCTAAACTTGAGCATAGGAAACCCCTTTCACTCAGGTACTCCAGCAAAAAGAATATAAATCAACATTCCTCATTTTCAAAAAATTAGGTGTAATCTACTTACTTCTCCACTCTTAAAATGCTGGTCATTTTCAACTGTGATTAACTTCCAGACCAGAAGGTCTACTTTTTATTTTTTGAAAAAAGTTTTGTTAAATAGGAGTGAATATGATTGAAATACCTAAGGTTGGCTATACTGTGTGTGAGAACACATTGGTCTCCCATTATTTCATTTGCATGGACAGCCTTTTGCAGGCACATCACCTTATGAGAAGTGCTCAATTTAACTGCTTTAGCACAAAATTACAGGACCTGACTGATGCTTGCCTTTCTCACCTGAGGCTTCAAGATTTAACAGCACCATCCATCCTGTCTTCTCTTCATTGATATTCAATTAAGAGGTTTATTTAAGCAGACCGGCACTTGACCTCCCCAGCCACACTTCTCCCTGTAGTTAAGCTCTGTTGCTGCCCACCTGCTGCACGGCAAGACTGTATTCAATCATGATGCCTGGTACACACTGTGTGCTTATAGTTGATGGCTTGCTTGAAGGAGAACAGACCACTAATAAATTGCACAGTCATTACCCTTTATGCATACTTGTTCTAATAGGTGTCGCAGATTCCTGCCTCCTAATAAGGAAAGGAAGTAGAAAAACACATAAATTCTCCCAAGGGAGTCAGACAGCCTGAAGCCACGTTCGACAGCTGTTACTGTTACCATGATCACCAAGAGCAAAACAAGGATTAGAAGGGTGAAAAAAAAAAAAAAAGAAAAAGAAAAAAAAAAAAAGATGCATTGCGAGGGATTTTGGCAAGATTTTCTTGGATATGGAATGTGTTTTGCACTGCCCCAATATATAAAAGCTCAGCACTCCTGTGGGACATGATGGAATTTGGAGATTAAACCAACATTGTAATTAATTAGCCTATAAATGAGTAATTTAACTTTTCAGAAGTTTTGGGTTTTTTTCTGTATCTGGTTGAATTTTTAAACTTTCACCTTACATGCCAGAGAAAAGATTTCTGCATTTGATGTGAGCTTGGATGCTGCAGTGTTATTAAATCTAATTCACAAGTGGTTTCAGAAAATGTTTCCAGTGTTTACCTTTCATCTTGTACCCTTAGCTCTGGTCTTTCTCCTGAGGGCCAGCTAATAGGAATCGGGTGCTTCCTTGGCTGCCCTGGAGCTGTGCTGAGTTACACCAGCTAAGCCTCTGTCCCTCAGTATTATAGCTGAGAAATCCAAAGGGGAGACTCATGTCCTCTGTAAAGAGGTATATTTAGTCTATCCCGCAGAGATGGTTTATGGCTTTGGCAGGGAAACTGTTGACAGTACATACTGTAAATATAGTTCAAAGTGAATTTGAAGTCTTGGAGCTGCAGCTCTCCCCATGCTTGTTACATTAATTTGTTAAGGGTGCTTAGTGTAGGTATCTGTGTATGTAAAGATCAACACTATCAATTAAGCACACTCACTTGATAATCTACCGAAAGTGGCAAAGGGGCACACCACATACTGCTGCTCCTTTTTGAGCATGGCACAAAAACTAGGCCACAACACTGCTGGGCATTATGGCCCTCATAGAAGAGGTCACAAGCTGCTGCTTTTAGCATCCTAGCCAAATTCCAGTTCCTGCAATTGCTATCGAGCTGCTTAAAATGGTGTTTCAAGCAGAGACAGTGTTTCTTGCTCTTAACTTAAACATTGGAGGGTCATTAAGTTGCTGTATTGAATGTATGGTGCTTTTAATTCTCATGCTGGCTAACTTCAGGTGCACACAAAGTGATTTTTACTTTTCAGGCCAAAAATCACATCTGCTTTTATTGGAAGACCAAAGTTACAACAGATCCCCAAAGCAGTAATAAACGAGGGTGAGAGTGCAGACTCTCACATACTGGAAGGGCATCTCATGATTTCTATATTTTGCCATGTGACACCCGTTTTCCCTTCCCCCTTTGTCTTGCAACCCTCCTCAAACACGAACAAAGGTGTTGGACTGCTTGTGGATGCTGACAAGTCCTCCGTCCCATTCCGAGGCATATTTACAACCCAGTTCAGATCTGGCCTCCTATACGCAACCAAAAATCTCAGTTAGTCAAAAGACTTTCATCTGAGGTTCACTCTGATGGAAACATCAGGCCAAGATATTATATATCTGTCTAGAGTGGAGTAAAGCAGTGAGCAGCTTGAGCAAGTATTAATACTCACTAAAGCTTAAAAAGACCATGCAGTAGTTCCTATCTGAATTATGGTTTAAAAAAATCCACAACAAACTTTTTAATAATAATTGCCAAAACATTTCTAATAGTATTTGTGACAAATGAGAGTAACCATTAACATTTTTAATATACTAAACCAGTGTAAGTTCCTGTCCAATGTCAGTCTTAACACAAATTAAAAATATGCTACTTGTTGAATTGGAAGAAGGTTTTGATTTACAATTATGTCCTGATGGATTACCTGAAAGCACAACCTTCAGGCAAACTGTGATTAAGTTGACCAAAGACATCTGGGAGAGCCATCTATGGCCTAAAATTATGACCTTGGTATTCTGGGCTGAAACTAGACACCATTTAAATTGCAGTGCTGAAAAACTCTTCTAGAGAGGTCTTTGTTTAGGAGGCCAGCAGGTTTTTTAGCTTCAGCAGTTCAGCAGAAACACCTCCTGTGAAGTTACAGGGGGGAGAGAAAGTACTTCCTATTTTTTTGCATCCATTACTTAAAAAAAAAAAAAACAAACTCCAAACACTCCCAGCTTGTATGAATCAAGAAGCAAAAACAATTAATAACCTAATGATTAGCAAATGCTGCAGACATAGGTTTGGATTTCACTTAGCAAGATTTATGGAGTTAAATATAAAAGTATGACTTTTGAAAGCCATGTGCTCATAATTAGTTCAAGTTTTACCCCTGGATACTGTAAAATCACAACATGCTGTCAGAGCCCATTTTCTGATCCTGTTATCAACATGGAATAAAATTTTCCATTAAATGCAAAACAGATTTACAGGTGCTAAAACAGCTTTTTTTATCAGTGGGAAACAGGCTACCTTTTGTTCTCTGAAAAGGCATTTCATGATTTTACATTGGTCAATTGGTCACACAACAAAGGGAAAAATAATGGTTTTGGTCATCTACTGAAACTGAAGAAGATATAATGTGAAAATAAATGCAAGAAAAGTAACTGCCTATCTGCATGTAGAATATACAGCCTTCCATATTATCACATACTGTAAAAAAAAAAAATTAGAACAAAGCAATGCTATTTCCTTACTATTGCTGAGTGTACTACATAAATCCTCATAGAAATCAAGAATTCCTGCAGAAAAACTCAAAGGATGAGTGCATTCCAGGCAGCCGTGGACATTGGAAATTAAATTATTCCATTAAAAAGAAGCCCTGCAAAGACAGCAGTCCTTTCAGTGTAATAATTCCTACTCTGAGCTGACAGAGGCTTCTTGGAATTGGCCCAAAAGGGAGGAGCTTTTGTACCCGTGCTGTTGCATTCCCATCCCACACACCCCAGGCCAGGGAGGCGAGTCCTCTTCCTGTGTGAAGGAGCTGGCATTAGCTTGCCCTCCAGCAGCCAAGACGGAGCAGAACAGCTTTTTCCTTGCTGGCAGGCTGGCACCGGGCAGCCAGCCTCCGAGGAGCACTCCGAGTGCTTTGGGACCAGATGGGCTGAACCACTTCTAGCAGCAGCTGCTTCAGAGTCTGGTGCTGGTGGGGCACCCAGGTGCTCTAGAAAAAGCAACATCTCTTGCCTTGCTGCAAAATGAGTTGTTTAACGTGGCAGTCAATGGAAAGTATTTTAGTGCCTGTGTCTGAATGCTAGGCCGAGACATGCATGAAGTTGGACTTGGAAGCCCTTTTATAAGCAGACCAAGCCTTCAGTTACAAATATTTCTATATTTCATAGCTACTTTTAGCTTCTAAAGATTTAGATGGAGGTTTTGAAGGCACTTTAAGGGACTCAATGCATTTCTTTCTCTGAAACATCCCAGGCAACTTAAGAAATCATAACCCATCTTTGTACCCAAGACAAATAGTGTGAAAGTACAGAAGGCAGGAGACTCATGCAGAAAGAATACAAAGCACAATGTGAACATTCAGAGCTGCTTTGCAGTCCTGGTAAAAACAGCTGTATTAAAGAGCAGAACAATGATGTTGATTCACAGGGAGGCTTCATCGGACACGCTTGCTAATTACACAGGCTTCTACAAAGGAAAACCTGTGGAAACAAGGTAATCCTTCCTCTGCCACAGTCTCAAAGCTTCCAAGGCTCAGTGAGAAGGTAGCTTTATAAACTGAAAATGGCTCAGTAGCCACCAGTTCCTCTGTCCTCTGTGCTTATCATTTTAGCTCAGCTGGTTGAGTCTGCATTGTTCAAAAAAACACCTTTTGTTTTACTGAAGCCTGCTGTGTGGCAATTTGTCTAGGTCCTCAGTGGTTGTATTATTATGAAAAAGACTCTACAGGCATTTTCTTTCTTCCTCCTTCTTTATGGAAGGAAGACAGAAGACCAAGTCTAAAGCAAAGGGCCTGGTAGTATTTCCTTGAGCAGAAGATGGGACTTCGCATTCTTGCCAGGTCTCTGTTGGAGAGGCAACTTCAAAACAGGAACTTCTGTAAAAGGCCTTCAGAGATCTCTGAGATGGTTTACAATTAGGTGTGCAAGATGGTACTTTGCTGGTCAGATGTAATGAACACATTACACTGTTCCCACATGGTCTTCCAGATCAGAGAACAAACTTTTATTAGCAGCATTTATGTGAATGCTGTACTGTGGGGGTGACTGTCATCACCTTTGCTCCAAAACATCACATCACAGGAAGCAAAAAGGGAAAAAACATACATCTTTCATAGCTCCAACACAGCTAGGAGAAAATTCTATCAAAACATTGGCACAAACTTTATTTGCAGATGAGCTCACAGGTTTTCATACGTAAGTGAAGGGGGGCTGTGAGGTCCTGAGATCTCTGGAAAAGCTACAAGGTGGAATGTTACACGAAAAATTAGCTTTCAAAACCTTGATCTAATTTGTTTTCTTGAGGGAGCCAGAAAACAGGAGCCAAATCATTTGTCCTGGATGACAAAATGAAGATTCCTGGAATTTACATTTTTCAGAAACACATGGAACAGACAGGGGACACATAAACCCTCATGTTCTTATGGAATTTTGCATCTCCCTGTATCTAATGTCATATAATTCTTCTTTTAGGTGACCTAGAATCACCAGAACCTTGGTCTCTCCCTCCCAGTCCAAGAAACCATTTCTGAAGAATGACCTTCAAAGTGCTTGGCTATTGGTCAGAAACTACCACAAAGCTTCAAAGAAATAACCAAACAGTAAATCAAAAATCTGAGAGACAAAACTCTTGTAAGGACTACAAAGGAAGAAAAAAAAAAAAACAAAAAAAAAACAAATGGCATGGAGAGTTGATTATAACACCAGCAGTTTGCCACAGCAAAGGAGAAACTGATACCAGATGCTTCTGGGAGCTCTTTCATTACCTTGTGTAAGACCTGCAGGGCCATGAAGGGGCCCCTTACGGCACTACCTCTCCATCTGGGATAAATGTGCGGCGCTCAGGCGCAGAGGTTCTTGCTCAAAAGAGATCTGCAGAGCCAGTTATTATTTTATTTGAATGATGAATTTGGAAGCTGACTCCCTGTAAATTTGCTGCATCCTTTCATCCTTTCAGCAAGTCTTTTGAAGTTAGCCTCCCTTGAAAAATTACGCTGTTATGTCAGGGTTTTTTAATGTCAGCAACATTGCCATTTAAACAAGTGAAAGTAACAGATGAAAAATTGATCAAAATATGTTTAATATTGGGTGCAAGGGTTGCCAGACCTTTTAATCTTTGACTTGTAGTTTCTTGCTTTCTAAATCCTTAGACATCTCTGTCTGCTTCTTTAAAACTTATTTTTCATTTGACTAGCTATACAGCAATTTTTAAATAACAGCAAATAATGTAGTCATTTTCTTCCACTCTTCTAAAAAGGAAGGTCAGGTAGTAACTGCATGGTTTATGTTCATGCAGTGTTTTCTGCAATATTAGTCACTGACTGAGATGACGAAAATGCAGAGTGCACTAAGCGGGGCAGGGATTTCTATTCCATTTTGACTTTTTTGATTAGCGTAATTACAAAGAGTTGTGCTCAGCATCTGCTCAAACCTCTAAATATACTGCATATCAATACCATTTGGGAGGACTGGAAAAACTTGCCATGTTTTTGTTTTAAAAGTAGTAAGTTTGTTTGTTTTCTTTCTTGCTTGCTTGTTTACTTCTTTGATTAAGTCCCTTTTTAGTCACTTTGTGGTTTCTGAGCTTTTCAGGTTCACTTGCATTTTGTTTCCATGGTTTCCCTGCAAACATGAGGGATACAAATGCTCTTTTCCTAACAAGTGAAAGCAGAGATTATATGGATTCACTAGATTGAGGCAGCTGAGGTTTTTTCGCAAAAACACATCAAATACAACAGCTGTTGTAATAAAACTGCTAAAATTGCCAATACTGAGGCTAAGAATCCAGGAAAGGACAAATATGGAAAGAGACAGCAGCAGTAAGTTGCAGCAAGATGGTGGATGGCTGATGGCTACATTATAAGCAGAACTGGTACCTGAGAAGGTAAAAGTTATCAGTGTTAATGATTTGTGTAAATTTGGGAGACACTTGGCAACCTTTGTGGAAATAGGAAGGCTACAGCAGCTTACTGGAGGACATGAGCAGGCTTCCTCCTCTGAATGAGTACCTCATGTGTGGCGATCTTCCAAAAAATTATCACACTAAAGGCTGCTGAACATTTTAAAAAATACCTGATCATTGTCCTATTAACTTCCTGAGTGAAAGAGACAAAGAGAGGAAAGCATCAGTGGTGCTGTACCCTGGGAATGCTCTAACCATTGCCAAACTCACTAGCAGGCTCAGTTTCACTGGGCAGCAAACCTTCATAGTTTAACTGTGTTTGATGAAAAAACTCCATCTCCTACTCTCTCAGGGAAGGACCAATTACCTTATTTTTCAGAAAGAGGCATACCAACTTGCCCTACATCAAGGAAACCGGGTCAAAGCAGTAGAAACCTGTGGAGTTTATTATCAAATCACCCTTCATGTTGGAATGAGAGAAAGAGAAAAATGAAAAATAATATTACCAGAGTTTCTGCACTATGTTGGCCATTGTTTTTCAATAAAAAATTCTTGGGAAAGAAATTACATCACTGCTATGCTGGGCATGTCCTATATAATACTATCAACATAAAGTGTGGGGGTTGTTTACTGTTTCTAAGTTAAGTTGTTATAATTCTTCTCATATTCATACTAAATACATAGAAACCAGAAGAACATTCCCACTTTGCCACTACAGTTATAAAGCCATTTTCCTGTCCTTTCATACATATTGTGATAGTTGTCTCAACATATCTTTAGATCAAGTGACACAGATCAAGACGGAAGAGTTTAAAAATAGTGCTATAAATGTAACCAAAAGCCATAAGAAGGAAATAGAATGCTCAGGACTTCTAAAGTACTTAAGGAAATATATTCTGATTTCTTTTGAACAAGGAGCTTGTGCCGGATACTTAGTCTTATCTGTACTTTGGATACCCACTCTAGCACAAATGAAGAATAAAAATCAGCTTTTGTGGCTGCCTTCTTCAGTGACAAGCATGTGCAAACAGATTAAAAATCTCACAAATAGCCAGAAGAATATTTTCTTTTGGCAAAAACATGATGCAAACCCCAAGCAAATATTAGCTTTCTATTACATTTTTTCCCACCTAATTGTAAAACTAAATTGAGCTATAGAAAATTGCTTTTAATTTTTCTGCTGGTTTACAATACTGGGGAAAGGCAATGTGGGTTTTTTCTGCTGCTGAATAATCACCAGCCTCTTTCTGAGCCTTTCATAACTGAAGCAAGCATCTAGGTCCAGAAAACTTCACATATTTTTGGCTGAATTAGCTCTATAGTGTTACATGGAACATTGGCAGTAAAGCTCGAAGAATTTGTCTGGATTTATGTTGGTGGAATGTGACAACATAATTTATACTCAAACTGTATAACTTCGAATGATAAAAGGTCTCACAATCCTTTTTTAAAAGGAAGCATGAACATTAGTAAAAATATGGCAGCAATATGAGAGTGGAATTTTTCTCCCATTCTGAGTTATATTGGGGTAAATTTTGTTGGGTTTTACAATGTGGAATAATGTCACCTGAGAATTGATCAAGTAAATGAGGGGCTGAGTCCACTAAATCAAGTTTCCCACCAGTGATAAGAAGAAAATTTTGATGGAGGAATGAATGAAAGGAAACCATGGTTCCAAAGGTAGACGTTTCCATTACGTCTGATAGCAACCTCCATGTACCTGTCATATCACTTTCTAAACTCACTGAAAACCTTTGCCTTCTATGTCACCTTGTGGAAATGAGTTTAATTAATATGTGTTGGAGAGACAATTTACTTCATTTAGTTCATTTCAGAGCTCCTGTCTGAAAATCCAATTTTCTTTTTCCACAGTGAAGGTGTTAAGAAGAAGTATTTTATTTTATTCCTCTGTGTTCATTTGAATTTTTAAAAATCTCTGCAATGTTTCCCCTTCATGCAAGTAAATTTTTTTCTCTTCTGTTACAGAATTTATCTTGTATATCCATCAACCATTTTTTGCCTTTGCAAAAGGGGCAAATTTTTTTTTTAAGTAGGGCAGCTAAAAGTGAAGGTAACCATCAAGAGGTAGGTGTACTAAGCCTATGCTCAGTGACATATTTTCTGGATTACAGCCTATTCTTTTCCTTATAGTCCTTATTATTTTCCCTGATGCTTTAGACCCAATATAGACGCATGGTCCTGTTTTCTACTTTTTGACATCCCGTCTAAGGGCAAAGCTGAGTCAGCACTGTGGGAAAATACCAACTGAATTATTCAGCTTCAGCCAAGAATAACTGAGAGTCAATGTTTTACAGCACGATTTTCAAAAACTCAAATGATAAAAGCGTGGCATGAAAGAATACTGTAAGCAATCTCAAGAATATTTACAGTTCAATGATAAAAGATATGCTAGAGTGAAAGTATTTCCCTTTAAATGCAGTGCTCATTGTACTGTGCCATTAATCCATAGATAATGCTTTCAATGACATCTGAACTTAATATTAATGCAAAAAAAAATAGAGAGAAAGAGATGAATGTAAACAAAATATAGATGTTTGAGGAAAATTTTTGGAAATCTGCAGAAACACTTGAGACAGCCAGGTAGTTTGAAGGTCATATCTCTTGAATACATTGCTAAATATACTCAAAATATACACATTTGAACAGATTTAAAAGGGAAAAAAAAGTGAAAATTGAATACTGGAATTAAAAAAATAATAAAAAAAAAAAGGTAGCTTTTTGCTGCAAGCCCACTGGAAAAATACAAGAAGCGTAAGATTCTATTTAAGAAATGAAAATAATCCATATGTAGAAGAAAATATGTTTTTTGAGGGAACTTGGGCATGGTTTTGGAGTATTGATGGTGTTTTTGGTGCTCCAGACAAGACACTGACATCCCCAACAGGCTGGGAAACAGGAATTTCCATAGCATCTGTAACAGCTAAAACTGTGTACCTTGGAAACCTAAAATGTGCTATGACATATTTATCTTAGATTATGAGGGAGATACAAGAATTCAGACCTGCTCCATCTCAAACAGAAATTATGTTGTTTTGGCACCACAGACATAGGAATTATGTCTCATTCCTTATGTAAAGACTTATATGATATCGGGAATTTTGTTTGTCCTGGGTTCCAGGTTTTCACCTCCAAAATGTGGTGACATTTCTTCTTTCTCAGGTATAGGCATTTATGGTGGCAAGTAGTGTACTGTAGCTGTTCTGGTAATTGTAATAAAAGGTTCTTTGGTCCAACTTTTGCACCTATTCAAAGTGGCTTGTGACCCTTCTCCTGCCTGGTAAATATAAAATATAAGTTGGCAGAAGACTAAAATAAAATCAGTCCAAAGGCAAGAAGCCAAATAACCACTTGGCTGTACACCAAAAGTTAGAGCATGCCTAATTTCCCCAGATTTTCACAACAATTATCCATTCTTTCCTAGAAGCAGTTGGCTAGTTAACTCAAGAGAATAAAAATCTGAGCTTTAACAGAAAGCCATCAAGGACAGAGCAACACTATGTAAGAAAAGTGAAGGAAAAAAAAAAAAAGAGAAAAAACAAAGAAAATCTAAAAACAGTGGGAAAAATCCCTTTTGCAAGTGAAATGGTCAGAGAACTGAAAACAAACTTTTCATACTCAAAAGTCAAAGCAAAACAAGCTTGGCAAAATGAACCTTCCAGAAAAAGTCAGATATTGTGGCAACATATAATGTTGAATTCTCTTTTTACATAGGTGTCCCTAATACTTCAGCATAGGCTGGGGAACTGAAAGTACCTGAGTGCAGAAAGTTTCTCTACCAGTCCACTAACCAAGCTATAAAGCAGTTGCTTCTTCTCTTTGCAGTCCAAACTGTTTCAAACAAAGTTTTGTGAAAAATGAAAGAACTGAGGATACTTACTTCAATATTCACATTGAAACACTCTGCTCATAATGCTATCTCCTGAACTGTTTCACAGTTGTTTAGTTCTGACTTAATCAGAGAACAGCCATATCTGAAGGCAGTTTTATTCTTTCTTTTTTTTGTATAAACTGTAGGTAAAGTTAAGTCTAAGACACCTTTGGAATTCAGGAAACAAAGTTTCCCCCAAGATCAAAATATTAAAAGTGGACAAATTAGTTACCTGAATCATCTCAGCTTCTCAGGGGAAACTTTGCAGTCAAACAAAAACAGGACAGAGTTCTGCCTGATGTTAGTGCAGAACCATCCTGCAGTGCTCAAAAATAAAAGTAAGCTGAAAACCAAGTTACTAATGCCCTGTGAGGGCAAATGGATTTGTAATGAAGATGACACAGGAGAGGTAACCTGAGAGCAGCATTAACTTTTTATCTCTTTCAAGAGTCCAAGCTGACAGAAGGTGACATTTGTAGCAGGAACTCCTTGAAGAAGCAGCACAAGGTCTGAAGGCACAGTAAGGTCACCAGGCACAGGGAAATGCACAGGGAAAACTAACATGGAAGGCATATTCTCAGTACAGAGGTCAGCAAGCTTGATCACTGCAATGAAAATCAGGACGTATGAAGACGTGTTTTATTATGGGTTAATGCAGCTCTGTTATTTTCTGAGTTACAAGGAGGCAGCTATGCAAAGACACGGTGGTAGAGGACTGGCCAAAGAGATGTAGAACAGAAAAGATGAGGAGGCTGACAGGAGAGGTGTGTCAATACAGACATGAAGCTCTAAAGAGAGGATTTTGCAGTCCAGGCATGGAGAAGATCAGTGAGAGTCTGAGGGATAATGATCAAGAATCTAGAATGTTCGGACTGCAAAGGAAAAGTTAACTAACTCTAAAGAAGAGCTGACTACAGTGGTTACTGTATTCTTAAAACATGTAAAAGCAAACTGTTATTTTTTTCCATGTCTACTGAGCCTAAGAAGGATTTATTAAGTAGTTTGGAGATAATTATTTCTAGCAGTAAGATCAAAAAGTGTTGCAATATTATGTACTAAGGTATCTGGAAATACCATTATAGCAGATTTCTTAAAAAAAAAAAAAAAAGTTTGAGCAAGAATTTGGCTGCAGTGACAGGGTGCACTTCTGACAGAAGAGATGACCCCTCAAAATGCTGCTACAGAAATCCCTTCTCTTTTTTTTTTTTTTTTTTTTTAAAGGAGCACCAATCTCTTTCTGATCTTACTTTCTTTCTTACTCAAAATGAAGTTACTTTGTTTCACAGGAGTTTTCTCTACTCTTGAAGTGAATCTAGGTAGAAAGGGTAGAATTGCCCATGAAACACCATTTTAAAAACGTCTGTACTGAGGATGCCAAGGACTCAGGCAAAACGAGGCGCAGGTGGCAATATCCCCAAAACTGAGGTGAATGAAGAGAGCACCTCACTACAGACCAGGCACCTGGGCATATGTGGCAAAAGCCTGAGCACAGATTTCAGGTAAAATGATAGCATTCTCTTGTTTCACAGCAGACTCCATTCATGAGTATCTTTGCTAAGGAAATTTTCTTTGAACTTATATGGGAGTCCAGTCCTCAGCTGGTGTATTTTAGTGCTATTCTCTGGGCCTAAAAGGAGGCAGATTTATTTATGCAGTCTGCAGGTTGGGCTCCACACTTTTACCTCAGCAACTGAGAAAACCATTTTACTTGGCCTGTCAGAGGTATTTGGTGAATGACTGTTGGTAAATAGGTATTATTTTTGAAAGTGGATGTGTTAATGAGGCAGGAAAGCCTCCAGAGATGAGGAAACAGTAACACCATGAGCTGTTCCTAGTTCTTAAAGACTCACTGATTCACCTGAAAATCTGGCCTGAAAATACCTTGTTCCGATACTGAGTAAAGCAAGCTACATCTGAAGGAACTGAAGTAAATGCTCGAGGGCTTTAAAGACTAGTGGGGAAAAAACATCATCATTCCAAGGAAAATCTCAGCAAAACAAGCATTAGTTTTCTGGAATTATTTTAATCACCTTGTTTTAATGTAAGAATCTTGGAGAAATAGCTCTGTTTTATGAGCTTCTTTCACCCCTCCAAAGCATCATTTATTGCTTTTGGGCCTCTTTATCCCTCTTTTTTTTTTTTTTTTTGCAAGCATACTTTATATTCCTGCCAATAAAGGGGGAATATTATACCCTGGAATCTTCCTGTGTACGTTAAAAGAGTGTTTGGCAAAATGGTGCTGGAATAATAAGTAACAGCTTGCTTAAGATAGGGTCAATCAATTCCAGGGGAGGCTATTTACTGGATTATATACAGTCCTCTTGGAAGAAGAAAATCTCTCAAGTGCTCTCAGTTTGACAACTGCTTTTTCCATCATCTGTTTGGAATTTCTGTGCCAGTTAGCTTGCAGCCCTGCTATTTCCTCTGCATGTGTTCTGCAAACTGTGGAGAGGATACACTCATTATTTTGAAGGAGTCAGGAGTGAGATGCAATTATGGGGGCCTAAGCACACAAGAGATAAAATCTCCTTCCTGCCAGCCAGCATAGAGGGCAGTCTGTTTGAGCTCAGAGGCAGCTGATCAGATCTGAGACTGAGTATTTGAAAAAAAATCTTAGCAGCCTGTGAACCCCATTTGTTTATTTAGAAAGAAATTGTATCATTTGGTTGCTCTGACCAGGCAAGCAAAGCAAGTGCTGGCTTCGATATGATGCCTTTTAAAAACATCTAGCCTGTGTTCAAGTGAAGTGGCTTCATATTGTGCTTCCTCCTGAAACATATCAAGCTGCTCAAGGCTACCAAGCTTTTTCAAATGTACTTTTGACATTTCAGGGCAGCTTATACCTAGATTTCAAATGAGGGGTATGTTTAAATGAGGGCAATTTTTTGTAATTTTCCTGCATTCTACATTTATGCTTTCTGTGGCCTAATCTGTTTACTTGAGATCTGATCCTTGGCTGGATGCCAGTATTAGCACAGCATGTGGATAGCATATTGGTTTACCTATGTATTGCAGAAAGACTATTTCTTTCACAATCTTAGAAGAGGACTTGCATATGAAGCTAGAATTGGTTCAACAAAATGTCCCCAAAACTGAGTGTTTACCATTAGCCTTTTAGCATGTTTCATTTTTCAACAAGTAAATGTGGCAGATAACTTTTTTAAATCATTTATTCAGTAAAGCCTACATCAGCGTCTGACTTGGAACATTACTTATTTTCCATCATTAACACTAAAAAAATTACAGTGACATTTTCTCTTACTAAAGTATTGAGGAGTTCAGCATGCAGTGAGACAACTAAGATGCCCTCAACCATCATGATTCCAAAGTCACATCAGTGGAAAGTTTTCAATGAATTTTAACTGTGACGAGTTTGCAGATCTGTAAAGGCCTTTCCTTATCACTCTGAATGCTGAATATCCTAAAGAACCTGCTTTACAATTAATTTTAAAATCCAAGATAAGTGTTTTAGTCTGAATCTCTGAGGAAGATGGTTTTGTGAACATAGAGGCATCCATTTGGGAGCAAAGATGTTGACTTCATCCCATCTGACAAGGGGATTTCAATCCTGTCAGCACAGAACTTAGACCATGGGAGATGCCTCACTTTCATTTGAAAGTTTCTGAAATCAGCTGGTCTCCAGAACCTCTCTCACATGTTCCCTTGAGATAAACAAGTGCTGCTGGAGAGGAAGATGGTGGAAATGAATGTTTAACCCTGACACACTTGCACCTGCTCGTTGCCTGCTGACCCTTCCCAGGCAGCTTCTTCAAGCCCCTGCTCTCACTAATGTGGCTGATTGATACCTCCCAATATTGCACATTTCCTACCCAGGTATTGGCAATAATTGTAGAGGTACTGTTTGGCTTGCACATGTAGCCTTTAAAAAAACAGCCTGTCTGAAAACTGAAAGAGAACTTAACCTCACCGTGTCATGAGGCCTGCAAACAAACCCTCCTGGGTGATAGGCAAGCAGCAGTACTATGCTTTTTAAAGGACTTGGTATTAACTTGCTCTAACTTCTGTAGGAACAGAAATTCCATAATAATCCATTCTACATTGTTTGGAAAGATGGAAAAGAACTCATCCCGTTATGGGTTTTTTATGAGTTTCATCCCGGAATGAATATTTCCATCTCCTTGCTAATACACAAGCACTTTTACAGAGTTAGGGCGGGACAAACCAGTTCTAGTTTAGAACTACAAGGAGACGAGTCCAGTTAGGACTACAAGCTCCCTCTCACCTATCCCAATGCTGTCTCCTACTCCTGCAACCTGAGTTGGAGCCAGGTACATATGATTTTAGAAATACTGAGCTAACATCTGCCTGCCAGCTTTCCCAGCAGGAACTCTTCCCACTCCTAGCTCCTTTTTGGTTGCAAAGGTTTCAGCAAGCCTCTGGAAGCAGTGACATCACAGGAAGTCTTAAACTCCTTTCTGACCTAAACCTGGACATTCAAAGTTGGCTGCAGTGAAAATCTGAAAGAAAGCAGTACCTGATTGCTGATGCTGGGATCACAGGGCATTGCCTTCCTTTTTTATGGGAAATACAAATTTCTCTCTCTCCATGGCATTGGATCCCAGATATTGCAACGTTTCACTATTAACATGCAGGATTTCTTAAAGTAAATTCCTTCTCTGTGCTCTATCCCTTGGCAATGTTACCAGCATGGCCATGCTCCTGCTGGATGTTACCAGCAATGTTACCAGCATGGCCTGCTCCCACTATCTTTGAGCCAGGGGGAAGGCATATCCTCCAGCGACTGAGCTGAATTTCAAATTGGCTGTAGGGATATCACCAGAAAGGGCAAAAATCAACATAAATTTCTACTCTGTCATCCAGGCGAAGTGGACAGAAGTGGATGGTAAAGCAGCACCTGAATTTTGTTGTTTAGATAGACAGTGTTAGCTCAGCACCCTCTTCCTACAGGCACTTAATGGTTTTCATACTCTTGTTTTCCTGCTGCCATTAGTGAAAATATGGCTGTTTTCTTATAGGGCTAACTATTCCCTCATGTAACAGTTCACTTATAAATATAGGTGTTAAATCATAGAAAACCACATTTTGGACTTTACAAAGTGGAGCTGGCTATATATATATATATTTTTTTTTTTTTTTACTTGGTACATTCATATCCAAAACACTTTATAAACACAAATTCTTTCAGTTCAATTGTGAAATACAAGAGGTCTATTCATGACCTCATTTCATCAGAGGAGAAACAAGTCAAAGATGGTGTGCCTGAAACACTCACAGGAGGAAGCATAAGTGTGATGATGGGAAGAAGGTCCTGAAATCTCTTCACCCTGTGCACTAAGTATGTGCGCTAAGTAATGGGAAGCACTTTAGTCAGTGCTTCCCTTTGCCCCAAATGGGTCTATAGTCAATGCATCATCAGGAACTTCTGCCAGTTAAGCCACAGTAAAATGAAGAAAATGTCACTTTCTGACCATATCCATCTAATAAAACAGTATCTCTTCAGCCTGGAAAGACTGCTTCCACCAATAATAATGACTCAGAGTAATTTCTACCACTGTAAAGTGGATGCCAAATATTTGCCAAAGGTTCAACAACTTTTCATTCCAAGTGCTTCGATATTTCAACTAACCTTTGGGAAGCTACATATTTAATAGGAAAATGCTATAAACTGTGATTTCCATAACTAAGTCAGGCACAGAAATGAAGAATACATAGTTCTGACAAGAGTCAGAGAGCCAAAACTTTTGATGGTCTCTATAAACGTGGCTCTTTGAAAGGCTTAAGGGGCCTTCTTGCTCTGAATTAATTGCACACATCCATAAATCAGAGCAATCTGATGAGGCTACAAGCATTCAAGCAGCAGGAAAGCTGCCAGTTTACAGAGCACTTCTAGATGAGTGTGTGACCATGTACACAGTGTTGAAAAGGTGTCGAGGTTACCAAAGCTAGGGCTAGCAGCAGAGGCATCTGGTATCCCAGCAGACTTGTATGTGAGCAAGGGGGTCAGAAAGAAAGACAGAGAGGTGGCTTTACAGACTTGGGTAGAGGGAAATGGGAAGAGAACCAAGGCTAGATTCTGTCTTAGAGACAACTAAACACAGAAATTTTTAGAAAAATCCTGGTTTATATTTTTGTTTTCACACTTGGAACCATACAGTGTTAAGAGGGAAAATATGACTTATGGGTCCAAGGAAAATAAGAGTAAACAAATTTAAATTCTGCACTTTACATGGCTCATGACCACTTCAAACAGAACTGCATGGTAAATGTGCCACACAGTGGAAATAAGTCCTGCTGTGTTGTACTCCTGATGATTTGCTCTGAGAGTAGAGCACGAATTTGCCTGCATATTTTATTCTGCAAACTGGAAACATGGATCCTTTCCCTTGCTCTGCTTTCCATAGTATAGATGTCTATTAGCATCATCTTATGTGCGTTATTTGTCTGTAAGTAATCCCTCAAGCTTGTATAAATACACCTACTTGTGCAGTGTGCTGGAGCAGAGCTATGCATGTTATAACAGCTGGTATTCGACTGTCTAATGAGTAAACATTATGTCCAGGGGTTAAAGTGGACTGGAATGGTTCCAACTTATGTCTGTTAGAAAGCTACTAGGTTAAATATTTGGTTCTTATCCTTACTCTTTGAAAATGTAAAGCATGTCTAAAAACTGAACCACACCAGTTTGTTACAACCTTCTTGGGAAAAGCTTTATCTGTGGCAGCCTTCTGCATCAATGAGCATTCCCGACTTTCAGTACTTGCTTCTGTGGTAAAATGTCCTTCAAAAGTCAGAGAACTTGCACTTTATGTACACTTGGTATATAACACAGAAATTCAGCATAATAAAAACTACATCAAAGTATTAGCAAATTATATAAACACGTCAAAGGTTGTTGTTAGATAAGATGTTGGTTTTATGGGATACTCTTACCACCTCTGATGGCTCCTAATCCCAGTTCAGACCTGGGTCTTTCTCTCTAGCAGCCCATGGTGATGCTGGGCTTAGCAGTTCCCGCTGGCACACAAGCAAGCTGAGAAAAGCTGCAGCTACAGAGCAAGTCTCCTTTGCTCAGTCAGGGTGTTTTGGGTGACAAAGCATTTGCAAGCAGGAAATAAAGAAGTAGGGGAGTTGAGCTATAAGTGCCAGGTCTGTGTGCAGGGAACAAACCATTTCCTGCAGAATGGGGAACATGGAAACAGGCATGAAACAGAGGGCACTGAGAGTACACTTCATCCTCTCACAAAGAATAACACACAGTCATTCCCTCAATCATGAAATTATTTAGACAGAATTTGTCAGTTTTAGAAGTAACCTACAGAAAGAAATACAGGTTTATATGTGTCTGGTTGTTCTAATTACTGAGACAGGAAACACTTACTCCTGTAAATAAAAATGAAAATATTTACCCAATATAGTAATTGTGTTGTAATCCAGAGATAGAACTACTGTTCTTTTTTACCACTCCTTTTACACTTTTCTGTTGCTTCTGCATATTCATCAAGAGCTGGTACTAACTCCACGCCCAGTTGTGTTCTCACTGTTGTGGTTGGTTTCCTTCCAGGCTCAGATCAATTCCTGTCTATGTTAGTGGAAGGACCTGTGCCTTATCTGAACCACTGGAAGATGGGCTTGCGTTTCCAACAACAGAAAAAATTAAAATATCATTATGTGCTGTTCCAGATTTCACAGAAAGATGCAGTTTCTTAACAGCTTTTATCATGCAATTACCACTTATCTTCTTACTTTACCTTGCCTTGGTGTGACCAAGGAAATGTTCAACAAAAGATGTGCTCCTCACACCTGGCATGGGACAATTTTGGACCTTCCAGACATCTACACAGAGTTCAAGGGATTAGGCCAATATGTTAAAAATTGTCTGCTCATGTTGATGTACTCTGCTTTACCCCAGATACCAAAGACCACATACAGCTTAAAAAAGAGCCAAAAAAGCCAGTTGGACAAAATGCTGGACAAGGTGCCTAAGCAGTTGACTAAAATCCACAGTTACATTATCTCACTGGAGAATTTATACCTATACTTGGCAACTCAGGAACAGAGAAGGATTGGATTGTCACCAGTTAAACTGGATGAGTGCTGGATATACAATGCACTGGACCCACACAGGTAAAATTTCAAGGGGGATACCGATGCCATAACCAAGCCTTATGGTTTTGTGTCTTTTCTTACTTTACGCATCTTTCCATAATAAGTGCTAAAGATTTTGTAACTATAGAAGGTTGGAACTTGAAAAACCTTTGCATTCCTTTCAGAATTAATTTTATACACAAACTTTAAAAAAAAAAATAAATTGAACAACAAAAATATAATTATTCCAGTAGTTCATATGTTGCTTTTTAAAATTTTTACATTGAACAAAAATGGGTCAAAAGCAGTACTATGTGACTAGACTCCATTTTTGTGCCAAAGTATCTGGAAACTGAGACAGATCAGCTTAATAACACCCAGTAAAAAAACAACCAATGAATGAAATGCCTCCTGTAATATATGAGAAAAACAAGGGTGTTCCAAGAGAAGACATCTTCAGTCTTGCGAGTGATGTTGCTAAATAAGAAAAACAGTATTGTTTTAATGCTAATGTTTCCTGTGTACTCTACATTTTCTCATCAAGATCAATATGTGTTTTTGTTTTTACAGAAAAACAAAATTTAATTGGAGAGAAACATAGAATGGAAGTCAGAAAACTGAGATTTTTTTTTTTGTTACCTGTTCCTTTACCATTTCGAGTAATTTTTCTAATTTCTAGAAAGTTTGCCTTGTTGTCCAAAAAAAAAAAGTCTTTTTCAAAAGTCTTAACCTTTGTTTACAAGGAACTGAACAACTAAGGTAAATGACATCAAAGAGGGGCTTCTCAGCAAATAAAGCCTTACTGGATATTTAGGCTTCATCCAACAAAATATGGTTTAACCATGAGAGTTCAGGTAGAAGATGAAGGCACTCAGACCAGGGAAAGATAAAACACAGGAAACATGACTCATTTCCATGGGGATACTCATTCTACCTGCCTCAGGAAAACACAGGAAAGAGAAGGAGAGGTAAGAAGGGGAAGGAATAAAATGTGTCCATGAACAGGATAAAGGGAAGACAAAAGGACAAAAAAGGTCAACAACATAATTATCTGTTTTGGGATAGGCTGTCAAATAAAGTGATAATACTCCGCTTTCTGAAAATCATAAGGTACCCTAATTCATTAATCATCTACTGAGATGCTTTGCAAATGCTAAATAACCTTTGGCAGCTCTGGTTTCAATTATAATGTAAATGCTACCATCTGCATGACATGGTGCATGATCTCCTTTGTGCCAAATGTGATGGAATTACACTTGTCTCTATGTGTCTTGATGATTACACCCCTAAAATCTGAAATGCTGCCTTGCCTTGCTTCAGAATCTAACAATATTAAGCTTTACTCAACCCCAGCCAAGCATTATTGTGTAAGGTGAGCCTAATTTGAACTCCCAGGGTGCATCAGTGAACTGTAGCATAAGAAAGCCAAAAAAGTGCCAAGTTATCACATACCCTTAGTTTCATGAACTCAGTAGAATGCCTCCATCTAACTTGTGTCCTGTTTGTATGTAATGAATTCTTGTCTTAGTCTATCTGGTTATTCTAAATGTAAAAGCTAATTAACCCTAGGTACATACCAACAAATGGACACTGCAGATCATGCAATCTAACTGAGACCTCACCTCCTGCACCAAAGCTTCCTTAAGGCTCAGAGGTCTTCAGCAATATACTGGCTTCAACCTTGCAAAACTGGGTTGTCAGTGTGGCCCTTCTATAAAATCTTTGGTATGGCTCCTTGGTGCAGTAGATTGTTTGCTCAAGAGGAAACAATCAGCCTGCTCCCAGTGATTTCTGAGCGAATGTTAAGGATACACTCATGTGGTGAAGCACCTAAAGCAGGCTGATAGCTCTAGATTCTATAGTAATCTGATAAAATGTATACACCAGGTTTCCATATACTCAGCCATTAGCACGTGTGACAGACTTTGTACTTTCACTGTAATAGTGACCCTTGCTTAGGCATTTTGGAATTGGTACATAAAATACCAGACATTGCAGCATGCATAATCTGTGGACAGCTAATTCTGTACTATTAACATTCAGCAAACATTTTCAGATCCAGTGTAATTTGCAGGTTATAGCACTGCTACCAGAATACAAGAAACTCAAGAAAAAATTGTGCAGAATATCAGGAATATTTGATGTTTTCATTAAAAAAAAAAGGATTTTTTTTTTTTAGATGATTACTTGGTCTCTTATTGGTGTTTTCAGCATTCACATGAAACATAATTTTGGTGGAACAGCGGAATACTTTTTACAAACAAGTAATTAAAAACCAATTACCATAAAGTAACTACAAGATGTTTTCTGCTATCTTTATTCACAAATCTGACCTCAAAACAGCTCTGAAAATGTTGACCAGAGTATGTTTTCATCTGTCTTCAATTATGCAAGTCAGCCACAGAAGGCAAAAAGAGTCAACACTCTGTAACCAGCTTTCTGCATTCCATTACAGTACTCTGATCTTCTAAAATTAAAAAGCTGTGAGTCATTCCCAAAATCACGAGACGGGCTTAAAATGACAGGATTTCAAAAAATAGACTGGGGGAACTTTAATTTGTATGTTCAAGTGTTTGCTGGGGGGGGGGGGGGGGGGGGGGGGGGGCCCNGGGGGGGCGGGGGGGGGGCGGGGGGGGGAGCTCCTAGACTACCACAAGAATAGAAACACATTTGGTTTTTTGAGTAAGAACATGTCTAGAAATCTGGGGATTTTAAGGAATGCCAGATATCAATGGTTTATAGCAACATCATAAGATTTTGTAGCACTCTTCAGAGCATATTCATCCCTGCAGACCTGTGGTACTCAGCTTTTGCAGTAAAATTGGCATTTATAGTTTGAAGAAGTTAAAAGTCATGGTCCCAAGTGAGGTGCTATTCTGAAAGGAAACTAACAAACCATCTGTACAGAAACTGTAACGCACACAGGAAAATATAAGACTGCCAGCATGAATGCTGGGATTCCCTGAATTGATGGAAAACTGGTACACAGAGCTAAAGTCAGTGGAAATTCAAAGAACCAGACAGTTCTAGTCTTCTTTCTGGGTTTAAAAGGACAAAGGAAAACATTAGATTTTAGTTGAAGGATGACATAAGGGAAAGCCCAAATGAAATAATTGTTTTTTTTTTGGAGATTACTTGCATTGTTCTTCAAACAACAGCGTTTCAGTGTGTAGGACATCTGCTTTCTTTCTCCATCTGCTCTGACTGACTTCTGGGATAGTAGAAAGATATCACAAACACTCAATTCACTTGTTTGCAGCAAAGGGCCTTTAAAGAAAACAGCTTGTGTCTATCAGGGTTTTTTTCCCAACTTGGATTTGAACATCTAGCTTCCTAATCCAGAAAGCAGATGTTCTAACAGTGCCTGGGAAATGATTTTTAGTATGTTTTATGTGATCTAAACATAATCCAACCAATAGAACTTGCTATTCAATGTTTAACCTTTTCTCTAAGATTCTTTTCTCTAGTAGATTTAGTATTTAATGCAGAACAGCTGGAGACTGTAATGTTTTTGGCACAGAAAGACTAAAATGGAAAGTTTTTTCCAGTACAAAATGGTTTTCACTTTTTCTCCTGTCAGTGCCACCTGATTCCCTCTGGAAGGCTTAAATTTCCCCACATCCATCATATCCAAATAGTGCAGTGTCAAGGGACCGGCAATGCCCTTAGTTTGCCCATCCATGACTGACATTTTGTACATTTTTGTCTAAGTAGAACTGGAGGTTGACTTCAAGGTAAATTCCAGACTAGCATCTTAAGACACAAACCTTTTTGTGCACTGACTTTTGCTCCCACTTCTAGACTCTCCATAACTTCATTTGGCATATAAAGCAATTTCAAGCAGGAGTTTGTGTATTGTCACTTTGTAAAAAAATACAGCCCTTTAACCTGCAAACATTCAGATGATGATGATAATAATAATGATAATAATGACAATAATGATGATGATGATGATAATAATAATAATAATAGTAAAAATGTCCAGAAAAACTGCCAGACTTGACAATAAAAGTGCCAGAATCTTAAAAGTGTATCTCACAATGCTGTATCATATTACAGTCAATGTCAAAGTTAATGCATTGTTAACTTAGTAAAAGTACACTGCAATTTATCACAACATGTGTGCTTTGCTGGTCCTAATATTTTATTTAACTATTTTGAATTGTAAAAACAAAGCATGAATTTTAACTGGTATTTAATCTGTATTAACTATTGGAAGACTAAATCCAAGAATTTGTGAGTATTTAGGAATCTTTACCAAGCCTTCTGGCTCAACCATATATTTCAAGAATCTTTTAATATAAAAAAGTGTACTGAGTTTTCTGATTGACAATACTTACAATAGTCTGTCTCCATGTGGGCACTTTATATTTTCATGCTATATGTTGAAAATATTCTGGTTTTATTTTGGTGAATGCAAGTAAAAAAAATTAATATAGGGATGTTATTTATTTGATACCCCTGGAAATTGCACATAGGATTTGATAGGAATTCAGACAATTCAGGGTATGTCTCTCTGGGTGTTCAAAACCAGAAGGAAATGAAAGTTTGCTGCACTGTTTCAGAAGAGAAATGACAGCTCTCACATACCTACAATGCATCTTCTAAAAGAACTATCTGTACTTGCCAAGTAAAGCTACAAAATATTCCTGTTATTTTTCTAGAGTGTTCAAGATTTAGTTCTTATTATGTGCTCTCTAATGTCCTCTATTAAATTGTGGGTACATGGCAGTTCTCTAAAAGTCCACAGTTTCAATAAGATTTCAATTTCTGAGTAATTTTAGAATTTCAGAAATGTTCTAACTCTTCTAAAAATGTGTTTCTTTGAATCTTGAGTCACAGCTAAGCTAAGGATCCCAAATGGATCAAGCCTGGAAGTGGGATGAGGCCTCACAGTTCACATATATGGTTTTGAAAAATAAATTGAAGCAATTCTTCGTAAATTTGTTGATCATACACTCACACATGGAAGAACAGAAATTACTTGTCAAATTGTAACTTTTATTGTCCAGATCATTTCAGCTGTCTCCTTCACTCAGCAGTTCCTCAAATTTTTATCCTTAAAAGGGGTGTCAAGTGTTTTTCTGTTGCTCTAAGGCAGGCAATGTCTTAAAAAAATACACATAAACCAACTTTCTAATGTTTCAGAAAATATTTCAAAGTAAAATATAAGCATTCTTAGATTTATTTGGCTTTATCCTATGTATAACAGCCTATATTTATTTGCAAGGTAACTATGGGCTTTTTATTTGTGGTAATACAGATTTCCCTAATGTCCCTTTTCTTTGAAGCATCTATAGCATGATTAGCTTCCTACTCGACCCATGGTTACTTAATGAATAAAGCAGACACAGTTGTTAGGTTTCATGGGTAGAAAGGCAGATGGAACTTGCCATAGTGCTTTGAAGTTTTCAAGTGTTTTTTCCTTACTGATGCAGCTGAACAGCTGCAGTTTTTTTTAGAGATTGTGCAAGTGAAATAATTTATTTTTACTGCACATTCCAGCACAATACATCATGGAATAGATTTACCCCCTAAAGAACAGGCTTTGGGCTAAGGTACTTGCCATGTTGAAAGGGAAAACAAATTGTGATGACGACTGCACTTGATTTGTTGAAATATTTCATCCTCAGCACTACGTTTGACAATGCAAGCAGAATAGCTCCACTGTCTCCTAAAGATTCACTGTGTATGTGATCATCCTTTGACTGGAAAAAACTCCAGTGCGTATTTGCAGTCAATGTAGTTTTAAAATTAATTACAATTAATTAAAAATTAAACCTAGTTACTGGCTAAAATAACATGCATGTGGCCCACTCCGAAGGGCCAGCATCAATTCCTACCAAGAGGCACGCCCCCCCGCCCCCGCCATGCAATACTGATATGGGTGTACAAAACTTAATCACTGTACTATTGACAAAGATGTACAGAACTCAAAGGATACTTTCAAACTACCCCACAGAAAGATACCCAGTGTTTCTGTGAAAACATGTTATTTGCTAATCATCTGTAATGCATGCATGGGAATTTATTAATAATGAAGCCAGTGCCAGTCTCTGTGAAAGGCTGTGAGCTGCATGTCTAATGGACTTTCAGACACCAGTCAATTTCAGCAATGGCAACACTAAGCCATAGGTAGATTAATTCTCTTCCTTTCACAACACCAGCTATATCTTCAAGAGGGGAACAGGCCTTACGGGTTCTCATCAAGAAAAGACCAGCCTGGTGAGGAGTTCTACCTCATTTATAGACAATTTTGATTCATTTTATCCTGCTCTGTTCTCCGTCTCTTTTGTTACCAAGGTGTCCAAATAGCAAAATAACAAGCAGCAGTCATTAGATATTCCTGGCAGAATTACTACAGGTAAAAGTATTTGCAACTTCTTTAATAGGAAAGAATTGGTGGAGATTAGACAGACTAGCACCTCCAGTCTGAAAAGAGACTTCTGAGTGGTATATTGATGAGCTCAAAGTTACTGTAGAAAAAGCAAATCACAAATGGCTCTTTGTTTCTTTTCACAGTATCAGAGCTATTAATCAAGCAGGTAGCAGATACAAAAGAAATCTCTTGCACACCTTACACAGTGCATAATTAAGATATGGACCCCTCAGCCTGGGTCTGGTACAGTCCAAAGGGATACAAACCCTTTCAGAAAGGAATCAGTTGACCAGGATGGACTAATGCAGTGCAACTGCTGAACATGGAGGCTGGGAAGACTGATTCAGAAGAGTGTTATCTTGCACATGCTCTGCTCCTGACCTGCTGCCCCGAGTGTCCAGTATCTAGCATTATGATCTCTGCAAGAATCACTTGACAACCAGTGAAGAGATTACCAAGCAGTTAGTGCCACTGAATTCTTTGAAGTTAGTCATGGTTGTTTGGCTCAGCCTGAAGAGGTTATGGTAAACTGATACAAGCTGACATGATCACTCTGATTATTACATTATGCTTAGCAGTGGTGTGGAGGAATCTTTGCATTCCACTGTCTGACTCTTCACATAATTTAGAACAACCTTTTCTGATATTATTTAAGTGGAGAAATATTTCCAGAAAGTGAGCTTTCATTATGCCAGAGCAGAAGTTTGGCTTGTGCTATCCCATGCACATTTTGGGGTTCAGGTCAGAGTCTGTCTGTGTGGAGTAGGAGGCTGGTGACACAGGATGGGAGTAAGGAACTAATTTCAGTAGTTGTGTGAAAACTGAGGAGCTCATTCAATAACTCTCCAGAGAAAAGACTTCCTACTTTATCCTAGAAGATCGAATGAGATTAGACTGCCAAGGGTCAGGCTTCAAAACACCATCATGGTTAAATGCTCTGGAAATGTTTGCATATGTAGCTTTTTAAAATGTTTTTGCTAGTTCTTACTGTTGTTTGGTTTTTTTGTTGTTGAGGTTTTTTTTCTTGGGTTTTTTTTTGGGTGTTTGGTTGTTTCGCAGGACAGTTCTCAGATATTATTTGGGACAAATCATAAAAGTAAATTAAAGAACAGAGATGGAAAAGCACTAAACTACACTGCATTGAAAGTATAAAGTAAAACAGCTCTTCAGTAAGCTAATTTAGGACAATCAAAATAAAATTATTTCACATGAAAAGTCATTCAATGTTTGATCAAATGATAAATCTCAGATTTTCTTTGTGGGCTGTTAAAAGGATGGATCACCTCTGCAAAATATTCTGTCATCTGTATTGTGGCACCATGGCTATTCCCTGTACATCTAAAAATGTTTCTAGTCTTTTCTTTCATAATGGAATTAGACACAGGAAAAGAACAGAGAAAGTTGTAAAATATAATCGGAATTTGGTGTGCGTACCAATACCCCTAAGGCACTATGATCAAAGTACAGCAATAGTTGCACATGCCATTTCCCTGAGGCCAAGAGTCTATGAAATAATCCCTACCTTTTTTATCATGCAATAACTCATTGTTAACTGAACACTAAAACTGCAGTGATAATAAGTTAGGACTAGGGTTATTGTTGGTCTGTTGAAAGTATGAATCCATTCTGAGTACTGACTCCTCCACAACACAGACAGCAAGACTGCTGCTGCTCTCCTGGGAGAGCTGGACATGAGTCCTCCTGAAGTCAGTCATGGAATTACCTTAAATGCTATGTTGGTCAGGATTAACTAGATTTCCTCTTATCCACTCTTTAGTCTTCACTGTAGGGGAGCAGGCTGCACAAAGTAGCTATTTCCTGAAATATGATTAAGGGGGCAGTAAATTGAGAAGTGTTTCTGGAGAGGTCTTTCCCACTTTCCCTGTTAAAGCTGCACTATCATGCCGAGAGGAATGTCAGATTAATGAGGCCAGAGAACCAGCGAACAAGAAAGTGCATGTTCCTCTCTCCCAGCTCCTAGGCAATATCTTTAACCACCAGGTTATTGTGAAAAAGACCTGACCACAATGGTGGGAATATTTCTGAACAAGAGTGACCAGAATTGTTTTCCTCTGAAGTCAGAAATCAACATATGCTCCAAGCTTAGATTCCCCTGGGCACAGCTGGGATGCAAATGCTGCTCTAGTTTATAATTTTTTTTAACTGGAGCAAGGTGATCTCTCTAGACTAGATTTAGGCAAACTAGGAAAATATGTCCAGTACAGGAAGGCAGATAATGCTTATACAGAAAGAGCCCGAGCACATAGATAGGATTAGTGTACCTAGTTCTGCCAAGGTCTTAGCCAAATGGTGAAACAAATAGTGTAGATGCTATCTACAGAAGATGGCTTAGGTGCCTTCCAAATGGGTTCCTCACAGGCTTCCCATGAGCCAAGTCCTCCAAAGCGTCAGATGGTTGTTACACACAGGCATAAAGGCAGAAAGAGGGACCCTGCTCTGGAAAGCTGGGAATGTATTCTCTGCCTTACATTCTCTGGTGCATGGGCCAGACCCCGAAGAAAAAGAAAATAGCTGTAATTTGTCCAAACAACATTGTTGCAAACATTCTTTTTTCCAGAAGTAACATTTGGCTATAACAAGGTTTTAAATTAAACTTCCCTTGGCAATGCAAACTTATGCATTACTTATGACTTCCTACTGAATATATAAAACACTAGGTAAGTACAAAGGGAGGCCCCAATCTGGCAAACAGTTGTGCAAAAATGACTCTTCACGTTACTGATGCAAAAATTTGGTGTGAGTAGGAAGAAAAGTACGGGAAATGTGGGCAGGAGTCTCCAGGGTATGGGGGCCTTATGTACTAGTTCAAGTATTCTGTTTGCAGTGGACCTGTCTCAGTGTCTTTTAAGAAAAATGGTTTTTGCTTTTAGCTTCTTTAATGAGAGTTCACTAGGGTGAATGTTTTTTAAGCATACCTTATTTCTGGCTCCTGGCCAGCTCTAAAAGCAGTTGCGGTTTCTTCACAGAAATACAGATCTTCACAAAAAAATAAAACTTTTCAGCTTGTAATTCCCCAGTGGTCGCCTCTCCAGCCAAATCACCCTTGGAAACATATTTTAAACCATTTGAGCAGGGGAAAATATTTGGAACTTTGCCTGTTTTGCTAAGGCTCAGCATCAAATTACACAGACAGAGCTTCTGTTTTTTTAAAAAATATTTTATGTCTATACTATTTTGAAGTACATGGAAAGTAGTATTTTTTAAAATAAAATAAAGCTTACTGGCGCCAGTATTACATCAGTGACTGTAACCATTGTGTGCACTGTATCCCTGGTAAGGATTTCTCAATCTTAATGCAACTGACGCAGGACATCAGGCTAGATGCAGTAGGAGATGTGAATGCAATTAAGACCTTCCCTAAGTTCTTTAGAAAAACAACAGCCCTGTTATTATTTGATTAATGCTTCTCAGGTGATGTATGCAACAGCCTTCATCGTTTAATAGAGTATGACTGAAACCTGAGATCTAAGCCCAGTTTCATGTTGGAACATTTGTTTTTTTCATTTACAAATAAGAGCCAGAAATTTGCAACACTTACTAGGAGGAATAATCATTGGTTTGGTTTGCAGCTTACTGAACATACATGGAGAAATAAGGGCCAAGTCTTTAACTGGTACAAAACAGCAAAGGTCCAGAACTTGAAGGGAATTCAGAGGATTTCAGTCAATTTATGCTTACCACAGGTCTGCTCACAGACATCTGTCTGTGCATATGTGGGCAATGTGTATGTATGTGATAAGTGTGTGACATATTGTACTGCAGGACATTTGATAAAGAAAAATCCAAGCAATTTATCACATAGCTATGATTGCATCACCTTCCCATTAATCAGTCTCTCCGATTCAGTCTGGCATTTCTGGCTCTTAAACTACTTCAAATAGCACCATTTATATTTTAAAGCCAACCTGTCATGGAAGTATTTCCTCCCTCCCCCCACCAAAGGAATGGAATTTCCTCAGAAATTATACCTGCATGGAGTTCAGGAGAGGCAAGATGAATTCTGAAAATTATGAAATTGTTCTGGTTTTAAAGACATATGTGTATATTGTCCTAGTGAATGAGGAAGAACTTTAGCAGCTTTCCAACAGACCAACTCAGTGAAATGTAGAGTCTGAGACACAGGGCTTTAAAATAGTGATTTTTTAAGACATGCAAGTGATCCTAAGTTATTTTAGAAATGTTTTAAAAGTATTAGTTTTAATTTTTCTCTTCCTCATGGTGGTCAATGCACTTAGCGTTATGGGCCAAGAGACACAAGGAACAGACTCCTGAAAATATTTTTCAAAGTTTTAAAGTATTTTAGAAGAGTTTTTATATAACATATATGGCAGAAACTGCAAATCCCAAACATGCTAATGAAACTGTACATATACATTCTTAAACACCTATGTCAAAAGATTGCCGCAGCTGGAAAATCAACTTTCAAGAATCAGGAATGAGAAGTTGCAAGGGTTCCAATTTTAATGCCATTTGTTCAACCCATATAAACTACCACACAGCCACATAAATCTCCCTCTTACCCAGCCTAGCGTTGCTCCACTCGATAAGCAGGTGGCTTACCTCTATTTGTTTTCAGCATTCCCATTTCTCAGGTGAGCTCCCAATTTATTTGATACAGTGTTCTTAAGTTTCTACACTTGATGCACAAGTACTCACTCCCTCTTACCTCTTTTAGGAATGCTTTTAGCATGCCTTTTCTAGACCACTGGCAGGCTCAGTGACCTCCATTCCCACTCCACAGCCTGGGATTATAAAGCACTGAAAAAAGAACAGCCTATTTATCAAAAACAAGTGGCCGACATTTGATTGTTGGCATACCTGGAATCAGATTGCATACTGCCTGTATGGGGCATCTGCAATCAGCTTTACTCACTCCTGTGTGCTCTCAGCCATTCTGAAAACCTGTCTGCAGATGTGTTTCTTGGATGGTCAGAAAATTATTTGGCTAATGGCCATGCAAGAAGAGACTGACTCAAATGGTGGTCCAGCAGAAGACATAGACAAAAAATCCAGTGGCTGAAGAAGATATCTTCTGCCTTAAAGAGGAAACGAATTCTTCTATTATTGCAACTTCCTACTCAAAAGAGTCAAATGAAGACCCAAAAGCACAAATTGAGGGGAGAAAAATTGTACCCAGTTCCTGCTGGTCTCCTGTAGACTCTAGTCAGCAGACAAGGACTCTATGGTAAAAATGTCTCCCTAATTCTTCAGTTTCTGCTGACTTATTTAAAAAAAACAGACAAAAAACTAAACAAAGTCTAAACTAAACAAAAAAACAAAGACCAAAAACCCCCTAACCCACTAACAAAACTAAATCAAAAGCCCCCCATAAAACCTGACCAAATATGTAAGTAGCATTTGAGTGTTTTGCATGCTCCATGCAAGAAAGAAAAAGAAACAAAGGGCACATTCTCTCATGAGGGTAATATGCCCTCCTCTTTAAGGTCTTGCTTGAAATTGTAGAATTGATGAGTCACCTGAAAATAAATTAACTTAAACACAAATGGCATACTTTATTTGCTCCAAAGACACTCTAAATTCAATTTGAAGCTGATACCCAGAATGAAAAGCTTTCAGCCTGAACAGTAAAAGCAATTTGGCAAATCTAGCACCAGTCATAAGAATGGGCCTTATAATGGGAAACATTCAGAAACTGCAGGTGTAGGTAACACATCCACTTAGGAAATGGGGAATGGGAGATAGATGCTCACCAGAATACGAGATTCCAACTGTGCCCAGAGAGTAATCTGCATCTATTTAATTGGAGCTTTATACTATGGCTCGTCATTCTTTTCCTGCATTTTTTTCACATCCCACTCTTTTGACACTTTACTACAGACAATGGGAAAACATCACAATAGAACACTTTCTTGAGTAAATTTTTCATCTGCATAAATGACATAACAAAAAAGGAACTATGAAAGAAAAAGAGCAAGGACTACAAATGAAGACACTGACGGGGAATGTATGGTACATTTATTCTTTAATGAGTTTGTTGTACATAAAAACAATGGGAAAGTGACAGTGGCATAGATTAAGCAAGTTGAAAGAGGAGGTCATCTTGGATCTTGGAGTGATTGGAGAGGAATGAAAAGAAAAGTTACTAAGGAACTCTGAAGCCAGGAATGAGGAAGTGAAAACTGACAAGTTGGACAGGATATAGGTACAAACTAGAACAACTGTGCTCCTCCCTCTCCTTCACTCATCCCTCTCTCTCATCTCATTTAATCTCATGTAATTTCTGAGGAAACATTAAGTTTTATTGCATTCATTAATCTGTTTTCAGGAGTCACAAATTATACTGTGATTTTACCTGTCAAGTCTGTGCATGGATCTGGAATGCTATAGTCAAGTCCCACTTTACACAAACCTAAATCAGCAGCACCTAGAGATTTCCACTAGCATGAGCTCTCCTCCATTTACGCCACTTCTTTGTTCAGAAGGACAGATGAGAGAGTTCAGCATTGTTTTTCCTGCTTTGTTTTCTCACTGTCAGGCTGAAGAACCCAGCGAGGAATCCTTTGTGCACATTCCTCTGCATCCCATTTGATTCAAGACAGAGACAACATTCTTCTTTCAAGGTTAATTTGTTGTATAGACTCTCTTTGATAACCCAGATATTTAGTTTTTACTACTTCCTTTCAAACCCAAGTTCAATAAATGCCCAGTAAAACTGACCTAGTGTATAAAAAATACCTCCAGTCCCATTCTTTTTGGCCAAAATGCAAACAGGGAAGGCACAGCCCACCTTTCTGAAACTGAGCCTTTCTCCCTGCCACATATTCTCTGTTTTAAGATGGAAACCAGATTACCTGTCCCGAGATTGAAACACAGACACAACAAAGGTTCTGTCACCCTCTAGTGATTTTCTCCAAGGTGAGAATATATTTGCCTTCCTAATTTTTTTTCCACTGCTCCCGGTTCTACCTCTGGGTGCTACCCAAAATGCCTTAGTCTTTCTATGAACCTGTGGAGATGCACACAAAGCCTGAAGTCTGGGAAGTAGAATTCCACTAACCCATGCTTCTTGTCAACTGCACAAACTGCAGAGCCCTGAAAGCTTACATTTTAAGTGCTTGCAAATGAGACTCTTTCCCTTTTCTCATATACGAATTGCTGCTTCTTGAAGCCACACAGCCACTTTTCTGAGGCCATAGGGCATCAACATGTGGTTACCATGGAGCTTGTCCAAGTCTTGTTTATCACCTCTCTTGGTCTCCCTACTAGATGGAAAGACAATTTAAGTAATTACAATCACAAGGCAAACAGCTCCTCCGCCTCTGCACTCAGCCTTAAGGAATCGTGTTGTGTATTCAATACTCCTGTGTTCTGCTACAGGCACACACAGTATCTGGGATTTTGCCTGGCCGGTCATTATGGACAGGGTAGAAGATAGACACAACTGACAGTGTGTGACAGGATTTAAATTTGTAAATCCTCCATCTTACAACCCATATTGTTTTTCTTGCTGAATCTTAATTATATGATGATAGCACCCATGCCTAAATGGTGATTACCATACACCTTTAGTTGTGCAAGACAGCTCCTGTGCCATCTACCAAGCCACTGACCACAGTCCGCCATGTGGGCACAGGAGCAACTCTCCAGTAGCAATGCTCCAGTAGCAAATGGTTCCATTTGAAAATCCAGCTTCCCACTACCAATGAGAAGAGAGCTGACCTGAACTGGGAAGATGGTCTATGAAATTATTGCTGTGAAGTGTGCTTTACCACTTTGTATCTCTCTTGTCTCACATTCTCTCAACACATCACTGCCCAATTCTTGGCAGGTTACTAAAGGCCAAGAAAGGGTTATACCTGCATCTGTTTGCATTGGATATTATTCAAGGATTTAATATTCTCTGCTTCTTCACCTTATACCTGGCCTTTTACTCTTTAGAGAAAGATGTCATTTGCCATCGTATTCCACAGACCTTTCGATGACTGTCCAAGTCCATTAATTACGCTTTTGGAAATATTTCCTGTTAGTGATCTTTCAGTTCTTCCCAGATGGCAAGCAGAAGCAGTTCCTCTTATGTCTCAGCCATAGAAAATATGGTACAGATATACAGTGCACTGATGTAAATGGACTGATGCTGAGCGAGGCCAGATATATATACCTGCAAACAGATATATGGTATCTCATCACCATGACATGAACAGTAGATGCTGGTGCATCCTGGTAAGGTTGAAAAACAGAGGACTGTCACAAGAGCATTTGGAGCAGAAGAACAGTCATCTGCACACTGACTTAATACTGGGTAAACAAACTGCACTTTTAAAATAGCAGTATAGAACTTGGATTTCTCACCAGCTAATATGTACTAAAACATAGACATGCAAAAAGAGATCATTTCAAACCAACCATCTATCCCCTTCCACTACCTTGCAGGCAAGTCTTTAGCATATGTTTTACCAAACACACCTTGGCAGTTCTATATTCCAAGCCTTAGCACTTTTAAAATGGACAGAAAATTGTTTTGGAAAAGAACCAAACATTAACTATTAAAACTCAAACAAAGAAGTATGAGTTGGGAAACTAATCTCTTTTTATATATCTAAAAAGAGAAATGAAATTCAGTTTGGAAAACATTTTTATTAAAAACTGTAGCTGTCTGTACTCTCAAACACCCTGGAGGTCTAAAGATGATATCAGTATATAAATATTCAGGGCTTCCTGAATATTTCTTTTCACAAAAGACTTGCTTTTTTTTTTTCTCTTACAATTTCTTTGACCTTTAGAAAACAGTCACTATTTGCAGCTTGATTTTTTCAAGATGTTCTCTGGTACATAAAGATGGCAGGGAATTCAATTTAAAAGTCAACTCATGAAACACCATATAATAGTCAGAAGACAGTATTGCTTTAGGCCATGTTTTATTAAGTGAGCAGCCATTCAAAGCATTTTGGAGCATATTATATCCTATTTGAAGGAGTTCACTTCATTCAATCCTACAGAAAAAATATTTTACAAGAGAGATGATATTTGAACTATCCACAGGCATACGGATAAAATGGTCAGTACTCAGATTTAGCAGAGATGAGTATTCCTGCTTTATGGAGGCCTGTCAAAAGAACTGATTTATAAAAAGGTCAGGGTTTTTTTTTTTTTTTTTCTTTAAAGGGAACAGGACTTTCACAAGGTCCCATAGAACAGCTGCAAAAATACCTTTAGTCTGTCATCCGGAATTCCTGAAGGTGAGTTGTGGATTTGTGGCTAATGAAACACTGCAAAATAGCACTCACCATGTTATAAAACAGCCCTAATGCTTTATTAGCCTTTTACAGGGCAAAAAAGGAAAGGTGCCCAAAGCATGTTATTCTGTTATAATTATATAAAGCCAAATTTAGAGAGAAACACAACAGAACCGAACACACGCAGATGTTTCTGTGACCTCAAAAGTGGATCACAGATGATTTATGACACTACAAAGCAACCACTGGAGACCTGGGGTCCAATTAAGGATTCTCACTGATGAAAATCAGTACACTTTCTCATGATCTATAATGACAAAAGACTGAAATTTGGTCACCAAAACCTTATTTCACTTGACCTTATACAGCACAAGAATTTGTTCCTGGAACAGGACTCGCTCATTCCACAGATAAGCCATCTGATAAGAGTAGCAGTGGCTAATAGATTACTTGGGGTTGAGAGCAAGGAAAGGGCACTGAGAGAACTGTGTTTCTGAGGGTTCAGAAAACACAGTATGCATTATACATCACAGAAAGCTTTCTGATATTTCTGTTTTTCCTACCTTTACAAAACAAGACTTAGTAAAGTACAGGAAATTACCCTATTTCTAAATTAATGACCTTGTACACTACCACTTAAGATGAATTAAAGAGAAGGCTCTGTCCTCCTAAACAACACTATATTTCAATAATTTGAATTTTTGAGGGAAAAATATAATACTTTTTTTTTTACTTTTTTTTTACATTTTACATTTATTTATTTTTTATTTTATTTTATAAATACAAAGCAGCTCTAATAATTTTCTTTTACTGGATTTAGTTTTTTTCAATATATTTCAGTTAAAAATAATCTATGGCAGATAAAAATAATCCAGTGCTTGTCACAGGGAGAAAGTTTTCAGAGATTTGACTAATAGATTTACATTCCTGGAGATATATTGACCCAAATTGCAGGACAATACTTGCTGATGAAAATTATTCATATGGTTCTATACAGCTGCAACTGGATTTTCACCACATTGCCAATGTGGACAAGAGTTCTCCCCTTACAGTTTTCAGGGCAAGTTTAACAAACAAAACCCATCTCCACCAGTTTTTCTTAAGGACAAAGACCTGAGTCCTTAAAATATTTCCAGACATAGATGGGCTACATAGAAACTCCTCTTCAACCCTAAATCTGCCCAGTTTTAAGCAATAGGGTTGTAGCTGTGGGAAGAGGATATACAGGACTTTTTTTCTGGCTGTTTGTGAAAGGAAATAAAAATTATCATGCTTTTCACCTGTGAGCAGAACATTTTCCCTACAACATTCATGTATTCTGAAATAAACTTCAATTGTTCTCTTTTGCTGAGTTGTCAAATCAATATATGTAAAAACCAAAGATGTTTTATTCATTGCTAAGTGATCCACCACAATAAAAGTGAACATGATAATGATGACAATGATAGTTCAATATGTGCTAATTACTTGTTCAGAAACAAGAAAGAAGGGAGGAGAAATGTGCAATTTCTCTTCTGGTCAACTCTTGACCATTTCTTCAAAATATTTTACTAGATCTTTCATGTTTCAAGGCTGGTTACAAACCAGGCCTGGTTCAACTGAAGGGAGAGTTTGCACCAGGCACTTACATGCTACTGTCTCAGGCTGGATGAACTATGTCTGCCTAATTTGGAATCCCCTTGAACATCAAAGGTCTAACTCACACTTCAGGGTTAGCAGGGTCACATTCCACCTAAAAGAAGCCTAATACTTCCTGAACTGTTCACAACAATCTTCTTGTTTGACAGTTTTTGACCCATTTTCAAATGATGTGCAAGCAAACTTGTATTTTGCCACTTTCTTTAATAATTCACTAAAAACTTCATGTGGATTCATTCAAATGGATTTCTTTGAACTATCTGCTCTGCACATCTGTAGTGTGTCATTCAGGCTGCAATTTTCCACCTGGTTGTAACTTCTGTTTTCTAGAACATTCCCAAATTCACAGAAAGATTTCAGGATGGCCACCCAAATGATCCTGAAAAACTCTCATACAACTGCATCTAGGTATGCACTTGTACAATGCTTTACTTTTAATAAATAATTTTGTGAAGAGAAATTCCATTAAGAAAGTTGGTAAAAGGCAGCTGGAGAGGCCATAGCAGTATCAGTAAATATGGTCAAGTAGAAGACCTCTCCTCTGCTGTTTATTTTTTCTAAATGTGAGCAGGGACTGAAAAATAAGTGGGAAAAAGAATGGGCCTGAATGGGAAAAATGCCAGGGGAAAAGATGTAGGAATAGGGAAAATAAGTACCAAGATATTATCACAAACCGGCAGCCATTCCTCAGTGGAACAAAGAATGGTGAAAATACGTAAAGGACACTAGTTCTAGCCACATGCATATATGATCCTTTGATCTCCCTGTGAGGAAATTCACTGTCTTTCTGTAAGCATCAGATTCTCCACATCAGAACACACTGCTAGACTTTTCAGTGTGCAAGAATTCACTAGAGTTGAGGACAAATAATGTGCTGGAATTCCCAACCCAGAAAGAGCAACCAGTTAAGGATCCCACTTTCCTGTCAAAAAACCCCCATGTCTAATGCAGTTATATATGTTAGGTTAAATTTAGGTTAAAACCAACTACGAAATACAGATATCCCTTGAACAGGGTATTACAAAAAGTTTTAAAGCAGGACTATTTTAGCAATCCCAAAAGAGGCACTATGGATGTATTGCAAAACCTCAACTCTACAGCATGTCTATAGCATGTCTGGTATGAAACAAAAGCAAGTCTTCTGTGAACTTAGCTCAGACTTTTGCTGGAAGAAAACCAACTTGGACCTTAAGAAAGAGGCAAGAAGTAATGGGGAATTTTCTCTTTTGCAGATAATTTAGAGAAGCAAATGCCACAAGCAGAAAGCAAAGACAGGGTATAAACTTGTAAGGCTGCTTTTCTTATGAGACATCCTAATTTTAAAAGTATTTCTTCCACTGTTTCTAATTTTTTATGCAGCTTGTAGCCCATAAGCACAAGTAGGGTATCCAGAATGGGGAAAAGGCTGTGAACAGCAGAAAGAAACAGGTACTAAACAGATTTGTGGGATAAATGTATGAAGCTGATGTTAGAACAAAATGAAGCAAATTTAAATGATTTTGCAAGAATATTTGCAACGTTGTTATACTAAAACCTAACCCTAGTTTGCTTCAGTATAATGTCTGAATACACACATTAGATGCAAGTAATGAGACAATGCTACACAAAGAGATGTGGCTTAATAAACTGAAGTGGCATGAGTATCATGCCAATCATTACCCTAGTAATTAATTTTATGAATTACACAGGAATTAATAATTTTTGAAAAGATACCTGGATGGGAAAATGAAATGCAGCTATGAACAATCATACCTAAAGATGGTAAATTTACATCAGATATAAAGCACGTTTCCAAACAAAGAAATCTTTTGAAAGAAGGTGGTAGAAACCCCTAAACTTATCACCAAGGACATTTAAAAATAGATCAAAATGAACTACTGTAAAATTTAACACAATGATTATTCTCACACTGACTGCATAATCTTGCAATAGGAATGGAGAACCTTCCAAAACTTCTTTTCCATCCCTAATGTGTAATATCTGTAAGTCTCTGGACATGTTTGGACTATCCAGCCATGGATATTGGGTCTGACTCCAGAAAACAGCATGATACTAGCATACAACTTAGTTCCCAGAGCCTGGGAAATATCCAGAGCACCACTGTTGCTAAGCATTTCCCCCAAGGTAGCAACTTTAGTCTCATTCTTCACAGTCACCCTACAGCTGATCCATCCCTCACCCTAGAGCTGATCCATCCCTCTTGCAGAACTTTGAAAAGACCAGTCACCTCAGGCAAGCGGAAAGAGCTCACCTTCAATGCACACACAGAATGATTGCTACTTGTAGGAAGAACAAAATACTCATTTGCAACACAACTGCAAACAGCTGGTGGCTCAGTGTATTTTGATACATCAAAAAAATGAACATACTTAATAATTCACCTGAAAACTACAGCTACTATGTGATATTGTTACTGAGATCTCCCATCTCAATACTTTAATGCCTGTTATTGGCACTATAACAAGTTTATGACTGACTGTATTTCTGTGCCATATCTAAACCCCTTAACTTTTGTTAGCTGCAGAAAGGAGATATGTTTTCAAAGCTGTCCTTGACTGTGAAAAATTCTTGTTTGAATGTCAAATTAGAAAATCTGATTTTCAAAGGTTAGGTGCTCAGCATATTCTGAAAATCAGTCTGTCTGGAAATGTTTCAGACTGTGCCTCTAACAAGGAAGTAATTGTATCATTCATCACTTTTGGAAATCAAACTTTTAAGACAAAGACATTTTTCTTTCATCCCAGTATTCAGACTACAGCTAAGGGTGTGGTAAAGGTATGGAGCAGAATTCAACAAAATGCTTTGACATATTTTAATTTTAGGTGACATGTAGGAAGAAAGATGCATGTACCTGCATGAATACAGCTGCTCTTCCTGTAATAAAATCTGCTAATTATCCATGTTATTTACCTCCATATAGAAATCCACTTCAATTCATTCTTCTCCTCTGATATTTCAAGCAAATGAACAAATGGACTTAAGGCAGTGTAGGCTGGTGACCGTATCAAAAGTTACACTAACTATAACTGCCTTTTAAAAGACCTAGTTAAATCAAAGCAAATCCTTGCCTAAGCACACTTAGTTTATTTATTGGGTAACATTGATTTATTTGAATTGGTAATCTGGGTCAGGACTCTGAAATATTTGCATGCCTACTTCATGTTTAGCACACTATTTAGTCTAAATACATTTTGTTTCAGTAGAATGAAAGAATGAAACTCTTCTAAAAAGGTGTAATAAACAAGTCTGACACTCTTTTATAGCAGGTCAACTCAATAAAGACATTACCATTTCTTGATGATATGAAGCCAGCTGTGCTTAAAGAGACTTACTGGAAAACACCCAAAGTCAGTTTCCTAACTCACAATTTATGTTTCATTAGATTTTATTGCCTTAATCAAATTGTTTTGAGAGATTATTTTATTTTAATATCAGCTACTTTTGTGTGTAAACAATGCCATAGGCAAATATCATCGCAGGATACATCAAGGATAGCTACTAAATGGAACACACTGAGGATATATTTCTGAATGGCATTTTTCACTACAGCCATCTTCAAATTCTAATACAGAAATTGAATTTGGGAGTGGAAGAAATAGGAGACCAAATTATGTGTTACCTTTCCAGAGCACATGTTATAGTTGTGATTATATAATCTGAAATGGCAAAAAAAAATGAAACCACTACTCTTAGTTTTGCCCATCTATTTTTGTCCATATTGAGTAGAAGTCTGCCTACCCACAAAATTACTCATTTCTTCATGCTTCACCTGTAGAAACACTCAGAATTTCTGATTTCTTACAAGCTGGTACTATACAAATTTCAAAGAAGCATACCCAGAAAATGAAACACAAACCTATTATCTGCTTCTGGGTAGTTGTAAACGTTAGAAAAATCTGAAAGTAAAAAGGTTAACAAACCAAAACAATCCAGCAAACCAAAAATCTAACCGCTTCTGTGTGTATGTGTGTTATGTCCACCAAAGAACTCCCATAAAACTGTAATGGTTGAAATTGGTTTGTCATGGAAGAATAGTAGACTCTTGGCCCGGCATGAGAAATATGATACTGATTATGGATGAGTGTGATACTGATACTGGATGAGTATGATTAGATTTATTGCTAATACGTATCTGAGTATAGTCAATGAAGTTTATAGTATAACCATGTCTTAAGGGTTATAATATAAGCAGGTTCAGCTAGAAATATACAGGTTCCCAGTCTTTTGCCTTGCAGAATGTACAATTACAAAGCAACAAAACACCTGTGTAGTTACTTAAGAATTTTATCTCCACATATAGCTAGGTTTCACCACTTTCACTCACCCTTCCAAAAGTGAGAGTTTCCCTGTCCTCAGGCTGCATGTACAATGCAGGCATCCCTGCCAGGGAGGGGAACTACCCAAAAGCTGACTGCAGCCTTGGAAAACCATCTTCCCTGACTCCAGCAGCATTTTATACCCTTTTGCAGACTGACGTGTAACCAAGTCAACCTTGATCACCACAGCTTCTCCATCTCTGGAATGCATTCATTAAGTGAGCATCCAGACAGCTCGTCCTGAAATTCCTACCCAGTGTTCTCATCTTAGCACAACTCTCACCTAGTGTTCTTATCTAAGGCCAAATCACATTGCCTGCTTTAGACAATCACAAAGGAAGAGGTTGTGTGTGGGGCAGGGAGGATGAAAGGGAAGACCTGACTATCCTGTCACACATATTGACATTGTGTATGGTTCATATTTACCTTCATAGAATATGATTATTTAAAACCTGTCTCTAACTGGTTTAACAGGTGACCAGGAATCGGTTGGCTTGGCCATTACTTCTGCCTTTCTTAGGACCAAAAAAGGGTTGATGTTCTACTTAGATTTGTTTTAACAACATGTGTGGTCTAGTTTGTAGTTTAGATTGGAAGAGAGTTCAAAAAAGAAGTCCAGCAATGCTGTATTGTGCAATACTTACATGTTTACTTTACTGGATGCACTGGGTAAATCTCTCAAAGATACTTATTATTGCATATATAAATAACAACCCCCAACTTTACAAGGATTCTACTCAATTTTTAAGTAAATATTATAAATGTAAAATGTATATTGAAAAAAAAAAAAAGGAGACAGTGGATTAAAAATCTGTTTCAGGCAAACTTGTGTATCCTCATGAGTAGATAGACCTCAAGGCAGGGACTTGGGGGAGCAAAGTCCCTCCCACAGTAAGAGAAGAACATACATAAGTCTACAGGATCTGATGAAATGCATCCTTAACTCTGGAGAGAATTGACTGATCTAGCTGGCAAGACACTCTCCTTGACATGTGAAAACTGATATCAGTCAGGTGAAATTCCATGTGACTGGAAAAGAGGGAACATTGCACCCATCTTTTAAAAGGGTAGGAAGAAATTCTGGAAACTACCAAACTGTCAGCCTCCCCTCTGTGCCTGGGAAGATGATAGGAAAGTTCCTCCTAGACACTGTGTTTCAGCAGACGATTCAAGACAGCCAGCACACCTCACCAAGACCAACCCTGTGGCCTTCCATGAAGAAGTGACTATATCCATGGACAAAGGAAGGGTCACAGATGTCACCTATATGCCATCTACATGTCATTCTGTAAGACCTTTGCCATGGTCCACCTAATTCTTCTCTCTAAACTGGAGAAAGAAGGATTTGATGGATCATCTGTTTGGTGGATAAGGACCTGGCTGGGTCGTTGCATCCAGAGGGTAGTGGTCAATGGCTCAATGTCTGAACAGAGATCAGTGACAACTGGCTTATTCAGGGGACCATATTGGTACCAGGACTGCTTAACATCAGTGACAGAGACAAAGGGATTCACTGCACCCTCAGCAAGTTTGCAGGTGACACCAAGCTGAGTGGTGCTGTTGACACACTTGAAGGACAAGATGCCATCCAGAGGGACCTGGACAAGATCAGGAAGTGGGCCTGTGTTCAGCAAGACGAAGGTTAAGGTGCTGCACCTGGGGCAGGACACCCCTTGATATCAACACAGGTTTGAGGATGAACAGATGGAGAGCAGCCCTGATGGGAAGGACTTAGGGGTACTGCTGGATGGCAGGCTGGACATGGACCAATTGCTCAGAGCCCAACAACACCAAGGGTTCAATCCCTCTATGGGCCATCCACTTAAGAGCTGGACCCAGTGATCCTTGTGGGTCCATTCCAACTCAGAATATTCTGTGATTGTGTGACTGTAAATGTGCATTTCATCCTACCTGAAGGGCTGTGTTTAGCTCTGGGTTCATCAGCACAGGAGAGACGTGGACCTGACGGAGCAGGACCAGAGGGAGGCCTCAAAAATGATCAGAGGACTGGAGCATGTCTCCTGTGAAAACAGACTAAAACAGTTGGGGCTGTTCAGGCTGGAGAAGACTTCAAGGAGACCTTATTGTGGTCTTCCAGTGCCTAAAAGGGGGTCACAAGAAACATGGGGACAAAACTGTTAGTAAGGCCTGTAGCCAAAGGACAAGGGTAATGGTTTTGAATTAAAAGATGATAGATTCAGACTAGGTATAAGGAAGAAATTTGTTATGGTGAGAGTAATAAAACAACTGAGGAGGTTGCTCAGAGAGGTGGTGGATGCCCCATCCCTGAAAACAGTCAAGGTCAGGTTGGATGAGGGTTTGAGCAACCTGATACACTTGAAGATGTCTCTGCTCATTGCAGGGCGCTTGGAACTAGACCATATCCTATCATAAAATGCTTGGAGTGGGAAAGAACCTTAAAGCTCATCTCTAGTTCTAACACCCCTGTCATGGGCAAGTCTTGGTACAGCTCAGTGTGATGGGGCCTGTGATGCAGGTGTGGAAATCAGGTGGAAGTCTTGTGGTTTGTGCTGTCACAGCATGGGGGGGCAGAGGGGAATGTGGGATAAGGTGTAGTCTCCACAGTCTTGTTCTTCAACCTGATACCCAGAAATGTTTTGTAGAAACCAAGTACACCTCCTACAAAAAAGTATTCCATACAAAGTGCCCACAAAGGCTTTACCACAGTCCCATCCACAGCAATTCACACAGTAGTAGTTATAAAATATACCCCAATTTTGCCTCTAATCAGGGGATGAAAATTCAGTGTGAAATTGCAGGGACAGATTGATGGATTTGTTCTCCTTGCTCTCCCCAGAAGGGATACCTTTTGGTAAGCCCCATGTCCTCAGATATGCTGAGTGCTGACCCTGATATTAAGATTGTGATTGCAATTATACTTTTACTGCTATATACAGCTACTCTGCAGTTAATACATTGTCACCAGCAATCCAAAAGAACCTTTTATATTGCACTCAATGAACTGTGCTATCCAGTTGGCTCTTTTGATTGCAACCAGACCTATAGTTCATGGACTATTTGTGCATCTGGTGTGGGACCTGTAGTTATGACTTTGCAACACAAGGGACACCTTTACGTCATCACCAAAGATGACCTTTAAAGCTCTCTTCCAACTCAAACCATTCTATGATTCTGTGTGTGCAGTTAACCATTACAACACCTTTGCAGGACCCATAATATTGTAATGTTCATGAGACTTAACATTGGCAAAGACAACCTCAAAAATGTGTAGCAAACAGAACGATGTCTAACTGATCCTAAGCAGGAAGTGTAGTAGTCTCAGCAGCTATGAGCTGCAAATCAACTGTTGGTCAATACAATTACTTACTATCCCCCCTGTTCATTATTCTTCTTGCTGACTAAATCAAGAAGAGAAGGCATGGTCACACTGGGAAGTCATGCACATTCTAGTAAAGAAGAAGTTATTATTTTGGGGAAAATTCCACCTAGTTTAGGTGGCTAACTTAAGACATGAAAGTCCCAAACCTTCCTGCAGACACAATAAAAAGATAAACTACTCCAGATGTGGAGAACAAACCTAATTTAAATGCCTTCAGTCTCTCATCTCTATTGAAACAGACACCACTTGAACGCATCATATTCATTCCCCTGCCCCCAGTTTGTACTGGGAATCAGGTAAGTCACAAAGTTTTCCTTTTGTAACTTTAGACAGCAGACATTATTTATGGGTCTCTGAAGGTACACCAAATCCAAGAACTCTGCTGTATGCACATGTCCATATTCAGTCATCTGCACAGGCTACTGTGAGTGACACCTTACTGGGCCATTTCTACAGGAAGAATGTTGATGTAAGAACCAGGACTTTCGCAGCCTACCATAATACCAAGGTCAGAACTATTGACAGAGTTTCTGCCTTTCACTGACAGGTGAATTCTACTATTACAAGAGAATTAAGTCCCTTCTTCAAGAAGAAAAATTGCTCTCTGTGTATCCCTATCAGGCACATATTTAACATATTACCAGATGCACATACTGAAATTGTATCAGCAAATGAATTCCCTGCCAGAAAATTTTAATAGCAGTTGTAAATCTCTAAAAATGAAAAAAAAAATCAATATAAGCCAATAAAAGTGTGCTTAAAAATAACTTGAGAGGAATTAACCACATATACTGGCCATGTATTTTCATTTTATTTTCATTGTATGTGAACTTCTAAATTTTAAAGTCACCTGGCATGATGTCTACTTGATTTTCCTGTTTTCTAAATACTCTTGATGTAAAATGGGTCAAAGAAAGAACTAAAGAAAACACAATTTGGAAAGGAGATCCATTAGGAAAAGCTGTGAAATAAAAAAAAAAAAAAAAAAAAAAACCAAAAAAAAAACCAACAACAACAAAAAAAAATGGGGGGAAAGACATCAGGATTAGACAAAAAGGTGCTCAGGGGTCTTTCCTATAAATCCAGATCACATACACATTGGTTTTTCTGGTTGTCAAAATGACCCCTAGTGCTGGATGACAGGTACTCTATAGTAATTTGGTGTGCCTGTGTGAAGGACTAAATCAATTACTGAGACTGGAAAGGATGGCAAAGAAAAACCTAGCAAATGTGGGACATCAAAAAGTTAGCAGGTCTTATTCTACTGTCAAGTTGTGGAATGTACTGTCTGATTTGGTGCTTTGTGTAACAGAGCAAGAACTGCCCTCCACATTACTTTTATAGCTACTCTGAAAACTGAAAAGCTGAATTTGACAATATCACTCTGGCTGTTAAAAAACCTGGATCAAAGTGGGGCCAGAGAATTATTTCCTTAGGTTTAGCTCCACACAAGAAAAGGTTTCTTTCCTCCAGCAGAGCACTGTGAATGCCAAAGTCCTCACCCAAAATTGTAGTTACAAATACAGACAGAATTCAAATCCTCATTAAATAAAGACAGGACAGAAAAATGCTTTAAACCATTTTAAGAAGTTAATTTATTGACAATATATAATCCTGAATATAAATAATGATATTTTAGACAGCTAAAAGGCGTGGTAATTGAAGAACTCACCTATTTTCTGTTAAAATTTTTGTCAGTTGTATGATACCAAAGGTAATTCCAAACTTCAAAGTCAACATTTCCATTATTATTATCACTGTATATTCTTTAACTAAAAACTGTATGTGAAAATTTCTACCTAAGAAAAATGTGATGTTTCATGCCATGCCCTGACGTTCAATGAACAGTCCATCCAGGGAAGTCCATCAGCACTAGTGGGACTAGGTACTGATCCTGTTTCTGCTCCAGCAGCATCACAGCAGCCTCCTCGCAGCCACACAAGGATGGAAGGCCAGGAGTGAAGGCTCCTCTACTCCCCCTCCTGGGAGGCCCGAAGTCCAGCTGCTGCCTTTCCTCACAGAGTAAACAGCCTGCTTTCTGCTCCAGAAATGAAGCACAGCCGAGCTGGATGGATTTTGCAAATGAAGGCAGGAGCTGGGAGGGGGCAGAGCTCATCATCCAGCTGTCTGCAGAAGGCAGCCCCACTGGGACTCCTCTCTCCCGTGCTGAGGAAGCTCAGGAGGCCCCAGGCCACGACCCTGTTCCATTCCAACCCCTTCTCTCAGACTCTTTATGTCTGGAACATCCCGGCATCCAGACCCTCTTCTCTCCAATGGCACCGTGGGGCATTTTCCCTAGGAACCAGTCAGTGCAGCAGTACATTGAACAGCACCTGCAATGTCATCTCCAACTGAGACATCCAAAACTAGCTGATTTCCAACAATAACAGCAGCATGATCAGACAATAGGGCCACAAAATAATGCATGAACAATCCCAGTGTAGATAGCAATTTACATTTACTACAACCTGCCTGAATGGCATGCATCTGGCATTTTTAATACCACAATTCAACAAGAATTAAAAGAAACAGCTTTAAACTAGGTGGATGGAGGCAGGGTTTCTAAATACAGCTTCTGCAGATTTAAAAACACAGTTTTTATATAAGAACAGGAAAAACTATACTGAAGGAGAAACACAAGCAGCTTGTAAAACTGATGACAATGGAGCAAGCCCTTATGAATGCTTCTCAACCCATCAATCATACTGACTCCCAGCCACACCACACCACCATTCCACAGTCTACGCACTTTGAGACAGGCATGATTTCACACCACATGGGATTCCAAGATCCCCGAGTTTCTGGAAAATAGATTTTGTCCCAGTTTTTGTGACAGATGGAGTTGATAGCCTCAGGATGAAAAAAGCGCCAGTTTTGACAGGCAGCAGATACCGATGCCCCTTGTGGTTGGAGACGACGTTGCTCTGGAATTAAGGTAGCACGGAAATGAAAGGCAGTGGGCAAATGCACGACTACTTTGTTATGCTCCCCTCCTAGTGCCTTGATATTTTTGTTACTACTTCCTTATAAATTGAAAGTGTAACAAGAAGGCGGGACTTCAGCAAGGCATTTCGCTTTCAATTAAAACTAATAACAGTTTTTTTGAAACTTTTTACTAGTTGGCAGATCAAGTATCAAAGAACTATACTGGGATCTACTGTATTTCTGCCAACAGGCACCCTCGTAAGTCAGTGTTTTAGAACCGTGCACAAAAATCTCAGGCGAGAAGCTGAGCTGAATGACTTTAAAATCGGGGGGTATGCGGCAAGTGGAAAGTTGTAATACTGGAAGTACAGCAAAGGAGTACTTACATGGTCGCACTACACCATTAGTAGTTAGCTTTGCTCTCCCGGAGAGTAGTAGCACACTGAAACCAGGACCTGTTTCTATTTCATTAAGAACAAAGTCGGTCCCATTTTGAACCTAATCCTCTCTGCCGTTCTGGTAGCGGCTCGGCTCTCACTTGAATCACCGGGAATTTAGGGTACACGCGTTACCCGAACCAGAGAACTTGGTTTTCCCCTCCTTGTTGTAGGGAGCAGGACCAGTGAGAGTACCATGCCTGCAACACGGACGCGGAGAGCCGTGCCGCCCGGCCCCGGCGCGGTGCTGCCGAGCACCCCGCGGACGCTCCGCCACCGCCCGGCCGGTCCTGCAGCGCCGCCGCCGCTCAGCGCCTCTCGCCCGGCCGCCGCGCCGCCTTAACGGGAGGAGGGGCTCCTCGGGGGGCTGTCACTCTCCTTAAGCCTTTCCTTTCAAGCTTTGAATGTGAGCTGCCCTCCAGCCCCCCTCTCTCTTCCCTCCCTCCAGCACATCGTAAAGAGAAGGAGGGAGAAAAAAAAAAAAAAAAAAAGGTTTCAACAACAGGCTGGGCCAATGGCAAGTGGCGAGGCAGGGAAAGGGGGCCGAGCGAAGGGAGAAAAAGTGGAGAAAGGGAGAAAGAGAGCGAGAAAGCGCAGGCTGGGGGGGTTGTGTAAAAGAAGAAGCGTTGCTAATTTTTTTTGTTTGTTTGCTTTTCCATGCATGCATAATGAAGCCTAATCAGAGCACGTTGCTGCTGCTTGGAGGGCACTTTTGTATTTAAAGCCTTGCAAAGAAAAAAAGATCCACAGACGGATCCACAGAGCAGCTTGCAGGGCTTGTTGACAACAGAAGCAGCATCAGTCGCCTAGAGAGAAAGAGACCGCGAAGGCTGACTCTTCTCCTTTCCCAGTGCTCTCATCTTGGTAGCGAAGAAAGACATTTCTTCTCCGCGCCACCCGAAACCGTGATCCGAACCGAGAGGGAGTGAGCGGAGTCGGGACTGTGAATAGGATCGGAGCGGCTGGCATGTGCAGAGATGCTGCGAGCGGAGAGTTAAAAGCTCCCGAGGAGGCAACAGCAGCAGCTCGGCATTTATTTTGTGGGGAAAAAAAATTAAAAAGAGAGAGACGGAACTGCATGAAGAGCAGTACAGCACCATGAGCTCTCCCGGCGCAGCCTGCGATTCCCGGAGCGCACTACGGATCCGCTGCCGTCCGAGCCCCTGTTTGCACTGACTCCCCGCACCTCTCCGGGCGCCTTCGCCGCCGCCTCGCCGAGCCCGGAGCAGCGGGTGAGGGACACGGGAAAGTCCCCGGACGCCTGCTTCGTACCGCCGCCCCGCCGACTTCAGCTCCCGGGGGCTGGAGAGCCCCGGGCCCGGCGCGCATGGATTGATGCGAGGAGACCTCATGCACACGGCCGGCGGGAGTTTTGGAAACTTTTCCACGGGCGGCAGCTCCTTCTCCTCCTCCTCGTCTACCAGCGCCTCTTCCCAGCTCGCCCGCGGCTGCAGCCACTACCCCCGTCCGCGATGGTGGCCCGCTCACCCGCTCGGCACGGAGGCGGCGGCCGGCGCTGGCCGCGGGCGGCCGCCTGGTTGTGGTTGGCGGCGGCGCTGGGCGCCGTGTGGCCGCCTCGGGGCTCGCTGGTGCAGGGCCGGCGGCTGATCTGCTGGCAGGCAGTGCTGCAGTGTCAGGGGGAGCCCGAGTGCAGCTACGCGTACAACCAGTACGCCGAGGCGTGCGCCCCGGTGCTCCTGCAGCAGCAGCCGCCGGCGGCGGGCGGAGGGGACGGCCCGGCGGGCGCTGCAGGCGCGGCCGCCTCGTCCAGGCGGCGGTGCCCCAGCCACTGCATCGCGGCGCTCATCCAGCTCAACCACACCCGGCGTGGCCCGGCGCTGGAGGACTGCGACTGCGCGCAGGACGAGAACTGCCGCGCCACCAAGCGCGCCATCGAGCCCTGCTTGCCCCGCACCAGCAGCCCCGCGGGCGGCGGCCCTGGCGGCGGCGGCCCCGGCGGCCCCGGCGTCATGGGCTGCACGGAGGCGCGGCGGCGCTGCGACTGGGACAGCCGCTGCAGCCTGGCGCTGAACCGCTACATGACCTACTGCGGGAAGCTGTTCAACGGGCTGCGCTGCACGCCCGAGTGCCGCGCCGTCATCGAGGACATGCTGGCCGTGCCCAAGGCCGTGCTGCTCAACGACTGCGTCTGCGACGGGCTGGAGCGGCCCATCTGCGAGTCGGTCAAGGAGAACATGGCCCGCCTCTGCTTCGGCGCCGACATGGGCGGCAACGGCGCGGGCAGCAGCGGCGGCTCGGACGGCGGCCTGGAGGAGTACTACGACGAGGACTACGAGGAGGAGCCGAGCCAGAAGGGGAGGGACGACGCGGAGGACAATGCGGGCGCCGAGCCCGGCTTCCCCGTGCAGAGAGATAACGCTGGCCGGCCCGCCGGGGCGGCTGGGGCGCTGCTCGCCTCCATCTTGGTGCCGCTGCTGCCGCGGCTCTAGCAACCCTCTCTTCCCGCACCCCTCCTGCCTGCTTCCCATCGCTGCCTCCCTCCATCGCTGCCTCCCTCCGCATCCCCATCCCCTTCGCCGGGCCGGGCCGGGCCAGGCCCCCCGCGCCGAGCCGCCGCGGGCCTCTAGTCGAGCCCTCCCGCGGCGGCCGGGGATCCGGCCGGCGGGGCCCCTCGGCGCGGAGCGGCTTTAAACGCTCTGGCCGCGGATTCCCCGACCCATCGCCCCGGCGCCCCTTTCCCTCGCGTCTCCCCCTCTGCCTCCGCTGCTCCGCGCAGCCCCCAGCCGACCCCTTTCCCCGGCCCGACGCTGCGAGCCGGCCGCTGGAGCGGTGGCCGGAGCGCAGGGGCCGCTCGTGTTTCGGGTGTTGGTCTCGAGTGTGCACTATGCAATTGCTGCCACCCTGCCTTCGTGTTACTAGCGAGCGGAGCGGCTGACAGAGACTGCGGGCGAGGCCGCTAGCCGCCCCCCGGAACAAACCGGGAGTTGTGGCATGCTGGTACTGGGGGTCTTTTAAGAGTTTTGACATGAAGGTTAGTAAGAGGTGAGCAACCCAAACTTGCTGCCAAAGCGTTGCCGTACTAGTTAGTCAGCAACTTGATTACCATTAGCCGCATCTCGCTCTTCCTGATGCAGTTGTGCCCGAAAGGGGCTTTTGCCAGACCATTAAATTTAGGGAAATAGCAGACTGAATAAATTTGGTGGTTTACAGCACTCCCTCTTGCACACACATATTCCCTATAACAAAAGCGTGCCAGCAGCCGTCTCTTCCTCTGTAACCTAGCGACATTAAAAAAAAAACGTTTCGGAGTTGTTGGCTATACTGAACAATGCAACTTTTGTTTTAAAAGAGCTCTGCACTGCCATCTTTAAAAGACACTTTTAAACTCGAGAACATGTATGTACAAATATCCTGAAAATTTTTATTGCCTCGTCATATCAGGGTGCTGACCTCTGGTAAATCTTATATAAAAAAAAAGTATTTAAAACTGGGATTTGTTACCAGTCGCTCTTCATTGTATATAGAATTTTATAAATTGTATGCTTTGGGGATAATTTATTTAAAAAAAAATAATAAAAAGTTTTAATTCCATGTCCTATTTGCCAGGTAGCTGCATTTGCTGTTCGTTTCTGGAAAGGTACAGATTTCACTTTATGTTTAAAGGGATACCAGCAACAGTGATTAAGTGAAGTATTCTCTAGAACATCAAATGTACAGTGTATTTTACAGATTGAAAGTTAACTTTCTTATTTGGAGAGACTTTATGAACGTTTTAGAATTGTATAAATGCATTTCTGAGCTGCCTTAAACCTTGTATTTTTTATAGAAGGCATAAAAAAGGCCTGTCTTTTAAATACGTATGGCTTTTTTGTATTTTCTAAACGTGTAAATTAGTAAAGAAAGAGCTTTAAATAATGGATGCAGTGAAATTGTTTTCCAGGGACACTTGAACTCTCAGCACCCGAAATGTGGGGGTGGGGGAAGAGAGGCGGGGATCAAACCACAGAATAACAAACCAAAAAACAGTCAAAAAACAAAAATCTGTGTCTGCCTGTAATACTTCACATAGATGTAAATTACTGCTATTCTTACTTTAATGGATAATTACATGCAAGAAGTAAATACAGCTTTGAAAGTACTTCTTTAAATGAGTGGTTGATTTTATAATGCGTTGGCATGGTAACTTGCCAGAGCCAGAAGAGAGTAAAGCAATTCAAGGACACTGCTCCTGTATATATACGTGTAGGATTACTTGTGCACCGCGCTTCCTTCGTGCAGGCACGCCGCTCTCGCTAGCGCTTGTATAAGTGCAAACAAGTGGTGAGAAATACATCACACGGAGGCGGCAAGCCTTTCGGACAAGGCGTCGCTTCGCGGGCAGGGGCGCACGCATCAAGGCAGCTGCAACAAAACGCAAAGTTTGCTATTCAGCCTGCCTTCTCCCACAACGAAGAATGCAAAAGTAAACACGCTGAAGGGATCAGCAATTACTAGATCTTGTAATACTGTGCTTAGGCGATGCTTTGCATCGTGCTGAAGCCTGGTTTGCTGCCAGAGCTACTGATCTACACTCAAACGCCCTTAGATAAATAATTACACTCTTAAGCTGTGTCGAGTGCTGATACACTTGACCTTGTAAATAGAAATGTTTGCAGTAGGAATAAACTCCAGCACTGGAAAATCTTTTAAACATTAACACAAAAGAGAGAGCTCAGTCCTCTAGGGATTTGAGTTTGGACTGCGTCAAGCTTAGGCACTCACAAAAAAAAAAAAAAAAAAAAGAAAGTTTATTTATCTTCTATCCATGGTGTTTATTTAAAGCTTTGCGTTTTAAAGGCTATAATTGGAAGGCAAGTCAGAAGTTTAAAGTCTACCACAAATAAACTTTGACTGAGGGGGCGACAGATTAGCAAGATAGTGTCGTTTTCATCTTACCAGATCTTGACAGAGCGCAAATCCACATCTGTCTGTTGTATAAATCAACAAAATTAGAAATCCCTGCTTCTGTGTTAGTTATTTCAGTGGAGGATTATTTTATTATTTATTTAGGGTGTGAATTTGATTACGTTGCCCAGCAATAAATGCACATAAGTGCACGTGCACACACATAAGCCAACCCCAAATAGTTGTGATACCAAACAAGTGTATGACTATGGTGTGCGGCTATGATCTGAAGTTTGTTTTTAAAGTCATCTGAACGGTTGAGTAAGCTTATTGTTAAAACAAAGCTGGAAACTGTTTCTTCGGGAGGAGAACAGAGTAGTTGGGTGAGACTTGTAAATAGAGTCAGCTTTCTTTACAAAGTGCTGAGTTCACAATGGGGTAAGGATAATCTTAAATACTTCTTGCATAGATGACCAGAAACATGCTTTTAGTTTGTCAACAGTTAGCACCCACAAGGACTATTTAACTAGTTGTTGATGAAAAATTAAGTCCCAGCTAAAAGCCTTTATTTTTCTTCATTTAAAAGTAAAGGCATTAGCACTAGAAAAGGACTGATAATTAACTGCTACAATAAACTCAAGACTTAATTTTACAGGCTTCTGTCAAAAGCATCTGCCTGAAATAAATCAACACCAAGCACCACTAGGCAGGGAGGACTCATCTGTATGCTTCGTTCTCCAGAAAAAGTGGATTGTTTTAATTTAAGTTATTGTGCAATAAATACAGCTGAACTGATTCTTCCTATGAGCTCCTCTCCATAAGGAGGTAGCTCTGGGTTTTGTTGTATAGTCAGAGTCAGCACTATTTCCAGGATGAATGGCTGTCTGTGTTGCTATTTGTCCCAGCCAAATAAGCCTGTACAGATGTTGATGTCCATCAGATCCGCATTTCTTTTGCTTGATTTTCAGACAAATGGAAATCTTGAAATGTCAAGTGATGTACCAAGAACAGATTTAAGCAAGGGAAAGACTTCACCTTTCCTGACAGAGGGAGATTTTTCACAGGAAAGGAAGTTCTCTCATTTTTCTGGCTATTTGGCACTGCTCTCTGCTGAAGTCCTGTCCAGGCTATCTCTTCCAGGGGGAGAAGGAACTCTGCATCATTTCATGTAAAATAATCGAGTAGGTTCTGATCCCTTTTCATTCCCAGTTACCAGGTTTGAATTCTTGGCGACAGTTTATTTGTCTTTGGAGGCACTTCAGTGACAAATGTTTAAGGGAGTGTGGGACAATGGTGGAGAACAAGGAGGCAGTTCATTGAATTGACAGTGACCATACAGTAAATAGGGGGAGATTCAAGCTTCACTGATCACCCAAGCGCACAGCAAATCTTTTGTATGCAATCACAATGGACATAACATAAGGTCTCTGTTTATTTTCAACAATATACACCAATGTATACAGACAGGCATACATAACTTTAAAATTGTTATGAAAAAAAACCTTACAATGGCCATAAGCAAAGCTCTGGTTTGGCCAAGTCTTTTCATGGTCACATTGGAAAGCATGATGGATTTTACTTAGAATCTCCACTCCTAAATAGCTGTTGGTCTACCAGATCTCTCACTACAGACACACCTTTATAGTGCATATCTTAGACAGGGCTGCAAAGATGGCTGCAGGCAGCTTTACAGGTAGGGAACAAGACATTCCATCTCAATGTGATGCAAAACTAGTGCTTGGTTTTTGGTTTGTTTTTTTTTTTTTTCTTTTTGAGTACACTGGAGTTTGAGAGGTACTCCAAAAGAGCCAAAGTGCACATATAAGAAGTAGAGGGACAAAAAATCATCACCATTTGAGTAATGGAAAATGCTGCTTCAGTGACTGAGTTGCATAGTCTTGAAAGGTCACCAAAAAAAATGTAGACCTTCAATCGATTTTGTTCCTGTCCGCAGTAATAACTTCACGCACTTCCCCACTGCCTGTGGTGACACGCCCATTGCAAGTCCTAGGGAAAGTAGGGAAAGTAGGTAGTTGTGTAACAGAAAACATTTCAATGGGAAGAACAGTGATTTCATGTCTGTGATACAGATTTGTAAGCAGTGAAGTTGAAAGTTACTGTATTTTACTTGAGGCATTGACTGTGCTAGACAGTTGAAAAGGCTCACATTGACTGTCTGAATGACATAAGTAATGTGCTATTAGCATAAATACTTTCTAAGACATCCATTTAATCAATTTCTTAAATAACAGAATGATCTACTACAAAATAGTGGACTGTATACACTATATTTTGGCACAAAGATGGTCATTCTCCCACTAGTAACCAGGGGCTCTAAATAAATGATTTCAACAATGTTTTATTAAAGGAGGACAAGAGCCCTCGAGCTGCATTAATCGGGGAGAAGTCGAGTGGCACTTTTGTTATGGAAATGTTAAACACATAATGGTTCAGGCAAACAATGTGGAGCCACTTCATTCTCTCAGCCATGCTGACACCTCTTAAAGAGGAACTGCAGGGAAGGATGTGGGAAAGATTTGCTTTCTGAGGAAGCTTTCAGCTAATATTTTGGATATTTACCTCCAAAATTCAACCAGTGCAAATGTAACTGAAGGGCATAAAAATAAAACAATAAAGAGGGATGATTTATGCAGCTACTACTAGTGATGAGAGTTTGCTGCTCAAAATCAAAATAGTGATTGACAAGCGTCCCTTTTCTTTAAAGTTTCTTTTTTTCATGAATTTATTATGAGCCAAGTGGATATTATAGTAGAAGGTGAATGTACACAGAGATTTTTGTTAACACACAGAGTTTATAGTGCTAATACTCTACCTTGGACATACATCATGCTGGGGAAAGAGGAGCACCCTAGAGTAAGGTAATAGATTAAGGTTTAGTAGGATGGTCGTGAGGTGAAATGATGTGTAGGAAACATAAAAATACATTAATAAAATGATACACAGTCTGCATAAAGAAAATCCACGTTCAAATGTAGTATTTTGAATGGGCGAGAAGAAGAAAGGGTAGGGAAGAGGAGATGACTGTTATGTATAGAAGTTTCGGAGAATTGATAGGGTACTTGCTAATAAGGAGAAAGAAGCTCCAAAATAATATCAAGAAGTTAGCTGAGGCACAGATTGAAAATAATGGGGGAATGTAGAAAGAAAGCTGTCTGTCTTCAGTAATGTTGGCACAGCCAGAAGGTAAGAGTAATGTGGAAATAAGATGAATATTCAGCTCTGGAAATGATTTTTTACCCCATCTCCAGAAGATGGAGATGAAAGCTATCATCCCTGTATTCTTGGTGTTCCTGAGAGTGCACCTCAAACACTGTGTCTGCGTTTCAGACCACTCCTCTCTCAAGTTCAGGAAGGATATTGGGAAACTTGAGGGGCTAATAGAAGGCTGCCAGAATGGCTAGAGTTTGTGACCAACAAGGAAAAGATGAGGGAGCTGAACTTCAGTCCAACTGAAAAGTGAATCTAATGGCATCCTGTACCATGGGAAGAAAGCTTTTGTAAAGACTACAGTGTCCAACTTTTCTTAGTAGTGTAAGAAGGTATGACAAGCTACAGCAGACACGGACTGTGGCTGGTAGGTTCAGACTGAGCATTAGGAAGAACTTTGCTGGGAGGTGACAGACGTAGTGCAGGCCTGAGACAAGAAACTCTGTCACATTCATTGTTTGATGTTTCCAAGGCTTGGCTAGCAAGAGATACAGCTGATTTGTTGTTGTTGGGGTTTTTTTTTGTTTTTTTTTTGTTTTTTTTTTTTTTTTTTTTTTTTTTTTTTTTTTTTTTTTTTTTTTTTTTTTTTTTTTTTTTTTTTTTTTTTTTTTTTTTTGGTCTTGGCTGGAACACAGCTTCTGGAAAAGGTTGGAAGTAGATGATCTCTGGAAGTTCCATTAAATAAATTTCTATTATACTGTGATTTTAATGTTGACCTGATGATGGGAAATCCAAGAGACTCCTTAGGTAGATGTAGAATGAGGTCAGGCTTAAGTATACGTATGGCATATTTCAACGGAGGTCGTGATGCGTTGGGTTTGAGTAGAGAAGACAACTGTTACACATGCCCACAAGGCCAGAGAGGATGGAAAGGGGTCAAAAGGGAAGTTTAGGAGGAGAATAGAGACCAAAACATAGAATTTAGTCCAGGATTTGAAGACAAGAGGAAGAGAGGAATTGTAACACAAGCGGTATTGTGAAATATAAGGGAATATAGTGAGGAAAAGGAAAGTGTCCATCTAAGAGTAACACTTATGAATAGGAAAATAGACAGTTTAACTGGAAAGGGAAAGATAATAATAGGAAAAAATTTGGACGAAACTGGGAGTTCAGAGGGGACATTTATTTCCTTTGCAAGAGAGAAATACTTGTTTATAAACATGGTCTTGGCCACAGTATCTTGCTGCCTGGAAACAACAGAAATAAAATACAACTGAGCCTTCTCCCTTATATGTATGTCTACATGCAAATATAGACAATGCAGACACAGTTTGTATTTTTAACTATCTGAGAGATTACAGTGCTCTGTGTAGTCACAAAACACACATCCTCATGTAAATAAACTTAGCTTGCTAGATGTTCTCTAGTAATGCAAAAGCAAGACACATCTGTTTATAATGTCTTATACTAAAACAATGCAGTTACCTACTACTTTATAGTGTGTGTGATAGTGTATATCTGGCTTCCACTATTTTTAATTGTTTAAAAAATAAAGGAAATTAGGTGGTTTAAACAGAGTAAATACAAGCAGTGCAAGTTTCCAGTCATCCACTGGTGATGACTTCTAATTCAAACAGTGGTAGTAGCTGAAGAAGTACTGTATTCTGACATATTGTATCCCTACAAAGAGGAAATCAGGGAAGAATGCCAGGAGGCCTGCATGGATGAACAAGGAGCCCCTGGACAAATTTTAACCACAAACAGGTAGACTACAGAGCATGGAAACAGGGAAAGGTAGCCTGGGAGCAATACAAAGAAATTTTCCCAACATCCAGGAAAATGGTTAGGAAAGCTAAAGCACTGGCAGTTGTAAATCTGGCCAGGGATGTCAAGGGTAACAAAAAAAGCTTCCCTAGGTACATCAGCATATTAAAGAAAGACCAGGTAAAATGTGTCTCCTTTCATGAGGGATATGGAAGACCTGGTTATGCACAACTTGGAGAAGACTGATGTACTTGATGAGTTTTTAGCCTCAGTCTTCATCAGCAAGTGCTCCAGCCAGATGCAGAAGGGGAGAGCAGAGATTGGGAAAATGAAGAACTGCCCCATGCAGGAGAAGATCAGGCTGAAGAACATCTAAGGAACATGGAGGTGCACAAGTCCATGGGTCAGGATAAGATGCATCTGAGGGTCCTGAGGGGACTGGCTGAGAAAGTGGTTAAACTACTGCCCATTACATTTGAGAAATCATGTCAGTGTGGTGAAGTCCCCAGTGACTGGAAAAGGGAGATATAAGCCCCATTTTTAAAAAGGGAAATAAGGAAGAACCAGGGAACTAAAGGACAGTCAGTCTCACCTCAGTGCCTGGCAATATCATGGGTTTTCCTCCTGTGCTAAGAGAAACCATACTAAGAGACTTGGAACATCAAGTGATTGGTGACAACCAACGTGGCTGCACTAAGGGCAAATCATACCTGACTAACTTGGTGGCCTTCTATGATGGGGTTATATCATAGACCCAGTGGTGGGCAAGGGAAGGGCAACAGATGTTATGTACCTGGACTTATGGAAAGCACTGAACAACATCCTTGTCTGTACAGCATCCTTGTCTCTAAACTGGAGAGATATTGGTTTGATGGATAGAGTGCTCAGTGGATAGAGAATTGGCTGGATGGTCACACTCAAATAATTGTGGTCAATGGCTCAATGTCCAATTGGAGGGCGGTGATGAGTGGTGTCTTGAGGGGTCAGTATTGGGACTGGGACTGTTCCACATCTCTGTCGGTGACACAGAGGGGTTGAGCACTCTCAGCAAGTTTGCTGATGACACCAAGCTGAGTGGTGCAGTCAACACACTCAAGGGAAAGGATGTCATCCAGAGGGACCTTGACAGACTTGAGGGGTGAGCCCATGCAATCCTCATGAGGACCAGTAAGGCCACTCACCTGGGCTGGAGCAGTCCCAAGTACAAATAGAGGCTGTTGGAGGAAGGGATTGAGAGTAGCCCAGGGGAGAAGGACTTTGGGGTGTTGGTGGATGAAAAGTTCAATATGACCCAGCTGTGTGCAGTTACAGCCTAGAAAGCCAACCATGTCCTGGGCTGCATCTGAAGAGTTGTGAGCAGAGCAGGTCAGGAGAGGTGATTCTATCCCTCTACTTTGCTCTTCTGAGACCCTACCTGGAGGTCTGCACTTCTACCTGGGGTACTGCATCCAGGTTTGGGATCCCAAGCATAAGAAAGATGTTGAGCTGTTGGAAGGAGTCCAGAGGACTAAGCTTCTCAGAGGGCTGAAGCACTTCTTCTATGAAGACAGGCTGGGAGAGTCAGTGTTGTTCAGCCTGGAGAAGAGAAGGCCCTGAGGAGACCTTTTTGCAGTCTTTCAGTATTCCCTTTCAGTAAAGGGGAATTTCAAGAGAGCTGGAGAGGGACTTTTCACAAGAGCATGTCATGATAAGATAAGGGAGAGTGGCTTTAAGGTCAAGGATGAGAGGTTTATATTAGGTATTAGGAAGAAATTATTTACTGTAAGGATAGTGAGGCACTGGAGCAGGTTGTCCAGAGAGATTGTGGACTCCCCAGCATTGGAGGCATTCAAGACCTTGAGGAGGCTTTGAGTATTGCGGCCCAGTGGAAAGTTTCCTGCCCGTAGCAGGGGCATTAGAACTGGATGATCTTTAAGGTTCCTTCCAACCCAAACCATTCTGTGATTCTATAGGTATTCACAATACACTCAGTAGAGATGATCCTCATGTTATCTCTTTTCAGGAGTTACAGTATCCTTCTAAATCCATTCAAGCATTTTTGATGTCATATAAAAATATGTTATAGCAGGAAGAAAAGCAGCAGTCCACAGAAATTCTTATGGCTATCTTATTTTTCATATTAGTGTATTCAGGTGTATACCACATGTTTGCAAATTAGTCTATAGGACCTGGCAAAGTCAAGTATAAACAGATGTCTTTGTCTGTCCAAATCAGGAATTGAGGCCATGGAAGAAAATTCAATACAAGGGTGTGGATTTTATAGAAAGAACTGAAAGAACATGTGTGCAAAATCATTTGTCCAAAACATCTCACTTTTCTCTGATGCAAAGTCTTGTTTGCATAGTTCCAAGTCTTTGATTCTTGTTAGAGATAGTTTGAGTTTTCAGTAGTGTAACTGTTGTCAGAAGTCGACTTTTGGCTTTCTTTCTATACTTAGAGAGAAAGATTACTCAGTTAGTTAAATGAAGCTTATGTGAATCAACAGGCAGCTAATACTTGGGTTTGGCCTGATGTAGCTAAAAGCTGGCTAAAACCTACTGCAGTGAGCTAAAACCTACTGAAGTGAGCAAAGAACGTTGAAGAACGTTGTTATGCAAAAGGTATTGCTAGAATGGGGAGGATACATTTATAAAAGGAGTGGATAAGGGTAATATATGAAATCTGAGAAACAGTGAAATCTTTTCTTTTTTGGACTGTTCAAAACTTGGGTGGTTCAGTTTTTGGCAATATTAGGCTAAATCTTAGAACATACTGTCTGCATGTAGAGCCTGAATATAGTCCCTCCCATTATATTCAGAAATAATTCTGATTCTTTTCAGATCTCATTGGGAGCACTTTAGTCAGAATATTGTTTGGTTTTCTCACTTCTGTGCACGATAAGCAAGGAAAAAAAACGTGGCAACCAAGTGCTTCCTCTGTATTAAGAAACATCCTGTCCTGCAAGGTAGCTGAAGTCTGCCTTCATGATATTCATGGGAAAAAAATTTTATTTTCTCAATTAATGTTATAGGGAAAATTTGTTACACTTAAGAGAACTAGTGAAAGCATTGTGTGGTGATGCTCTCCCTGTCCACATTTTAAGCCCAGCATTGTCTTAATACTCTGCTGTGCGAATCAAGGGAGATTTTTGCACATTGTTATCTCTGACTCAGTAGATGTTCTTGTTTTGCAGTAAGGATAACTGTTCCTAAACCTGTCCAGATTCTACTCAGGTCCTAGCCTCATCCTGGAGTATAGAAATTCTTTAATAGACACCTTCCATTCTGTTGTCTTCCAGAATGCTGCATCAGATGTGTGCTGCTGTTTGGAAAATATTTGAGCCTGAATCTGTTTTACCTTTGTTGTCCTTCTGGGTAAGAAGACTAAGACAGGGTGCAAAAAGCTGGTTAAATTACTTCATTCTGTCTTCTGCCCATTCTGGCAGTTGTAAATATCATGTTTGCTGCCAGAATGGGCAGGGACCCTGTCAAAGACTTTTGCCAGCAGAACTTCTTTTTAAAAAAAGGGAATAACTGTAGTAAATGAGGTAGAACATTTTGAAATGGTACAAAATATGTCCCTGACTCATTGTAGTCTGCAGGAATCATGCAACTTCCATTTGCTTGGACTGGTTTTGTGATTCTTTAGTCGGCAAGCTTTATGGCAAAATAGTTCTGCAAACAGTTAGAGCTGCTTAATATTTTATGTTGTCTGTTTTGGGAGGAGTAGTGCAGAGAAGAGATAAAAATGTATGTTGAAAATAAGCTAAGTGTAAACATTATTTTGGAAATATTTCCCTAACTGTTTATATCTTTTATGAGTTTCAATATTTAGTTAAAAGGAGTGCATAAATACTTACAAAATTACTATGAATGTATCAAGAGTCAAGGTCAGGGGAAAAAAAAGTTTAAAATGAAAAGTATTTTCTGCAAGATTTTAGTATAAATTGTTTACTGTGGAAGATAACATATAAGTAGCCCTAGGCAGCAAGACAATCTTATGTCTTCTGTCATAAAAACCCTCCCATTATTTTAGATTCATTAAACTGAAGACATAAATCCTAAGAATAATATGTCACTTCAAATCCAATTTAATCTTTAAAACAATGGCATTTTTATTAAAAATTACATTTTTCTTTTCTGAGTTTCCTTAAATAACTCTGAGGGTATATATATCTTCAAAGAAAACCATTTAATATCCCACAGGGATGAGACTTTAAATGTGAAGACCTTTAGGAAATTCTGATCTAGATGAGTGATATTTTTGTTTTATTAGATTTTTTTTCTCATTTCAAGTAACTACCTATATTTAACAATAGCTAAATACTAGCTGTGAAGAAAAAGTGATGAATTGTATATATATATCAGCCAGGCTTGCTTTTCTCCTGAGATTTCTATTCTTCTATTTGTTTCAGATTTGCTTGAGAAAAAGAATGTGAAAGACACGGTTTCAGAAACACACTGCCACTTTAAGAGGATACAACATGCCTATTAATAATTGTATTACTCCTCTATTATTGTTAAGAATAATGAAGGAATGGGAGCGTTGGCCCCCAAGCTGAATTTATCCTGAAATGTTTTCAATTAACTCTTGGCACCGGCAGGAAAGCATCAAACCTTTCCCATGCTGAAATATGGAAAATCTGCAGGGAACATCCCAGCAGGAGTGGAATTTCATTAAAACAAGCACATCATAATTCAACGACTTCTGCACCCTCTTTAAGCCTTTCTATTGATAAGGAGTCCGAGGTGATTTTTATGGATTTGCAAAGAGAAATGATTTCATAAGATCTTTTCAAAGAGTTTGTTTTGGCTGAGGCATTTGAGTTATTATCTGCTCCCTGATGAAAAAAGAGTAAGACATTTGGCATAACTGTGACTACTAAATAAGAGGCAGAACTGAAGAAACTTTAAGCAAAATTTTATCCCTCAGAGAGTTCTGTAATCTCTGTAGGAACTGACTCCACAACTATTTTTCCAGATCTTTTAAAGAAAGTATTGCCATTAAAACCTTCACTTTTGAACAACTATATGTGAAGACTAAAGCAAGCTTGGCATTAATTACACTTTCAAATACAGATGCAGACATTTTAATATTAAATACACCCATGCATTTAGTAGTGATATATTACATAGCATTTAGTAGTGATATATTACATAGAGGTGTATATTGGTTTAATAGTACGCATATTTGTTTGCCCATACAGGGGTTATCTTAAAATATTTGTATCCTATAAGTAAATAAAATTAACATATGTGTGGGTTGTAGTGTATTATTAAACACTGCTGAAGGCCTAATATTTTTTGCTAAGTCTTGTATGACTTTATCTTGATATAACTCTCTACCCCCTGCAAAATAATTTTTCCTGTTAGGATATAGCCAAGGTATAGAGACATGAATTGTTGCTCATTACAGAATATTAGCATTTATGTTTATTAACAGGTATGATAATCAAGTATTTTTGCTAATCCCCAGTAAAAGCTCAGGCTGGCTATATTTAATGTATAAGATTGAATATCTATGTCAGTCTTAGTTTCTCTGTTTTGAAATAATATTGAAAATTAACAGGAATATCTTGCATTTTTTTCTACTTAGTGTTCAAAAAAATCTCTTGCATATTTGCTGCCATTCCCTCCGTGGCACCACTACTCCTGAAGCAGGAAGAGCATCATGGAGGATTAGGAGAGCAAGCTGCTGAGGCTGGCACCACACAAAGACAGGTTGTGGGGAAGACTCTAAGGAGCAGATGGTACTTTGGGTGTGCTTTCCATTGGTAGAGGAAGCTTCTTTTTCCCATCCCTATCCCATCCTCCTAAAAGACCCTATGCTAAGCATCTCCAGTGCTGACTTGAGTACACAGCCTCTCCTTCTGAGACTAGAGTGGTACATGCTAAATGATGCCTGTTTGACACATTAACAAGTAGTTGCTAGATTCACATGGTTATCCTTTAGCAAGCTTGAATGACAAGCCAGGCCAAGACTGGAAATCTCATATAAAATCAGCCCATGTGATTTGAATCCAGACTGTTACAATTTCACTGCATGTCTATTTTTCAACATGAGGAGGAGAACTTAACAGACAGATATATATCCACATTCCCACGGCAGTCTGTTTTTTTCTTTAGCAAGAAAGTTTTATTCTGAAATTTCAGTAGGATGATACTCATTTGTCACTTACAGTTTTTCTTTCACATGTATGACAGATGAAGAAGCAATATAGAAGTTAGAGTACTAACGGTTCCAGTTTTCTGGAAGTACACTGGGATTTTTCTGCCTCCAGTGAGCCATGTTACACCTACATCTTTCACATCCTTGATAGTGATGCAGCAAGGAGTTCCACTACTTAACTGCACAGTTTTGAGACGTTTTCCTCTTCCTGGGCAGGACTTTGCCACATGACTTTTCCATTGCCTCACAGTGATTTTATAGCACTTTTCCACATCCCTTTTCAAGATTTCTTTTTCCATGGAACCATTTCATCACTTTGATCATTCTTCCTGCTCTTTTCTCTGCCCAGAGTTTTATTACAATGTGGTAGAGATAGGAGGAGCAGAACCATAGGACAACACTCTTTCTCCTTCTTTTAGATGGCTTCTAAGTACAAGACTATGGAGATAGATTTGACCCCATTGATTTGGAAAATTAGTCATGACAGATGTTTCTAGATTGGGATATCTGAAAATTAATGACCAAAAATGGCTACTAGTGCTGTTAATGCAGTGACTTGGATGTCTCAGTCGAATTTGCAGTGGATGAGTCTAGTTGAGGATAGGAATCTAATGAGGATTACATTTTACATTTCTGTCAAAGCTCGTTGCATGATAGAGCAGGCCCTTCAGTTTTTCCTTTTGATGTCATTAAAAGGTTGACAACATGCTGTGACCTATACAGACATGGAAATTTAAATTCAGTGATTTTGTGATGCTTTTGATGCCCAGTAATGGGAAGATTTACCAAGGAAGGATTGCACTGCACAATTTCCAGTTTATACTAATTTCCATTATTTTTAACCATTACAGACCAGGATTTCTGCTGCCTTAGTAGTCTTACCATAGTCCATTCAATGAGCATGGCACAGATAAGAAGAGAAAGAAATGTTGTGCCCTACTGGTTGTTAAGGACAAATTCTACTTTGATCTCTTACCTTTCCTTTTTAAGGAGCTTTTTTCATAATTAGAAATCTGATAATGCACTGAACCATAAGATATCCAGATTTTCTTGTTACCGTCTCCTTTTATACTCCTGATCTTCCTACTTAAATACAAAAACTTGCATTTTGTGGGGTTTTTTGCTCTGAGTGTTACAGTATCCTGGCATTCTGCTGAAAGATTCTTGTGGTTTTTGTTTCTTCTCCTTGTGATTGCCCACCATAAGAAGAGTTTCAAGCAGTCCTGTGTTGTGCAGGACACTCCCAGAACTCATCCAATTATCATGAAGTTAGTGTTATTATTAAGGTAGCGCCTTATGTTATTCAAAAGGCATTTCCTATGAAACCAGAAATGCCTTTTATACCAAATTCCTCAGGTCTAGAACACCTGATCTAGCCTACTGATATAATATTTCTGATGAATAAGGCTTTTTGAAATTAGGATATTTATTTTTACAGGTAATTGTGAAAAAGCTTTTCAAAATGGGGATAGGGACAGCAAAGTAAACACTGATAGCAGAGACAATAGTGTTAAACAATATTAAGATAATAATTAACTTGAGTTTGATTCTCAAAAAATCAGATGTTCACAGTTTTCACTGACACCAGTTGCCTGTTAGAAACTCAGCCCCAGATCTCAGTGGCTTATGAATTTCAATTTCACCTGAGATAATTCATGACCCTGCCTTGTCTTCCCTCAGAACTACTAGAAACACAAAAGGAAAATAATCTTTTTTTAGTTTTAGTTTTAGTCTTAAACAGATTTTGAGGTGCAATGATAAGAATGCCCAAAAGCATTTTTCCATTTTTATTTTCCTTGATTACAAATTGTTCCTTTAAAAGGTCATGTACAAGCAGTATTTGTTTTGTGTCACTGGGATGTAAAGGACAGGGACAGGAACAAGAACACAAGCCAGAATAGGAAAATACTCTTTGAAACAGTAGTTAAATCAATTAGATTTTTATATGACTGTAGATTAATCCTCTTAAAACTTAACCAAGTTGGATGAAGCAATTTCAGGGAGATCCTTTAGCAATTATTTCCAAAATGTTATGAAGAGTAGATGAAGACAAACCAAGACAAACTCATTGTGAAAATGGTGAAGAGAAGAGGGCAAGGGCCAAGGCAGGGCAGGGAAAAGAGTAAAAAGGAAGGGAAGAGAAGGGGACTATTGAGGTGAAGTAGTAAGAATTTTCAAGAACATTAAAATGTTGTTTCAAGGAACAAGAGAATAATTTATTTCCTATATTTAGAATTAAATGCGTATCTACTCTGGAGTAAATTTTCACTCACTGACAATTTGTAAGAACATCTGACAAGATGTATCTGGTCTGGATTAATGTTGTGGCTTAACCCTGTAAGCACTCAGCTCAAAGTGGCCTGTTACTCACTCCCCACCAGGTGATGAGGAGAAGAATCAGAGGGCAAAAGTGAGAAAACTCATGTTTTGAGATGAGGACAAGTTAGCAGTTCAATAGGTAAAACAAAAAGAGGACTTAATTTCCTAATTCCTGTCATCAGGCAGGCATTCAGCCACCTCCAGAACAGCTGGCCTTCATCTTGTATCATATATATTTGAAAAGACAAGCACCATAACTGTGAGTGTCACTCTCTTTTTCCTTTTATTCAATTTTTATTGCTGAGCATGATGTCATATGCCATGGGATATCCCCCTGGTCAGTTTGGGTCAGCTGTTCAGCTGTGTCACCTTACAGTCTCCTGTCTACCCCCAGAATACTTCAATAGAGGGCAAAATTGACTGCCACGTTTGTCTTTACTGCAACCTTTCAAGGCTGAATGATTTTTTCCCTTTGTAGTTTCAGTATGTTTTTCATTCTGAGTACCTACTTTATAAGGGTTGTATGCAATTTTCTTTGTGTATACTTATAAATGTATAACTTAGTTTATTAACCTGCTCTTTAAGCTTGTGTTTCTAACTGCACGTAAAACTTCACCTCGAGCCAAGATTAGTATTTGCTTTTACTGAAAAATTTATTTGTATTTGATTTCAAAAATGCAGGAACTACTGGCAGGGTTCCCTGCAAAGAGTGTGAATGCCTTGAAACATTGTAGTGCACTTCCCTCAGAAAGACTTTCTGAAATAGGTATGCCACTATTGTCCCCAGTGTGCAGGTGAGGATTGGAAGATCAGAAGGAGAGAAGATGACTGGCTCAAAATCATGTGGAGCCTGACCTTCTTCTCTCAGATAGGTCAGTGAAGTGCTCTCATGTCTTTGGGGTCATTTAACACTTGGGAAGTGTCAAGGACCACATAATACATAATTTTTGTAACTGTTGCTATTTAACTTCACCTCTGTTAAGAGAAAATCTTCTATTATTGTCAGTAAGGGAATGTGTTGAAATCAGAAAAAACAAGAGCCACTTATCATTAGTTGACAGAAGTTATTTTACTATAAGGTTATTCTCACTGGAGTAGTTACTATTTTAGAAATGGGATTTTTTAAAAATTTTTTTTTTTATTTCCTCACGCATAACTTTCTTCTTTATACAGGCATTAGTGCAGTTACCCCACATTCATATCCACTGCAGCCATTCTCTCAGATCTAGACTTCAGGAAGCTCAAATCCAAATAGTTTTCAAATCCAAGCTGCCACTTTGATTTCATCACATCAAACCCTTGTTGAGATCAAACCTTTGAAATGAGAAAAGATTTTTAATCCATTTACCCCAGATGGGGTACAACTCTCCAGGTCCTGAGAGCTGCAGGATTAGGAATTCTCAAACTCCCCTCACCCACCCATGAACACACATGCAGGGAGCAAACAAGCTGCCCAACTTTACATGTTTTGCTCACAAACAATACGGCAAACAAACCAATGTCTAAGAAGGGAGAAACACCTTTGTCCCCTCTTCTTTCTAATATAATGAAATGTGCACATCCCCAGCATAGTTAGCTCTGTCTTTATTTTGCAAATCTAATTTTTCCTATTCAATCAAATAATTTTGAAAGCTGGTTAAAATTCACAGGAACTCTAAATGAAGCAATTCACTGTCTACCTGTGAGATGATTTATAAATGGATGGCATGAGATTTCTATTTCAAAATATCTTTGCTTCACTTTCATAATACAATCCTTAGGCTTGGATTTAGTCTTCAGACAACTTTCTCCTTCAGACAAATGTGGAAAGGCCATGAATAATTTGCTGTGCATGAAAGCTGAAAATAACAATTCCATTATCCTGATTATAATTTTCAGAACCAGAAATTGTTATGCGTTCAGATTCAAATTACATGGGAGGATAATTTGCTGCAAAAAATTTACATTTTTCAGCTGACTGATGCATTCTTGCAATGATAAGAATTCATATGCATTGATGATGTTTACTAATACTCTATATTATTGTAATTTTAGTGATATCTAAAATAGTGACATAATTTTGAACCATATCCAAAAAGTATTCATGTACTGCTATTAAATATGTTGCTGTATTGCTCTGTGACCCATGAAATGGGATTGAGAAATTAGTCGTGAGCAGAAAGGCAGAATATGATGGGTAAAAGCATCAGTGAGAAAACAAAGCCATGTTTAGTTTGTGGCAATTACAGCTGGCATTTCTCCAAGATATGAAGTGTGTGTCTGTTTCTGTGTCTGTGTGTCTCTGTGTAAGCATGTATGTCATTATACACACAGCCACACAGGATTTTTTCATTATCACTTTTATATGTTGTTTTTTTTTTTGTTGTTGTTGTTTTTTTTTTTTTAAATTTTTGTACTAGTTGTTTTAGTCTTTCTGGGATAAGCAGCCAAAGGAAGTGACTGTTCACATTCTCACAAATGTCAGATACTTAATATAATTTCCATTCCATAGGTTGCAAGATAAAGACAGAAATTAAGAAAATTGGGTGATAAAATAAGTAGAACAAAATTGTGATTGTTACTGTTCTAAGGGAACAATAAAGAAGCAAACAAATGTCTTTTGAAAATGACAAGGAAATAAGGCAATATCCATAAACCTCAGGTTTATGCTGCTTGCCCCCCTGTCTCCCCCCAAATAAAAGTAAAGCAGTTAAACTTTAGTCACAATGAGCAGCAGTGCAGAAGTAGACAGACAGCCACCTCTGTGAGGGGAAGATTTATAGGGACCCCTCCCGGGCCCTTTGCAAGTCCAATTCATGGGCTCCCCTGACCAAGGCTCAGAGCTGTCGCTCCAAAAAGGGAAGAAGGGAAGGCTTGTCTTTTTTTTTTTTTTTTTTTTTTAAATCACCATTTGTTATTAGAACACAGGCTTCCAAATGACGAAGAAGAGAAAGGGTTGAGGGAAAGATATTTTTCCCCTCTCCCATGTGTGGTCCAGCGTATTCAAAGCAGGGGCCTGTCTAGTTTTACTGAGAAGGAGAAATGAGCTGATTTAACATGGATTGCAGAACTGCTGAGAGAGGGGGAGAGCAACTTCCAATCAAAGTGTGAGCTGTTTTGGTGTCCATGTGTGTGGATGTACAAGCAAGAGAAGTGGCCAGTCTCTAGGCACCTTCTTTCTAAGAGCTCAAGGGCAGATAATTGATGTGACAGACAATTCTCCTTAACCCCCTGCCAACAAAACAGCTCTTGGGCAGCTCAGAGCTCTCCTCACTCAATAAAGGCCTGAACCCATCACAAAAAACATGGGAAAGATTTACTTGTTGTGAATAGCAGCAACGCAAATAGGAATAGTGACCAGCTCCCCCCCAGATACTGATGTGTGTAAAGAAACTGAAGTATGCAAGTAAACAAATGGAATGAAATGAAACAAGTCCATGGATGAGTTGGTCCCTGATGTCATTGTCTCTGCTACTACCCAAGCAGAATTATTTAGTGCTGGGATAGTGGCTTTTATTTAATGTCTGTACATCATCTATGTAGAAGGTAAACTGCAAGACTCTTATTCTGTCCCCAGTCCCAGCTAATGGTACCCTACAGATTCATTTATCAAATCATTTGTGCCTACTACAGAGAGTAGAGAAAGAAGCCCATAGCTGCTCAAGGTTCTTAAACAATGTTTCCTGGTCCAGAGTCCTTTGGCTAAAAGTCTACTTTTCTTGTGAACTCATGGCACACCTATGAAAAACACTGCAAGCAACCACTCAGTAATAATGGCAAAAAAAATTTTTTTTTCCCCAGTCTTGACACTTTTTGGTAGTCTGGTGAAGTTCAGCTCAGATTGTGTAGGCAAACATTTTTGTAGCATATTGAGTGATGGCTGGCTGTGAACAGCAGGTTGTACCTAGGAACAACTGGGGAAAGCAAGCAAAAAATGCCAAGTCCTATTAGAAAATTAATTCCAGTGTAGAATACCTTAGTATTTAATCAAACATGCATAAACTAGAGGTGACTAAATATGCAGGTAGTCAGACCTCATCCACTGCAATCAATATGCACAGAAACAGTGGAACAAGTAAAAAGCTTAATCAAAGTATCCCTGCATTAGAGAGCCCTGGCACAAATAATCCCATTGAAATCATTGTCCTGGGCTAGAATAGAAGGCTAACTGCAAACTGTGCAAGTCTAAATCCAGAAACTTTTGGATGAGTTATTGCATATGGTGTGATGCAAGCACTTCAAATGGACAATATTGTGTATATGTAAAGTATATCTATATACCCATTTTTAAAGACTGAAAGAGGTAAACAAGTCAACATATTGGCTTCGTATCAGAATGGGAAAATTCTACTTGAAGCCTTCATTGACTTACTCATTTTCCAAACAAAGATTTTCCAAACAAAGGTTTGCTAAACAACTTTGACTTGACTGAAGAGGCATAGGGGCTATCTCCTGTATAACTCAGTGTCTTGAGGTATTAGTAATGTTATATAGAACAATAATTTTCAGCTGCTGGCCATCTGTACTCTGTGGCTGTAAGCATCCTCAGGACATCCCATAAGGAAATCACACCACCAAGCCCAATATCAATATGTTTAAATTAATCCTCAGAGGCTGAAGTTTCGAAAGAATTAAAAATCAAAAGGAGATTGGAAATGACTGACACAGAATACTGGTTGTTAGGTTTGCAAATTATTATTTCATTTCTGCTTCCTCATCTCTTTCCTCCCCTCACACGTCCCTGCTCTGGCAGACTAAACACTAATGTGACTGGTTTCTCATGCTTTAATAAGCTCTTTACTCTCCCGTTCTGTAAGAGTGAGCATGGGGGCTGGGGGACAGCAGGGACTGCTGTTGCTTTTCAGGCAAGATGCTGCGCCTGTTCACGGGCGTGCTTGTGCGTGAGGGGTGCACCAGGGCACGAGGCCCTGTCCTGCGGGAAAGAGGCTTCTCCAACGAGGAGCATCATCCTCCTGCGGCGGTGCCTGAGCACGGGGAATAGCGTGGCGGGCGTCCGGCCGCGCTGGGGAGGCAGAGTAGGTGCTTGCGCCTGAGTGAGCAGGGAGGGCTGCCTTTGCCACTGGGCCCTGGGGAGAGGAGGAGGAACAAAACCCTCCATTTTGATGGCTCTTCTTCACTCATCAGCTCCATTTACTCAGTCTCAATAGCTGGGGCTCAACAGCAGCCGTGGCAGCAGCTCCTGCAGGGCTCCCACCTCCTCCCTGGATGCGCACTTCCCAGCAAAAAGGAGAATGAAGAAGGGGACAGGGAAAGAGAAAGAAAGAGGGAGAGTGAAGGGGGGAGGGTAGGGAAAGAAAAGGGGAAAAAAAACCTTGCTGACACGGGGCATAACTTAATTTTCACGGTGCCGGGACAGCTGTATCGTGTAATCTGCCATGGCATGCCATTAAAACTTCAATGCCTTTACTGACCCAGAAGGGAAACTCAGACCGTGGAGAGCCTTTTGAAAAGAAGTGGTGATCTTTCACGATTTATGAGCTTGTCTTAAAGCAACAGACTCCACTCACTTTAAATTAATCACCCTTTTCAGGGTACATTGAAATCTGGGGTCTCTCAGCTGAAGACTGTGGAGACCTGGTACCTTATGAATGCCTGCCCTGTCTTTATTATTATTTTTATTTCATTTTATTTTTATGCTTACCAAAATGGCTTGGTTTTCAGGGGAACTGTATCTTGCAAATTGAGGTGCAAAATCCAATTACACCAATTCAGTGAAAGTCTGAATGGGGTGGCGGTGGCACTTACACATTCTTGTCCCTGCATACATTGTGCAAAGAGGAAAAGAACCTGAGAAGTGTGAGGAGTTAAGGACTAAAACACTAATGAAATGTGAGACACCCTCTCTGATTCACCAGCTAAAAGTAAAATAGCAGTGAGTCTCCTGATTCCATTCTTCACACAGTCCAAGGAACAAAGAGCTGTAAACTCATACTAATAAAACCTAAACAATTCTGAAATCATAAAAAAGGCCTGCATGTTACAATAAAACACTTCCTTACTATGTTCCCAGAAAAACTGCTGTGATTACAAGAAGAATGCCTGGGTATAGGATTCACGGAGGATGTAAATCAGCATCCTTCCATTGTCTGACATTAGTATAATATCTGATTTACTCCAGCTGTTTGTCCAGACTTCCCTGCAAGCACTTACTTTCCTTGGCCCGCAGTATTTCTTAATTGGCATATTTTTCATGCAGAGATGATAAGGGACCCAGGAATACGAGGATTAAAAGCAATGTAGTAGTGATTTTCACTTCCTTAAGGCTTTCCATATCTAGCAGAAGCAACATGCCTTTTGTTCTTTTGCTGAACGTATTAGGGAGTAGCTTAAACTGAAGCAATAACTGTGTGAATCTATAGGCAGTGATAGAAGTAAAGTAATAGATGAAAAGAAGATCTGAGATTAGAGTGAAACTAATATATGGAATCTGAACATCTGAATTAATTAAGCAACCCCCATTGTAGAATCCTCTAAAGCTCTTAACCACCATTCATTCTACTTTTGCTAAAGGTCCAAATTCTGACAATCTTTAAATTGTTAAATATTATAAATACCACTAGTGGCTACTCAATATAAACTACTCTGTAGTTTTTAGGCCTTAGAAGTTTTGCCTGTTTCTCTGGAGTCTGTAATCAGACAGAGTTAGGGCATGCAAAATCCTTTACATATCCAACAGTTCTTTAGAGGGACTGCCTAGACATACCCAGATGTGTGTGCCCATATTTTTCAGGGCTAGAGTACCCTCCAAACTCTGGTTTATATAGGGCAGTTTTGTCTGTTTGCGTTATCTGGCTCCCTATGTATGTACATTGCCATGATCCCCAGTGCCTCTGACATGCAGGTGTCCTCTTTCAGGCTTTAAAAATTTATGCTGCTGGAACAGAGCCTTTCTGTGAGTCAGCTGTACTAGATATGCAATAGAAGCTAGTACCACATTTCCATTTTGTAGATGATCTACTTTTTTAGGTCTATTTTTCCATCAGCTTGTTACATTCAGAGCACTTGGCAATCACATTTCTAAATCTATGTATTTTTACAAGCAGTCTTCACTCTTGCTTACTGAACTGTGACCCACCATGAGACATTATAATGGCAGATACATGAATTCTAGGGAAAAAAAAAAAAAGTCTTCTAAAAATCATTTAAGTAAGTCTGTCTCAAGGAAGTAAGCTTAACAGTGCTGAGAAAAATCTATTTTGCCCACCAATACAAATAAAAATACCTATTTTTTTCTGCAGAATGTTCAGGTTTTTTGAATCACTTTAGACTGGGTTTTTTGATGGTTTATACATCTCATGCATGCAGAGTTAATAGCATCGCAGCGTTATTCACTTGTGGCCTGAGAAATCAAATTTTTTTTATTTTTTGATCCCTATATTGCTGTTGGTATTTGTAATTTTTTTAAAACCTCAGGCTGCTTCAGACTTGGTATGGGGATGCATTTAAATAAACCAGAATCTACTAGTGGCCTTCTAAATGCTAGTAACTGGAGGACAGACTATCTGACTATCCCTTGTCAATCTCTCCAATGATGTCTAGTCCTACAGTCAGTCCAGCAGTGACATGATGCTTTTTATCTGAGTGTAGACATATCATAATTTTGGACTGTTATTGTACTTGACCTGTATTTCTGTCAAGACACAGATGTACAGGTCTTTCTCATTCAGAAACAAAAGTGAAGCAGATAACAGCTGATATTTGCAGCCATTAAATCTAGATAAAACCTTGTTGTGGTTTTGCTTTTGTTGTTGTGGGGTTTGGTTGTTTTTTGTTTTGTTTTCTTTTCTTTTCAATAATGTGTTTATGCAATTAATTACAGCAATATTTGGAACATGTCATGACAGTCTACTCTCTGTCTTGTGATGCCTTTATTTATTTCTCCACCCTGGCCTGACCTGTCATTTTTCAGTGTTGCTGCACTGCTGGCAAACACTGGCACCGAGGTGGCAAAGGAGCAATTTTACTGGCTCTTCAAATGACAGAGTTAGTTATTGATATGGTGTGCTCCATTGCAGAATGCAGGAGGACACTGCACCCATCATTTCACCTTGTGGCATTTCATTATTCCCAAGGAGGCCTACAGGTGCAAGACCTGTGTTGGTTTAGAGTAGAGTCATAACCAGCATACATTGACCCAATAGGAATTTAGATTGTTCATGAAGCAGAGTTCTCCTTAGGTTATTCATTATAAACATATGCAAAATGTGCATCAGGAAAATAATGTTTAGTTCTTTGAACCTCTTTATGAAATTACAAACAACAGCTTATCTTTGTGGAAGTATTACTCATTCCAGTGCTACGTCTGAAAATATTTCTGCAGTTCCTTCTCAAGAAGTATCTGCAAGCTGTGGACATAAAGTGCTACAGGAAAGGGTGTGAAATAAGACAGGGAGAGGTTGAAAGATGCTTTGTCAAACTGGTGAAGTCATATAACATACTTGCTGAGATTAGATGTTATTTCAGTTTTTGGGCATCTTTAGAATCAGCCAAAGACAGCACAGAGAGAAGGGTGGAGGGTGTCAGTGCCTTGCATCCTAACAACTGCAGAGCAGTTGTTTCGTTTTGTGTTTGTAGGAAAGTTATATGCAGGTACTTTTCCATTTTAATGCTGTAAAATTAGAATATATATAGGGTGAGATTATAGCTAAAATAAAGTCTTAACACTGAAATTAATTCTTTCTCAGTGCAATTTTAGTAAAGACTGCTAAATTATTTTGTGCTGTAGTAGGTGTTTTTTTCCCCTGAAGATGCAGGAAATTAAAGCCATTACATTAGCAATGCATACAGACTGCCTAACTCTTTACAGGATTGAAAGGCAGTATAAATTCTGGACAGAAAATAAAGTACTCTGAGTTAATCACCTGGGTACAGAAACCTATTCTGGTACTTTAGTTGTCATCATCACGGGCCATACACTGCTGGCACTGATGCAGGACACTCTCTGAAGAAAATGGCCCAGCCTAGAAAGTTTTATGCAGGTAAGAAGTCCAATGAAATGCCAATTTTGAAGTGTTAAGAAGTTTTCTAAATTACTCACACAACACAGCTAATAAATTCTGCTACAAAAGAAAAGTCATACTTGAAAAATTTACAGATGTTATGGATATATATGCCAAGGAAGTGCTCTGATGGAACAGCCATTTGGTATATCTTTTTTTCTTCTTTTTTTTTTTTTTTTTTTTTTTTTTTTTTCTTTAATCCCATGGTAAAAAGAGCAATTTAAATCACAGAGGAATTGGGGTTAGAATGTGGTGCAATAACTTAAGCAGTGTTTTTCTTAAATAGTCTGAAAATGGAACAGGAACTGTTTTTGAATAGTTGTCATCTTTCTACTCATCTGAAAGTTCTCCACATTAAAGCCAAAATACTTATTTAAACTATTTTACTAAATGTTTTTAAAGTTTATAATTTACTAACGAATAGTTGTTGGTATGTTTTCTATAAGTGTAATTAAAGACACTTAAGTTTTTATGGAATAAATGTTTTAGGTGTTAAAAAGGAGACATTTGGATTAACAAGCCTCAGTCAGACCCAGCATGCAACAATATTCAAAGTAGCTGCAGCAGTCTAGATATTTTCCTGGGTTACCAAAAAATATTTGTGGAGGCTGCCTGAAAAATTAAAGCACTATACTTCCTGGTAGGTTTCTGACATGTGGGAGGGTTTTAAGAGGCCTTTTGATTGATACAGAGCATGCTCTGAGGTTATGTTGGTGAAAGAGAGAAGATTGAAGGTGTAGGGGAGATTTTAAAGAGGTTAAGCATCCTTCTGCAGCTGAGACAAAGAAGTCTTACAAACTCTGTGGTGTTCTTTCAACATAAATTACAGGCATTTAATTTGAAATATTTTTGGACCTAGAAAATGCCAATTGAATTCTGGTTCTTTAGTCCGACTGCAATTTTAGTGAAGGCTCATGTGCCTAAGAAGACTCTCACAGGAGGCCAAATTTGTTTTTTGTGATTACAGGTTGATTTTCCTGTCAGTGAACCTTTCCCCTTTCACTTCTGGATAGAAAATTTGCGTTATGTTCAAGTTGGTATGTTAAGCTTGGGGCAACTAAATTTCCTGTGAAGTTTTGTACTGCATTGGACCCTTTCATATTCTGGGCCCAGACGTCCTTGGAGGGTTAGTTAAGCCAGAGTACAGCTCTTAAAAAAAAAATTAATATATTTGGAAATAAAACTGCATTAGGTCCAATTCTTTAGATGCTTAGACTTGTGCTGCTTAAATATCCACTTACTATAATAAAAACTTCATCCTCTGTAAGAAATTTTATTTTCTTCCTGGTTTGCCTCGTCTTATTGCAGTTCTCTGCTCTGTAGCGAGTATCCTGCCTTCTGATAAAAATTAGCTAAATGACCCCAGACCATGGTTTCACATGAAGCTTATCCTTTTTAGGGCATGGGACCATGTAGTCTATAGGGCTGTGTTTGCAGAGAATGAGCCCGTTACATAGAGAATGCTTTTGCTTTCATATCAGAAGCGGAGAAGTGTTGAAAGGGACCTCTGGGAGGAGGAAAACTGCCCACAAGCTGACTGATGGGCTTGCTTCATCTTTGGATTTCTTATGGGAGGCTGGATGGCCTTAGGACAGGTGCCATTAACTTAATGTTCTCATGTTCTCTGCGTGTCTTTTCAGACACCAGAGGTGAAATTATTCTTACCAGATACAAATGTCTCAGACACATTTAATCTAAGTGATACATGAGCCTTTATAGTCTGTAGAAAGGTACAGTCACGTCTGGAAGATGGCTCATTCCACTTCCAGGAACATAGCTAAGATAAGTGATACAAAGTGCCCCTAAGAAATGTGAGTGTTTTTCCAGCGACTTGGTGATGTCAGGTGAGAGGAATCTCTTGCCAAGAGACATGATGGCATGTCAGAGTGCCAGCAAGAGTCAGTAGAAGCAAAGAACATTTAAGACTGATGAAAAATCAGATGGCACCAACGACTTCAGAATAACAGAAAGAAAGTGGACACCACAATGTTGTAGCTATTGTTTGTCAATGCATAAATTACCAAAGGCTACAATTAGAATTTTGATAATTCTCAGTATTGGGAGGAAGTTTGAAAGATAACTCCGTTACTGCCTGGGTTTCATTGAGGGTACAAAGCCATTTTAACTACTACACTTTATTCACTGTATATTGAGAAAGAAAACTTAAGATAGACAACAGTTCTGCAATAAAGTCTTTTGTATCTTATCATTTACTGCTCCTTAATTATCCATTGAGATCAAGAAGAATTGGACATGTTGGAAACAAAAGCATGAAAGCAAGTTATACCTTTTCTAAACTTGTAGAAATCCAAAGAGTGAATGTATTACATGTACACTACATATATGTATTACATATACATGTCTAGACTTTCTTTAGGTAACATAAACACTATGTTAAAACAATCAGAAATTATGATTATCTGATTTATATTAAGGAAGGAAAAGGGTGTGACATAAACCATTTTATGGGTTTACGTGCATCAATCACAAAATCTGAACATCTTTATTGTATTCAGATTTGATCCTTCCATTTCCAGAAGAAAACATCTAACATAGAATAGTTCTTTATATCAGAACATGGCAGGATTTAAAGCAACAAGACATTTAAATTGGAGATCTCTCTAGTTCTGCAGTTCTCAGTTTTTCTAGAGAATACCTTTGGGTCTACTGTTAAAAACAACTGAGTATGGAGACCAGTCTTATAGCAATATTTAAGATGATCTTTTTTCTTTCTGGTTTCAAACCTACTTATTAACTTTATTTTTGCAGGGCTACTATTATCCCCTTAATTTTCTGAGTTTCATTTTGCACCTGCTTTTTATGATGCCTTCAGTCCTTCTTCCCTTACTTTTCCCCTTTTCCACCATCCCCACTCCCCTCCGAAAAATGCTGTTTGACTTGGAAGCTCTCCTAATGACTTTAAGGATTAGAAAAGCAAAAGGGAAAGTGACTGCTTTAAAGAATTGTAGGAATACACCCTTTCAGAGCCAATAGCAGCACATGGGCAAGGACAGAAAAAAACCCAGTGTCTGTGCAAAGGTACCTCAAACTGTAGTCCACTTAGCAGAATGGATGTGGAGATTTGTCATTGATCTTTGCAGATGCCCTGAAGTTTTTTGAAAAAAATTCCATACCGAAACAGGTGTGTAACAGTCTCAGTCCCTGAACATGTGATATTTCCAGGCTAAAAGGAATTTTTTGTTGTTGTTGTTAATGTTGTATCTATATGGCCTTTTGAAAACATCAGGTGCTATTAAGTATTGTTATATTCAAATAATAAAGTTAATACTTGATGCATCAAACATTTAACCCTCTCTTTTCCAGAGAAAACACAAATAGAGTACTGTTCTAATAAATCCTTAATTTTACAGATTTCCTGCTGAAGTTTCTGACTAATGGTAGGTTATTTGTTCAGAAAGATTTTATGATGCTCATAAAAATTCAATCACAGTTTTAAAATAACTTTTAGTTTTTCTGTAATATGACGCTGCCATCTCAGTTCCCAGAGGGTATATTAAATTCAAGTAGCAATAACAAATCATTTAAGCAATAAATAAATAACCTGAGACTGAGTTGTTAAGAGTTAATAGTCTCCCATACACTCAATAGAGACTGAGGCTCCACTCTATTAAAGTGACCCCCGGGGCCATGGGCCAAATTGCACCCAGTTGTTTTGTGGAAGGTATTCATCCCTCACACATTCATTTCCTTCTTTATGTTGTCTCCTTTCATCAGTGAAGGCACTCTGCAGTTCCTGAGTCCAGAGAACAATTACGGTACAGTCTCAGAGAAAAGAAAGAAAACTGGGGTCATAAATATGTTAAATGGGTACGTGGGTTTAAGTGGCTTTGTAAACTAAACACGAGGGAAACCTCAGACTAATTAATGAATATGAAGCGGCATGATAGGAATGTTTTAAGGGGAAATTCACATTAAGCACACACACACACACACACACACACATACACACACACACACTCTCTCTTAAAAACTTCTTCTTTTTATTCCAGTGTAAAAATTTATTCCACCAAGACGTTCATGACATAGCACATGCTTATGTTTTACTGAAATGGTATCCAGGTAGGAACTGACTGCAGAGATAGCTGAGCTGATAATTCATTCTCATCATCTTATTGAGAACTAAATTCTTTCCTCCACAAAGACCAGGCATTTATCATGATAGTGTAGCTATGAAAAAAAAAAAAAAAAGGCAGGAAGATTTATGACTCAAGACCAAATCACCATTTAACTTCACCTTGTATGTCAATTCGTGACCTGACTTACACTCACTATTAAAATAAGCATGGATTCATTGAATGCCAGTGGTATCAGAGTTATAACAATAACATTATGGATCCCAAACAGCAGTATTCTTTCAGTTCTAGCAGTGGGACAATTTTTACTCTCAGGGTCTTCTCATGTGCAAAAGCCAGCAGGAGGCAGAAGAGGGGCAAGAGGATCCATGGGATTTCCCTTACTAAGAGTCCTTTTCTATATCTATATTAGTCCAAATTCTGGGGAACTTTGTTCCTGAGATCTACTACAGCTTCTGCTTCCAGCCTCCAGGGCTGTCTCCAGGTCCACATCTTCCTTCAAAATTCTAGTTGATTTCTATGGGGAGTTCTCTGTGTCCCATTTTTGGGGGAAAGAAAAAAAACAAACCAAAACCAATATGTTAGAAAGCACAACTATTTGTTTTATCTGAAATCAAACTCTACATAGGGAAAGAGCAAAATATAGAGGCAGTATTTCTTTCACCAAAAACCCTGAAGAAAGTTGATACTTCTATGCAGATTTTTTTGGTATACAGTGTAATGACCCCATAGTCAATACAATTCGGGGTGGTGTTACCAGCAGCACAGTAGAATTTTGCTCTGGAGGTCCATGCCATCTTTGCCTTTTCCAGACCCCCTCAGGCTACTGCTCACTTGCCATGAGGTAGAGGCTGTCTCTGTGTCTAGTGGCTGTGCCAAATCCCTGGTTCCCTTACTGAGGTCTAAGGAGGAAACAAGATTCATGGGGACCACATCTGCTTCTGCAGTGGTGGTTCAGGCAAGCTGCATGCTCTCTTGGTACAAGATGTGAGATGACTGGAATTGGGGAGAGGTGAATTGCTATCCCTGATGCTGTTTCTAACTCCTTTGTGGTTTCCTACAGTGTTTCTGTAAAACATGAGATCCTTCCACCCCCAACAGTATGACCAGATGCTTTTTAGAGAACAGGGACCATCTCCTCCAAAGGGAGATGGAGGAGCAGAAACTAAGTAGTGTCTCCACCCTTGCTGGAGTTGGTGCAGAAAAGTGCCTACTTTGCTCAAATCACAAACCTGTGACTTTGCAGGTTTTGGGTGCTCTTTGCTACAAACAACATCTTGCCTGGTAGGCAATACAGGAGCTTCTCAGTCTGTGAAAGGTAACTAGAGAGTAATCCATCCTCCCCTCCAGGAAAAATGGGATAGGCCACCATGAGCTGGTGGTGGAAGTAGTTTGAGGTGCTCTGACTGATTGCGCAGGGAGTTGAAATGGGCAAGTGATCCCTGCACTGCAGAGCTGTAGGTCTCTGCCTGATAGGTGGTGTGGAGTTGCTCATAATGCTCTGCTCTGATGCTGATGGTTCCTAATGACCAGATTTGCTCGTATCCTAAGCCTTTGTTCTTCCTCAACTTCCATAGGGTCTGCAGGTTGCATAAACAACCTTTCCATGCTCCTTTGCATGGAAAGTTTCAAAATCCATTACTAGTATTTCAGAAGGCCGCAAATGAGCACAACAGAAGCTGACTGTATATGTCATTATTGCTGAAATTAATACACATATATTACAACACTGATATCTATTATTTCCACTTTGTTTTGGTTATAATCCTCTGCTTTCTTTTGTTCCTTATTCTCCAGTTCAGGAAACCTAACAGATTTGATCAAGTCAGCTTTCAGACAATCACAAATTTATTGGATATAGAGACTAGGCGGCTGCTGCTGGTGTCCCTGGTATGTGCAGGCACTGCTCCTCATGTTAGGCACCAGGTTCCACACAGTTAATACCAAGGACAGATTTTTAGTTGAGTACAAAAGAGAGAAACCCCAGTTCAGAAGGATGACAAAAGAGCCACTGCTCCTGCTAGGTGTGGAGGGGACATCCTTTCAACGAGTCTTTATCCAAGGATTTCAGAGTGTGGGGTTTGTAATGTATATAATATATATGCTACAATAATAAATATGTTTTTAATTTCTATGTTTAAAAGTACTGTTGAAAAGCAACCATATCATAAAAAGAGGGGCAATGATAAAATTAAACCGATGCAGTTAGCCTGCAGTGCTGTCACTACATTATTGACATAGTTTCACAGAAAGGTATCTATAGCATTTATTCACCAGCGCTCAAAATATTCTCCAGTCATGGAAGGCAATGGAAAGAACTTTTCAGAATGGAGTAAGTGAGCTGGTTCAACTCTTTGCCAGGAAAAGACCATTTTCTTTCTGTCCGTTTGGCCAGCTTCTCAGCTGACAAACCACCATTGTCTTCAATGCAGTGACACTGATCTATACCAGCTTTTCAGCTAATGGATAATTCACAGGCCACTTCTGGTTTTTGTCAAGTGTAGTCAAGATTTGTAAGTATTTTCAGCTCTTTTCTTTTTTTTTTTTTTTTTTTTTACTTTTTTTCCAACTCTTTTACTTGATGGCCTATCCGTTCACTGATCTGCTAGTTTAAATGGTCTGAGCAAGAGGAGTAACAGTAATTTGCATACTATAAATGAAATTAAGTGGTGATTAATGTAAAAGGACTAAAACAAGAAGAAAGCTTTCAAGATCAAAAGCCGTTTTCTGAACACCAGCATGTAACAAGTGGCACCGCTCCACGTTCAGGACAGAAACAAAGACAGTGCTTTCATTGGGTCATTTTTTCATGGTTATTATTTATTTAATTTTGCTATTCATTCAGCTCAAGGCTGAGCATGGGCTGAGAAAGGAATTTAGGATTACAGCCACCCTCCCAGCATCAGCAAAACTATAAATAGTGTCCAGTCTTTTATTCTTTGAACACTCCGAAGATCCTTGTAAGTCTGCGGAAGTGTTAAGCGTGCCAAAGGAGCCCTGAGTGAGGCCTTTCATGAATAGACTTCGTTGTGCCTGGTGATTACACAGGTAGATGGTGACGAGGCAGACAGTGTCCAGTCCTAACAGCAGCCTTTGTGTTTGGGAGATGATTCTTTCAAACCCTCTGTTCTGCTCTGTTCTCTTCCTAGATAGACTGGATGGGAATAAAGCTACATCCCATTCTTTTCTGGCTTCAGCAAGGGGGCAAGCATGAAACAGAAATGGGCATTTTCTTTCTGGACCAGTGGTTAGCAGTGAGCACTCTGCCAAGAAGACTGAAGAAGGCCTGGAGGCTCTTCACCTGTTGTCTCCCTTTCCAGCTCCTGGCATATGGCTATGCTTTGGAACCACAGAAGCAGTATAACAATTTAGTGTTTTTTCTAATTACACAGAGAGATATATCATCTACATTTGGCCTGTCTGACCTTTGCTATTCAAACCAAATAGAACACTAGGTGTTAACTTGGAAGTTTTTTTCACTTCGCTAGCATTTCATGAAAATGAGAAAATGAATGACATTCAGCAATAAACCACTGTCTCTTTCCCTATTAAAATTGTCAGGAGAGTAAATCAAGTTTTTAATGTCTAGGAAAAAACAATCAGTACATTTAAGAAACCAGTCTTTTGTGGCATCATTAAAAATATCACCTGGTACCAGTTAGCTTGCAGAGACACATTTATAGGGAAAGCTTATAGAGAAAATGTTGACGCACACTTCAACTTGACACAGAGAGCCTCAGAACAAACTCTTCATACTTTTAAATGGCTTCATGTGTGATGTGATCTGTGGCAAGACGGGTAGTCATCTAGTCAGCACTTAAGAGTTTCATAAATGCTATCACAGTATCTGATTGCTTTTTTAATATCTAAATATATGCAGTCTTGATTTTTAGATACACTGAATGATGAGGACCACATAAAAAAGCCACAGCTGAATTTGCAGGATAAATTATGGTGCATGTAACGAATAATGGATACGTGAAACAGAAGAGTAAAATCTGCCTTTGAGGTGATTGATTGGTCCTGCAGTTCTGACGCCACCTGAAGTGAGGTTAAAAGGAGTTTTGGCACAGGGAGGCTGGAGGCAATGAAAGTTTGTGCCTAGTAGCCTTTTTGCCTTTTTTTTTTTCCTTTTTTTTTCTGTGGAAGATCAATCTGTCAAACTGAAAGAAAAATAGACTTCCTGTTCATTACATATACAAGTCCTTGAATTATCTTTAGCATTGCCTTTTCACTGAACTGTGAGACAACTTAATTTGAAATTACTCTTTTTGGAAATCCTAAACCCTTGACACATTTCATTAGGCACAAAATTATTACAGTTATCAGTTAATTTATTTGAAGACTCGGTAAACACTTGTTACAAAGAGTTTTAGAGACATCTACTAGTTAGCAGAAAAGGGAAGCGGTCTCCAATCTTTAGTTTATTTACTTAGCACTTATTAAGCACCACTTCTGTATCTATCCAAAAAAGAAATATTTTAAGCAAACCGTAAAAGTAGGCTTGACCCTTTCACAGGCACATCATAAATCAATTGTTAAAGCAAGGGTGAAAACTCTGAAGGAGGTCAGAGGTGGAAGAGAGGTCATCTCTCAGAAGGGACAGTGTGAAAATCCATGAGAGGTGGAGCTTAGCCAGAGATAAAGGCTGGAAAAAGGAATTCTAGCAGTGGCAAGGTTCTTACACAATGAAAATGCCAATAAAATCATAGCTATCAGAGTGCTGAGGTTATTCACATATCTTTTCTGAGCCTGAAGCTCTAAGTGCCAGATAAATGATGTCAGCTCCTCTGCCTAGTGATGGCACATTTTTGTAAGTGGAGCATTTGCTTTTAGTCATACACAAAATCAGTACAATACTTTTATCTGTTTCTCAAAAATTTTACCATTTCTTCAGCTAGACTTTGCTTGACCTAGCTGACATCAGGTCAGAGAGGTTTACTTCAATGACATAACAAATTCTGTAGGCAAACTTTGATAATTTGGGAGCAAGCATTGTATGTTTGCTACTATTCCCTGAGAAAGCAAGGATGTCTGCATATGTTTGACTTTTGTGTTTTTGTCTTCCTGTGTTAACTACCAGTGAACCACTATGCTCAGGACTGAGACTTCAGACAGACTTAGGGAAACTGTATAGTGGCGTGAGATGGAAATAACTCTCTGAATACATTTGGAAGAGCGTAAATAAAACACTACCAACCACACTAATTTGCCACATTGTCAGCTGTGGTTTCATCTCATCTTCAGTCAAAAGGCATTAAATGGTGCAACTGTAAGATTTGTTCAGTCTTTTACCAGCCTCACAGTTGTTGTTTTGTTGGTTTTATTGTGTTTTTTTTTTAATGCAGGTTTTAGCTCAAACACAGAATTTCAATGAAGAGCTCTATTTAAGCATTTGTTTCACTCAATAGACTAAAGTTTAAATTCCCAACAATTAAGTTATTCAGATTTAAATGGGAAGATTTCCTGATTGTTTTGTAACTGCACAATTTATAAGTCATAATGACATTCCTTCACTTTGTCCAGAAAAAACAAAGGCTGATTTATTTCCTAATAACAAAAGCAAATGGTGAGGTTGTATGAAACTGCTTCCTTATTTTCAATGGGTCAGTGCCAGGCTGTTAGGTATCTTTGAGCCCCTCCTCCCATCTACAGCTTTCCCCTGAAGCAAAGTCCTCCAAAAATTAACAATCTGTGGAGCACACCACTTAGTGAGTTATACTGGGCACCCAGATACAGTGCCCAGTCTGATACCTGCACAGTCTGCTGCAAGAGACCTGCTTGATATTCATGGTCAGCACTGATTGCACTGGGCTTACTGAAACACGGCAGAATGCATTCATCTGGCTAATGTATATACCTTCATTGATGCTGCATTGTGATGTAAACAATGTCCTGTTCCTTCCTTATAGTAACCTAATTGACAGCCAGGCATTTCGAGTGCTCCAAAGGGCTATTGTTGTGGTGAATGCCATAACAATAGGATTTCATATAGGTTGGGGCTTAAGAAAAGTACAATGTCCTTTTTCTGATATAGAACCAAGAATTGTGTACTAGTCAAGAGTGGGATAATGGTTTCATCATGGAATTAAGGCTTTAGCTTTGCTGGGAATCAGACACTTATTTTTATAGATATGCTTGTTTAAAATCTTCCCTTTGAATGAAATGCATATATTGTCTCTGTAGCTGTATTTTTCAAACCCCATATCTCTTACTCCCCTGACTGATAGACTCACATGTGAAGCTTTAAACTACACTTACTGCTATGTGTTGTCAGCCAGTGGTGAATCTCCTGGTGACTTCTGCAGGGACCAGAAGCAAAGCCAACAAAAATCACACCCTTCATCTGAAGAACAATTTTGTAATGATATTGCTAGCAGCTCTGCACAGAAGTGAGAGTCTTAGGCACAGGGGTTATTTCAACCCCTTAATTATAACTGTTTTCTATTCTTTGCCTCCCCCTGGAGACAGAAGCTCTTCCTCTTCCGTCTTCCATATTGAGATATAGCCAGTCACAGCGTCTGTTTGAAGACCTGGCCCTCAACCTCAGGAGTTGCGAGAAAATATTGAAAAAGAAATTCTAAAAAGTCCTGATGTTTGGAAGGTTTTCAACTAAATAAAATTATCTTCGCTGGTTACAGCCTTCTGGTAATGAGGGTGTTGCAGTGCCTTCTGGTTATTAAACTTAAAGATGTTTCCCTGGTGGCCACATATTTCATGGGGACAGAGGAATCAAGAAGAGATGGTTGGAAAAATGTTTTCAAAATCCAGAATGAGCAGAAGTCAAAGTGGACAAGGGGCTGTCATTTGTGCTGCTTCAAAGAGGTTGCTCCCACACACCAGCTGGTACTGAACCGATATTCAACCCACCCAATTCCTCTAGCTGAATTCTTGAAAGAGCATTTTGAAAGCCTCTCTTCCTCATGAGGATTTAGTTTCCATAATTGACAGCATTTTCTTGAATACCCCAGGGTGTTTGCCCCTATAGAAATCACATGTAAAGAATGCTGAACATTCAAAGCCTCATCTGAAATCAGTAATTTTGACTCTGTCTCAAGTAAGATAATTTTTCTCTTCTGATCAGCTAGAATTATTTAGGCTGAGATTCTCAAAACTGCTGAAGCAGCTTAGGCATGCTCTTCCTACTGAAGATGAATGAGTCCTATGTTTTCAGACAGAAATTCAACAACACGTGAGGATCCCGTCTCTAGCATGAAGTGGGATGACAGTATAATCCTATACAAATGGACTCTGGCAGCAGTAAAAGCCCACAACTGCTGTTTTGCTGGGTTCCAACAGATGTAGAATTTATGTGAAGTTTGTACCTTCAAGAACATGGAAGTAAATCAAACCTGGATATTGAGATCTCTCTCTGTCTCCTATGTATGCGTTCAGGAATATGTTTGAATGTTCTTTTCCAAAACACAGCATATTTAAAATCAAGTTTTTCCCACACATACATTCACATGGTCAAAACTAATCTTCACATTGATTATTTTAATTGGTTGAATATGTTTTAAGAGGTGAGGAAGAGTGGGATTTGCAATATTTTCATGCTCCCCTCTTGGGCATACTTGTGAGTCCACATATGCAAACACCTTCCTCTCATGCTCTCTTTCCTGGGATTCCTGAAACACACTCAAACAGCTTTGCAGAAATATTTAGCCATCTCAGTTGCAGCTGGACTGTGGTGATGACGGCAGCTGCTAGGTGAAGGATGGAGAAGCTTTTCTTGGCGTCATTGCCGAGGGTATTAGGACAAGCTATCTGCAGATGTTGAAACTTGATTTGGGTGGAAGAGTAATTTCCTATTAGTACTATTACTAGGGATGGGCAGGTTCACATTGCCTGAATGGGCTCAGACCCAGTAAGCTTGAAAGTTCACTACATATTCACATTATTTATTTTGAGTATCTCTGGAAAAGGAGTGAAACCAACCTGTTTTTTTGTCAGAAAAAAAAAGAAACAAAATCTCTAGTGAAAAGACATAATCTTTGGGTGGAGGGACCCAATGCAGTGAAACAGAAACAGAAAATCATAAATAAACCCTGGCCATAGTATATCAGTTTCCTAATCTAACTTTCTATAAGTACAGCAGGGATTTAAAGACAAGATCTGATGTCCTACAGCCCCGCTATGTAACTTTTAAAGAGCTTTTAAGAATTGCAAAATTAGAGGAGAGAATAGCTCCGAAGCAGTTAGTTCTTTTGTCGGCCTCTGATTTTTGAAGCTGGTAATATTTTATCTGCTTTACAAGCGGAAAGTTTCTCCCCAGAGTTTAGCAAATTTAGTAACAGGAGAGCATTGCAGGAGATTGCTCTCTTGTGATGGAAAAATATTAATGTTGATGAGTCTAAACTGCAAATGATAGCTGTGCCATGTGTATAGGTGGCCCCTGGATAAGCAAGCTTTATTTGCATCAAAGCCTATGTCCAAACTCAAGAGAATGCATATTGTGGAAGCTAAGTTTTCAAGCAAAAGGCAGAGTTTGAAGCGGTAAAAAAAAGGAGTAGACCCAGTCATGCTTTAGTCATTAGCTTTTAACTTGAAAGTCAACTTTAGAGAAAAATGGTCTGAAGAAGAAGCTATCTCAGCAGGAAAAGGTTGAAAATGGAGCATGACATTTATAAAACAGCCTCTGAGAGAGCAGAAACTCTCCCTCAGACATACCACAGGTTTCCACATTTGTCTCGAGCAAAGTGCAACATGAGGAGCACGCGTTTTACAGTTCTAAGCATATTTAATACAGTGTTTTTACAACAGCTGTTGCTTTCATAGAACTTTAACCCCACTGTGTAAATGCATCACAGGGAAAATACTCTGTTGTCTTGGAGACAGCCTTTGCTCGCAAGTCCTTTTCCAGCGAGCTGGTGTCAGCTTTCAGCTCCGGCTGCATTCCAGGCAGGCAGGCACATCACGGCCTCTTTCTCTCCTCTGTTCATTATTGGCCCCGCTGAAGGACGGAGGGCTCAGGAATCCAGGACAATTATCGGAGCTTCGTACCCACGGTTTCCATCAGCACACCTGATAAGGAAACGGGAAAAAAAAAAAAAAGTCCCTAAATAGGAAAGGGGGGCAGGGGCAGGGGCATGGAATTTGTAAATTATTTTATGTCTTCAAATTTAAAAAAAAAAAAAAATCCCCCTTTTGGTAATGTTTCGTTTCTTGCTTATCAGACCTGGTAGAGAGCCAGGTGTCTTTTTCTTGCTAAATTTAAGCCAATTTATTGTCTTAGTTGAAAAGTGTTATGTTACAGCTGACACTTGGAAGACCATTGGAGATATCATGTGACAAATGCCTCCAGTTAAAGGACTCAGGAAACCTCTCCTGTCTTTGAGAAAGGTGATACCAGCTAGTGACTTGACCCCTCCAACTCCCTAACATATGTGCCCACTGCTACAGGTAGTACACAGCAAACACTGCCCTCATTACTTGTTTGCAGACACAGCCCAAAAATGTGTTCTAAAGCTCTGTCTTCAAAGCTGGATATATGAAAAAGAAATAATTGGAAAGCTTTCTTAATCCCAGAATATGTGTTTTCATCTCAGTTTTAAACATATGAATGTGCTTAAGGTGGCTGTGGTCTATGCATGAATAAAAATAGTAAAAAATGATGCTACAAACTTCACATATCACCACCAAGTATCAGAGATTTTTCAAAATGGTGTAGCTGGAACTAATCCTGCAAAGGACTGAATGCCCTTAAATGTAATTAATGTTAAAAGGACTTAGGTCTCCCAAAAGAAACACTAAAGATCTTAAAGAACTAAGGCCCAAAATCTATTAATCTCTCTGTAAACAGCAAGGTGCAGCCCTACCTTTGGCTACCTTTCAGTCAACACTGCTTTCCTTCATGAATAAGCACAGTTTAACTTCCACTATGCGTGTGCTCCTGTGTTTGGACATAAGCTGCTGCAAATGGTAGGTGGTGTAAAGCTAATGCATATCTAAAAAGTACCTATTGTTTGTCCCTGGACATCCTCATTAATGCCCAAATTCAGAATGCAGCCCTATCTAGGGCAACGTTTAATTGCAGTCTTTAGTAGAAACATGCATTTCAGATCCCTTGCTTTAAATTACAATTCCAAGGCATATGTTTAACATTAGGAGGTTTCTTTCCTGAACCAGAGCCCAGAAGATTAGCTGAATGTTTTTTCTAAAGGTTTAAAAGTAAAAATTCCTTGTGTCAGACCAGTTGCGTGAGCAAAGATCTGAGGGAGCCTTTTGTAACATCAACAATGCTTGTTCTGGAGTAAAAGCAGTAAGGTCCAACATATTGTCCTCTCTGAAACAGAACAGCTCTCAACAGAAGTAAGAGTTTTGGCTGCTAAACAAAATTAGGATGGAATCTAGGACTGGACCTGTAAATAAGCTCAATTCAGACAAAGGAAAATTAGAGCTATGCAGCATTAAACAAGGAAGACATCATTGAAGAGCTGGGGATCCTTCAGCATTGCGGAAGTCCTTTCCTGAGTTAGGCTGGTTTTAAGTTTGAATTTTGTCTTGAGCGTGGCACATCACATTGTTTCATACCTGCTGATGCTCACAAAATGTTGGTTATGAAATGGGGGGAGAGGGAAGGTACCTTCAGCACAGGTCTAGCTTAACTGGCAGAGACTAAGCAATGTCTTCCACTCATGGACAGAGGGCCCAAGAGGCAGTTCAGTCAGCTCTACCCAAAAAATGTGGGCTCTAGAAATGTCTTGGCTCTAACAATTGTGCTGCTCTTACAGTGCTCCTGTTCTTCCAGTAGGGAATTTGCCTGGGCTGGGCAGCCAGAGCAGCAAGTACAACTGTAGTGCATGGCTTCACCATCTCCAGAGGCTGGAGAACTAGGCTTTCTACTTATCTCTTTGCTCCTCCACAGGAAAGGGTTTGAGAACCCTTGGTGTGGTACCTTATTCCTGTCCATCTCTGATGCTTTTGTCCCAGAGGCACACCAGCAAAAAAAGGAAAATAAGATCCTAGATTTGCATCTTCCTTAATTTTCTCTTTTTTCTCCTTATTCTGCTGACACCAACAAGGAACAGTGAAGAGTCATGATTGATTTTCCTGAAAAATCAATGAACAGTGATCATGATGATTTTCCTGATGTATACAGAGCCACAGTCTGAGGCCCAAAAGGTAAGGGTAAGCAGAGGGTGTTAGCTAAGAAGTGTAGCAGATGTTTAGCATAGAAAAAAGCTAGAAGAATGGAGACAAAGATGCAAGGCAAATGTACCCCGACTGAAGTGAAGAGGATCAGGCCTCTTGGAAGGTGTGTGCACATCTGTCAACAATCTAAAATAACATGCCACATTCTGCAAGTGTCACATGCCCACCTTGAATAGAGGGGCTCATTAGGAAACTGAACTGGCAAGTGCTGTCAGGCTAAAGCATACTGAGGAGATCCACTCTGATCTGAATCACAGCAGAATTAGCATACACTTGACATTTGTGTGAATAGCTTTCCTGTAAGAGAGAAGATTCTCTGCCTTCAGTATCACATGCGTGCTTGAACTGTGCCACCTCTGACTTGAAAAGTACAAAACCTTTCTGAGTTTGCGCTGCCAGTTGCAATTTTTTAAAATTTTTGTTTATTTGGTTTTGGGTTTTTTTTGTTTGTTTGTTTTGCTTCTGGACATTCAAAAGTGCACCTAAGAATTATACACTAAACAGGTAGAAGATTGCAAAGGCAGCTGCAAAAATTAATGTGACACCTCTGTTGCTTCCAGGTAATACTAAGCCAAGGTGAGCAATTAGAAATATATAGTACCTAATCACATCCATTTTGTTTTTGTAAAAGGGCGATCCTTATCTGGGTTCAAATGAAAACATGCATGTGAAGGGTTTGTATCCAATCACAGACTATACAATCTGACGTATTTCCAGTCGATGTGAAGCAACCCAGCTGGAACACGGAGACTCTGAATGTTCCCAAATATGCAGGGAGACAGGATTATTAATAAATGCATTAGCAATAAACTTGGCTCACTTCAAGGTATTATATTTCAAAATAGACTTAGGGATTTTTTTTTGTGGTTTAAAACTGACTGAAGTGAGATGGTTGTGATTTATGTAATGCTAACTCTGACATATAATATTTTTTATAGATTGCACTCCTGCATTTGTAAGTTGTTAGAAGCAAAGATGCCCCATTATTTTCAAGATGGAAATACTTCAGTGTCAGAGTTATATTCTTGGAATTTCATCTTGGACTTTCACGATGTTTAACTGGTATTTAATTTATCTGTTTTTTGTGACCTCTGATATCTACAGTTTCTTATCTTCCATGTCTGATGTCTTTGTAATTTTTTGGTGCAGTTGCAAACACCTAAAAATCTATGATAGAATGTTCAAGACTGTTTAGTTCTCTTGGACACAGAACGTCTAACCCCATATTATCAGTCAACATTTTTTCTTTGGTTCTTTCTTTCTGGACTCCAGAAAGAAAAAATAGGTGTGTATAGTTCATTATATGAAATCATTGGTAAACAATATTGAGATTTTTCCATCCCTTAGCAAAATATCAAATTAATAAGATAAAAAGTTTTGAACCCTAGTGTATGCTGAAGCAATGCTATGGTATTTTTGTGGTCACATTTTTTCATTGAGATAAGACAAAAATCCTGATCTTTGAAACGAGAGGTTGCATCAAAACTTTCCCAGCCAAGTGGCTAGGTTTGAGCAACAAAAGAAAAACTGCAGCAGGCTGTATGTCCCATTGTACGATCTCAAAGTGCCTCACTGCATCTCACACCCTTGTCCAGGCTCCAACCAGGACTGAGTCTTCAAGTGCCATCACCCTTGCTGGTTCTGCAGCAGCCTGGGTCAGGCAGAGCAGCCTGCCCTGGGGCAAGTGCCCCTTCGAGCTGGAGCCACACAAGGAAGCATTCAGTAGTTACAGCCTTCTTTCCTGATGCTTCTCCTAATAGACCAGTTAACTAAACTCCTAGTTCATACGTAAGACTCTTCCTGTTTGACAGTGTGACAGAGCTGTATGTTTTTAGGGATTGATAAAAGATTATTTCAGTAGCCTTTTCTGAGGATGCACCTTTCAGGTTAAAAAAAAAGAGAAACTTTTGAATTTTCTGGCATGAGAGCCATTAATATCAGACGAGATAAAGTGTGACAAGATACATTCCAGTAAAAAGCTTTCTCTTCTGAAACCTATGAACTAGTGAAAAAGAAATAAATTTATTTTCTGTGGAGGAATCACCTGCAGAAGTGATAAGTCATCAGATCAAGTTTGATGCACCACTTCTCTGTTTTTTGGACTCAGTGATCTCAGGGGTCTTTTCTAACTTAAATGAGTCTGCAACCCCATGATTCATTGGACCAGTTGATGAAATTCTTGTGCCCTATCATCTGCTACTAGTGACAAATCCATCATCAGCTGTCAGATATTTGGGAAATAGGTGAAACTCAGAATGAAGTCATTCACACCTGCAGGTTTTTAGAAACAGTCTCACTGATGTTGATGAGTCTAGGGAGCACAAATGTAAAGGAAAGGAGGAGATTCCTTGTTATATGGGTGTTTCAAAAAGATTTTTGCTTTACTTGAGCAAAATAAAAACTTAGATCAGTAGAATCAAAAACAAAATTCTTTTCATGAAATGAAGTAATTTTTTCTGAGTTTTCATACTTTTTAGTAACATAAAATATAAAAATACCATGTGTTATCATTTGTAATAATTTAAAGAACATCAGGTGAAATGTTTGACACACATAAAATTTCTCAGGTGAATTTAATGCAGCTTCAAGAAACAACAGCATTGTTTTTTTCAGCAAAAAGACCATTAGATGCAATATATTCCCCTTTTCCAAATAATTTCTCCACCAAGGGCCTAATCAGTAACACAGACTCAAGCTGAGCACTTGTTAGAGCCTGTGGGACCCTTGCCAGAGCTGGGATTCCAAGATTGATCCCTCAGGGAAGTATTGCAACAATGGTGCTGTGCTGAAAGACTTTTGAAGGACAAAAAAAAAACCAAAAAAACCATCAACCATGGGAAACCCTCCAGGTACTTCTTGTAATTAAATACAAATTCAGTATCATTTTAAAAAGCAAAGATATTTAAATAAAGCAAATAATTACCTTCATTGTTTCATTTGGAATGCTGAAAAAAGCCCAAAACATCCTGGTTTTCGGCAAACTCCCAAAGTGTGCTGAGGAATGTGCAATACCTACTTAGCTGGTCTGGCTGGAACTACAGCTGAACAATGGCTGTGTCTTCTGATGGTCACAGAGGTGGAAAGAGCATGTCCAATGGACAGTTCAGTCACATGCAGACTAGCCATAGGTCCCAGCCATGCTGATTATTCTGCCCATAGCTCCACCTCACCCTTTTCTGCATTATTTACACACCAAATGGTTTTTCAGTCTTTGGAAGAGTTTGAGGTCAAGCACAGGTAGTAGTAACTGTAGTGAAATGACTGCGCTCAACACCTGTTCTACAAAAAAAGGTCTGTCTGATTTCCCTTCTAAAAGCATCTCTCTGACCTGGTCTTCCAGACAAGTACAAAATGGTTTTTGGGAAACAATTTGCATCAGAGTACAAGAAATTCATGTTAAATAGCATTTGTTTTTATTTAACATATGCATTACATACTAAGCATATGCTGATTAATGATTTCTGTGTTGGTCAGTATCTGTCACTAGTATTACATAATTGTGGAACCAAAGCAGTGAGGAGATCATCAGTCTCCTGAAATGATGTACAGCTCAGCAGCTCTGATTACTCTCATTAGTTCTCATTTGCAGCAGCATGAACCTCTGGCCCACAGAAGGAGCTGCTCTCTAGTTCCACTAAGTAATATTAGTTGTTTGGTTTAGTTAAAAGAGTGCCTTTAAGGAAGCTTCCCAATCACTCCAACATGTGGAGTTTCAGATCACTGACTGGTCTCAGGGCACAAAAAATACGTTCCCTTACAGTTAAACTAAACCAGAGAACATCACTTAGCAGCCTGTTCACTGTATTCCCATTGCGAATGGACATGTAGCACAAACCATAACAGAGCTACTCTGAAACAAATCTCCTGAAACACATGTGTGGTGAATGTCATCTCTACAGTGCTGCTCATGTTCTACTCTAGAAGTTGCTCACTTACTAGGTACACAGGTGTCAGGTTCACGGATGTGCATTAGGTTGTTACCTGTCAATGTGTGATTTTCTGCACTTCCGTCCATCACTGTGTCAAGAGTTCACATTGTATCCACACAGAGCTATTGTAGATCATTCTTGATATGACTATATCAAGATAGTCATATCTTGATGCTATTTTTAAATAGCATAAAGATATAATGCTATTTAAAGCACGCTATTTTTTAAAGATGCTGGTTTTTTTCCCTAGGAAGATTCTTTTTTTGTTCCCTTTGTCGCAATGACCTTGCAACATGACAGGTGTGCTCAGCTCCTACCACCTCAGACTTTTGCTCTGTGTGGCTTTACCTACTCTTTTGGCTCTGAATTCACTTATAGACTGCATTCAATAACAGCTTAAAGATAACAGCTGGACAATAAAAGCAAGGGAACCTGCCAATGGATTAATAAAAAATACAAAAACACTATACAGAATATTCTACCATCGCTTCACTTCAGGCAATCATTTCTCAACTATCCTCAAACTGTTGACAGACTTTTCTGCTGTATTTGCTTAGACAAAATGTGCCCAGCAGCCAGTTATCTCCTTTTACCTCCTGGGAACTGAATTTTTTTTTTTTCTTTTAGCAAAGGTTTTGTTAGGATCCAGCCCAATCTTCCCTAGTAGCTGAAGAGATGTATATATCTCCTTCCTAAAAGCCCAGCAAAGAGAGCACCCTTGTCCGTCATCAATGACTTGAAAGTGCCAAATATTCTCCTAAGCTAGCACTTGCTTTTTGCTAAGCCATGCAGTTGTATTAGAGAGTGTTCTGTGTAATCCACGACTTAACGACATGGAGCCTTGACTTTTGAATTAGGACCTTGTTATTACAGTCCTATTGTTAGCCACACGTGGCAGCATTAGAGAGATACTATTGTGTATTCTGACTTTGTTAGGAGATCTAAACCCTGCCTTTGATGTTGTGGGGTGATAAAAAGTATACAAAAGCTTGAAATGCAAATACATTAATCTATATATTGCTCAGAGGATTTAACAGCTTTTGTAGGTTCCAGAGAATAAGACAGGTTGTCTTACGTGCTGCAGTTATTATTGCCTCAGTTTATGATGCCCTTAGTTTAAGATGCTTTAGAGGAAGATGAATTGAGGTAAAAAAAAAAAAAAAAAAGTGCTATTTTTACTCAGTAGTTTATGTTAAACGTTATATTGCAACAGCCTAGTCTTGTGGAGACTGATAGTTTCATCAGATTGTTACAAATATTTTAGTACAAAATTACACTTTCACTACAAACAAAATAAGCAGCTACTGAATTTTCTTTCAAACAAGTGAACTAAACTTTACAAAAAGCAAAATTTTACATCTAGGAAGTGATCTGGAATGAAATGGCAAACACAGAGTGGTTAAGCCTGTAATTTCATATATTTTCTTACTTTATACTAAATGTTACTTGAAATATAGTACTATGTAGGCTTGATTTACACCTAAAATTAGGAATGTGCTCACATGCTACTGTTCTTTATGTACAGCTTTTGGCCCTGGCAGAAAGAATCTGTTTCACATGGCAGAAAAGTGGAATCAAATTGACTTGGTTTAAATTAGTTCATTATGTGCTAAGTAGTGGTTTGGAGCTGTGGGTGTCATTGAAATGTTTTCCTTGTCTATAGAAAACTAGGAAATTACCTAAAGTAAAGGTGGAAAATATTAACTAGTGCCAACAGCACTTGAAAAGAATGGCTGGAGGTGTCAGGTCTTCACCACATGAATCATGTCAGATTAGTAGCTGCCTTTCCTTTCCTGAAGTCCACCTGTAATGGAGGAGTTTTGATGAGAAATAGATTTAAAAAATATGTGAAAGATAAATGAGAATATGACTTGCACTTCATGTAACCACAAGATTTAACAAACACTGTTAGGTCCACAGCAAATTGTAACTTAATCCCACTGATTTCTTGGGACTCCTGAAGAAATTAAAGTAAAAAGGACATTCCTGAAGACAATACTATTGTAATCAGCATTTCAGTAGTTCTGCTAAAAGTGTTTTGCTGTTATATGGGATATATGGTTTTTAATGAAAATCTGCTTTACAAAAAGTGCACTTCAGTGGTTTGAGAGGGAGCTCCGAGGTTTTCTGCTTTCATGCCATACCATCTAGGATAAGTGGTGACTGTGGCTCTTCCAAGGAACCAGGAAATCTGATTGTGAGCAATCTCACAGCATGAACACCAAGTCTCTGATGTCTGACCACTAACAAGTCATACATCAGGACATTTCCAGACACTGAAAAGTCACCCTAAGCAAGTGAGCCAGCTGGCCAGCTATATGAGTGATGTGCTGAAAAACATGTGTTGTCTCACTGATGAAGGAAAATAAAACCAAATCCAAGTTTAAAGATCGAGGCATCTATTTTTCTTTTCTAATTTTCACCTTAAAACATTTCAGTCTGAAGCCAATAAATGTTATCCACAGAAAAACATGGCTATTGAGAAGCAACCCTTTGTCTGGGCCACTGTTCCTCTTCAGAAGAGACTGCAAAGCAATTACTTATGAGCTTTTGGGCTACCAGGATGCAGAACAAAACTGGTACTGATTCCTTCTCTCTCTCAAAGCTATTACTTCATCATACACTAGTGCCACTATTTATTTATGTCCTCAGACACACCATGACTGTCATCAGCTCTCTGCTCCCTTTTTGAATACCCTCTCTGCTAACTCTCTGCAGCCAAAGCCCTCAAGTATCTGGATACATCTTTGGTCCCTCCTCTACTTTAAGTCAGTAAAACCTCCCACCTACCCAAAAAAATTTCAAAATATCTTTGGCATCAACAGGAAGGACCCTAATGGCAGAGGACATTGTTTTGCCACCTAATAAAACCTTGTAGTGCTGCATGCAGAGCTGTCTCTGAAGCATGAGAGGGGTGTAATATTGTTGGAAAGCACATATAAGGGAAAGCAAAATGCTTAGGCTGGCAGAGCAGTGGTCTTAGCAGAAGGATTAGGAGAGCTCTGGCACAGAAAGAAGAGAGCTGGGATATGATATGACACATCTACAAAATCATAAAATGAATAACTACAAAATAATTAGTGAATAACTTGGATGTGAGGATCCTGTACAGTCAATCTCATGTTTCTAGAGCTAGAGAACACTCCGTGGCATTCATGGATCACCTTATGTCAGATGAAAAGGTATTCATTTACAGAGCACACAGTGAAATTCTTGCTGCCAGAGGAGGGTGAGAAGGCAGGTAGGACCAGCAAGGCCACAGAGAAGAACAGGAGAAATTTGTGTGCAGTATCTGTAACCTTATGTGAACACGAAAAAGACAAGGCAGGGATATAACCTGTCTTGCCCCTTGGTGATGCTGGGAAAAAAGAAGATGGATGGCTCCAAAGTGTCCAGGCTTACAAACTCTTCTCCAAAATAGGACCTTCCCTTGTGGATAAACATCCTGACAATTGTCCTGAAGCTGTACAGAGGTTACCAGCATTTAGGAGAATCCTTGAAGTATTTCATCTGTAACACAGGTTGCAACACAAAAATCAATAGCAGAGGCTAGAGCTTTCTAGGGCATAGGTGGAAATTAATCCTTTTTCCTGGAATTATTTCCCTTTTCAAAATTGTGACAAGTATACTTGTTATGCAGTGTCTCTGAAAGAGACCTGTTTTTCTGCTCCTGTGGAGACATGGCTTTGGTCAAACTCCAAAGATACCATTTGTGTTAATACAATGCCATAATTGTACATAATATGTACTTCTACATATCTCTGATAGTAAAACACATTGAATTCAGCTAATTTATTTTTTAATCTTGGATATTAAATATTTAACGTTTTTCCTCCAGTTTTAGAAAGAGCTATTGCAACCTTTCAGCCTCTTACTGCAATAAGGAAAAAAAACAAAGCTTACTAATGTTTCCCATCCCCAGATGTCTGACAATCTTCAATCCTTACTTATCGTGGACACAGGATTCAGGAAAGAATATATAAATAAGATATGAATTCTGATTTTTCTAAGATGTGTACATTTTTTGACATACATGGATTTGAAATTTGAGTATATCATCAGTGGGACTGTGATACTGAAAGAAAAAAGATTTGGTGGCATTCAAAATTTGCTGTTCGCACAGCTTTGACTATGCCCAGTTGTGACTGACATCCTTATGTTGGCAATAAGGTGTTTATAATTGGAAAACAGTCTTTGACTGTAGAGAGCTGATTAGTAATTCCCCTCTCACACTGGATCCCTGACTCTTGAACTGACTGACATACCTGCAAGACCAGATCTCAGATCACTTAGCTCCACATGCATTTTAGAGGTCCTATATTTCAGTTCTGGTATGTAAACATTTGTCAGACCCATTTATCCTATGGCCTCCCACCGCTCCCCCCCCCCCCCC